>NC_040913.2:89299575-89613504 GCF_004126475.2 Phyllostomus discolor | reverse complement strand
GTCCACAACGTTAACTCCAGAGTTCTCTGAACTACAGCAGCATAATTCGTATTAGCAATCGCTAGTATCAAATGCACATTGAGTTCCAGGCATTTTCAGGATTCCATGCTTTAGGTCACACAGTTAGTTATGTGGCGAAATGAAGATTGAAACCCGGCTTTCCCTCAGTCTCTCTTTTATTCAAGAAGGATGGGAAGGAATACCGTGAACCATATTATCACTAACATCATACTCTGCCACAAAAGACTTTTATTTTATTCCTTATGAGCTTTTTATTACTAAAGTGAGAGACATTGCTGGTACAGCTAATGCAGGGGAGAATCGTTTTCTTTTATCATGAACTCTACCCACATAATATCCTATAGGATTTCCGGGTGAAGGTCAACTGGTATCTCAAAGATTGAGCAGAAGGGGAAAACAAGCGTTTAAATGATAAGTTTATTTGCAGCGTGAAAAGGGAGATGAGTAATCATGGAGTCAAACTGGAAGCTACAGTTGAGTGGACAAGTGTGTGCCGGCTGTGAGCAGGGCGGTCGGACGCAGACCACAGTGGGTGACAGGGGACAGTGAACAGGATGGGAACTGGACGGGGGGAGGGGGGCAGGCTGCAAAGCGGGGCTGGGGGGTAGTTTACGTGTGTGGCAGCAGAGAAGGTGGTTTCATTATAATGGCATTGAAAAAGGTTTTACCAAACTAACGTGAGAAATTTGCAAAACTGTGGAATTAATTGATTCATTATCATTTTTCAAATGTTAATTCCCCATTACACTTCTATATTAGATATAGAAGTGAATACGATATGGATATAAATTTAGTCTAAACAGAATTGATATGTGTGTGCTGTTAGAACACAGGCTGTGTTCGCTTTGCTGCTGAACCTCTGACACCGTGTTCCATCCTGAGCCGCTACAATGCTCTCCTCGGGGTCAGCATTACATGAAAGACCTCTAGGGGAAACAGCATATATCATGTGCATTTCTGCATTTCTTTTGTTATCGCATGATTAAATGGCATTGCTTGCGAGTGCTAACTTGAAGTATAAAAACAAAGCACAAAAACAAGGCATTGTATTCAAGATTCAGGTCATCGACAGTTCGAGTCAGAGGGAAAGGTAGGATCTGTCCATACCGCCCACCGTGCATCTGGCAGCGCAGTGCACTGCACGTTAATTAGTGCCCCCCTCCCTGCAGAAACACCTATCAGAGCAGGAAACGCCGACTGAGAATTCACTGGGCTAACTTCAGGGGGAAGCGTTTTGAAAAGACTTGCCATTTAACCCTACATCCAAACCTATGAAGTAGATTCTAGTGGGTCGGCCAAAAAGTTCATTTCTTTTTTTCCCCATAAGATGGCTGTAGGAGCACTTAGTTGTCTTTAACTTCTTTTGAAATGATTTTGTTAGATTGTACTGTGACAGCTGTCATATCAGCATGCATTAAAAAAGGAAAACGTCAAAATTGGGAAAATTTTATGTAGCCATTTTAACACTGAATATGGAAGAAAATATACACCAGTTTTGGTAGATTATACTTTATTATTTCAAGAAAGATAAAAATGTAACTGAAACACATAAAGATTTGTGCAGTGTGTGGAGAAGGTGCTGTGACTGAGAATATTCCAAAAATGGTATGTGGAGTTTTGTGCTGGAGATTTCTTGCTGGATGATATCCCATGGCCCGGGAGACCAGTTGAAGCTGATAGGGATCAAATCAAGACATTTATTGAGAACAATCCACTTTCTGGCCTGCAGGAGATAGCCGACATACTCAAAATATCCAAATCAATTAAATTATTGGTGAAAATGAAAAATGTGCCTTTTATTGTACATAAAAACTCTAACGGGACCTTTTGGCCAACCTGATATGATTAACACCATTTCATAGATCAGTTTTAAGTCCAGGTCTCAGACATAAGGGGTTATACTCATAAACGCAGCACGATGCTTTATTGCTTAAGAGAGAAAAAATGAAATTAATTGAAAATAACATAATGGAAAATGCAGGACATGTTGGCTCATAAGCCAGTACCTTTAAAATATTATTAGTAGTTGGATCTTTACATAAATGAAATGAATGTTTATAAGTGAACTGGTTTTTTATTCTACCATGAAGTAGTGATTTTTTTATGTTTCTGATCATTTTAGAAATTAAGTATTCCTTTTTTACCTGCCATTTTATCAAATTTTCTTGACCATGAAAACTAATAGAAGATCAACCCACAATCCATAGGTGTTTTACACAAGGAAGTGGGGGCGATCTTTACAACTTATAAGTCTTTACAAAAGAATTATATATATTTAATATATATTATTTAAATATATATATTATTTAATTTATGTGTGTGTGTGTGTACCCCAAATGGAAGAACTAAGACCATTAAAACTAAATATTTTATGTAGGCTATGAAACTTTTCATTTTGATGGCATCTCATTATGTTTGAGCATGCAAACTGTACTTCCTTTGTACTGTGCAGAGAGCAGAAGTCTTGGAAATTTATGCATATGATGAATAGAACAACTACAATAACAGGTCACTCACCTGCAAAGGGACTAAAAGTTATGGGTATTCTGTACGGAGATAAATTTGAAATTTCTGTCAATTCAAACGTCTCTGGTGTTTTGTTCTCCAGCATAATGGGATTCATTTGTGCAGTCCTTTTAAAGGCACACCAGTGTAGCTATAGCAACCCGAGGGGGGACGCTTTGTTTCCGAAGGCACAAGGTAGCCCTGCCACTAGACAGAAACACGTTTCTTGAGACACGGTTTGCCTGCATCTGCAATCAGGAAACCAGTCTCCAGTCTCACTTGCACTCTCCTGAAGTTAGAACATAACAGTCGCATGCTAATGTGGAAAACGTGTCTAGTGACCACAGTGCTGTGAACAGATCTTCTGTATTTGGGGCCTCTTCTCCCAGTTTTTAATACTAAGTGAGCACACACCTGTAAATAACTGCACAGGTAGTCCCAGGACACACGGCAGGTGAGGGCTGGATCCCAGGGGCTGAGAGCGTGCTTCCTTGTCCTCAGATGTCTTCGTTCAAATCTAAAACATATTTTTACAACCAACATTGCTGAACGACTCATGCACAACACAGGCTTTGTTTCTCAAGACACGAGCAAGAGAAAGCTGGACGGATCGTGGGATTGATAGTCTCAGGAAGAAGAGAGCTCCAGAGATGGGAGAGAGACGCCCCAGCATCCGGGGTACCCCTTCCTGTCTGTCTCTGGCTCCGGCCCCTTGGCCTCCTAGAATTAGAGACCCAGCAGGCGCAGGTCTGGAGAGAAGGGGATGAAACAGGTGTCACTGCTGTCTTCTTTGTCTTTCCTCCCAGTCTGAGGTCAAATTAGCTGCTGTGGTTCACAGCTAATTTTCAAGAGTGAGATGGGAGTACAGGAGACTTTTGAATTAGCTGTTGACAACCAAATACGAACTTTATTTTATTTTTCTCCACTTCAAGGTTTCGTATGTGTAACTCAAGTGAGTGCATGTGAGCATGTTTAGCTTCTGGTAGGTAGGTACATGGGCTTTTTGCCTGACAATACACACCTCTTGAAAACTCTCGATTCAAGATCCTCTCACAGCCTACCACTTCCAGTTTTCCTCATTCTACACTAAATGAACCTCTTTATATTTAACATACTAGCGCTAATTATCAATATGGTTTTAATCTATAGAAAATTTTGGAAAATCAATGATAAAGCAGAAAATGTAAAAACACAGATTTGAATTGAAGCCATTTCTCTGCTAATCTTTGTTTATTTTTATCACATACATTTGGCTTAATATCCCTTCTTAGTATAAAGCCAAATATGCCCTTCTCAAAATTTTGAAAAAATGAAAATACAGGGTAGAAAATATTATTTATAAACCTTCCCATCATATGTATGTAATAATTGATGTTAATTTATTACTTTGATATAATAATTCTAAAACATGTGTAATCTGTTAAACTATTCCATTCTTTAGTTGAAATTGGTAGCTTGTCATAGTAACAATATCTCTTGAAAGTTCTACAAAGCATAATAATGTACTTACATTTTAGAGTAATTTATGACTGCTTTTCATTCTGTGTATTGTAACACTCGAGGTGCTAATTCTCATTTGTACTATTTCAGATTGCATGCCATATAACATCACACTAGTTTTTTAAAGAACTTCCTATCTTTAGAGAAGTTTTAGATTCAGAGCAAACTGAGGAAACATCCAGAGACTCCCCTCCCTGCCCCGGCCCCAATACCTGCGTAGCCTCTCTCGTGACCCACATCCCTTAACAGACAGCTGCATTTGTTACAGTTCGTGAACCTACATTATTAACACCAAATTGTCACCCAAAGTCCCCAGTTTACATGAAGTCTCATTATTGGCATGGCACATTCTGTGGACTCAGACAATGGGATAACGGCATGCAGCCATCATTACGGTACTGTGCAGACTATTGCTGCTGCCCCCAAATCCTCTGTGCTCTGCCTACCCGCCCCTGGCAACTACTGACCTCTCCACTGTCTCCACGGCTGCGCCTTTCCCGGAATGTCACGTAATTGGAATCACACAGCACATAGTCTTTTCAGGTCGCCTTCTTTCCCTGAGTGATACACATTTGTTCCTTCTGCATGTTTTTATGGCTGGAGAGCGCATCATTTTTTAACTCTTAAATAATATCTCATTCATCGTCTGGAGGTACCAAAGTACCATTCATTTATTGAAAGGTGTCTTGATTGCTTCCAAGTGTGGTTAATTATGATCCCAAGTTTGGTTAAATATGACTAATGCCTTGGAGTAGACCATCCTGCGTGGCATGGGCCCAGTCCTCAGTGGCAAACATTTACTGCAAAGTAACTTCCTAAAAACCGTGCTAAACTGTCCAAGGACCAGTGTAACCGGTTCAACTACTTTTGCCATTTCATTTGCAAATCTCCCTCTTCTGTGATGTGATCAGCAGCATTGGCTCCTTTGTTTTCTGTACAAGGTGACCACCTAAAGCGAACCTGTGCATGGTAAATGAGGACCATCATGTAATGGGCGGAGAAACCAATAAAGGCCTGTCATGGTGGAGGCCTCAGCTTTTGCTCCCCTAGAGAGGAAAGCCATGCTGCCCCTTTTCCTCCACCGGACTCCGTAGTCCGCATGAATGTCTCATTTCCTCCATAATGACGCAGACACTACGGGCTGGGGTCTCCATCAATGCCTGCTGTAAACATTTGTGTGCAGGTTTTTGTGGCAATGTCAGTTTGTTTTTTTTTTATCTCCTTTGGGTAGATACTAAGAAGTGAACTTGCTGGATCCTATGGTAACAGTTTGTTTAGTTCTGTGAGAATCTACCAAACTATTGTCTTTCAA
The DNA here is from genome assembly GCF_004126475.2 of Phyllostomus discolor. NCBI lineage: Eukaryota > Metazoa > Chordata > Mammalia > Chiroptera > Phyllostomidae > Phyllostomus > Phyllostomus discolor. Next base: position 89,608,166 of record NC_040913.2, on the reverse strand, counting down.
ATTTTCGGGATTGTTTTGTATCCCCACCAACACTGTATGAGGGCTCTGTGACTCTGCATGCCCGCCAGCATTTGGCGTTGTCAGCACTCTGGATTTCTGTCCTTCTAATAAGAGTATAACGGCATTTCCCCTTTGTATTAATTTACATTTCCCTGATGACATGATGACGTAGAGCATTTTCTCATATGCTTATTTGACATCTATATATTCTTTGGTGAGATGTCTATTCAGGTCTTTGGTTTCCATTTTAACCAGATGGTTTGTTTTCTTAATATTGAGTGTTAAGTATGGTTTGTGTATTTTGGATAACCATTACTTAGTAGATAGATCTTTTGCAAATATTTCTCCCAGTCTGTGGCTTGTCTTCTGATTCTCTTGTTATTGTCTTCCACAGAGCAGAAGTTTTTAATTTTAATAAACTCCAGATTGCCCCTCATTTCTTTCACTGATTGTGCCTTTGGTATTTCATATAAAATATTGTCATTGTGTGCAAGGTCATTTAGGTTTCTTCCTATGGTATCTTCTAGGAATTTTTCCAGTTTTGCATTTTACACTTAGGTCCGTGATTCAGTTTGAGTCCATTTCTGTGAAGGATGTTGTGTGTTTAGTTTTTCTTTTATTTTTTTTTTTCACACGATGTTCCATTGTTCCAGCCCAATTTGTCAAAGAGACTTTCTTTGCTCCATTTTCTGCCTTTGCTCCTTTGCCCAAGATCAGCGCACTTTATTTATGGAGGTCTTTGTCGGGACTCTCTGTTCTGTGTTATTGGCCTATTTGTCTATTATTTTGCCAATACCACGCTATCTTGATTATGTAGCTGTATGGAAACCCTTGACGTTGGGTAAGGTCAGTCCTCTGACTTTGTTCTTCTGCCTCAGTAACATGGTGGCGAGTCTAAGTCGTTTACCTCTCTTCCGAACTTCACAATCCATTTGTCAATACCTGCAAAATAACTTTCTGGGAGTTTTATTGGGATTGCATTGGGTCCATAGATCAAGTCAGGAGGAACTGACATCGTAGTCATTTTTATGACAAGTTCAGCTGGACCGTTTTCTTCTTTCCATTCAACTCCACTCATCTGTCACCCCACTCAAGATCTCTGCTGGAGGAAGGATTAATTTGACACCAGTGTCCTCACCTCTTAGCCCGCACGGCAACTGAGAGTGCCCGTCTTCATTGGCTAGTGGGAAATTGTTTCAGAACATTTTTTAAAACTGTATTTTTTTAGGGTTTTTCTGTGATCCTCAGTGTTTTCTGCTTGTGTCTGTTCTCTCATCAGCAGCATCTCCGATTCCTGTCTCTCAATCTAAATACGCATACTGGCATTGGAAAAATACTCCGCAATTTAATTAGCTAATATTATCATTAACATTAATTTTAGAAAAAAATATGAAAATAGTTGAATGTGACTAGTAGAATAAACTGTAATAATAAATAATAAATGTATATGGATAAATAAAATTTATACAAAAAAATTCCGACTGCTTTGTTGTTAATAGAACCATAAGGTTAAAATCTATATATAAACCTCTTCAGCATCTTATAAGATTTATTTCCAAAAGTGATTTTAATGCTAAACTTATATCTGTATATCTATATCTTATCTATATCTATCTAATCATGCTTTATACCATTACAGAGTAATATAAATTATCAGAGTTCATTATTGCAATATAGACATGAACCTGAGACTCAGCTTCCCTAAAGAGACTTGTTTTCATTGCATTTGTAGCAAATCAGCCATAGTGAAACTCTCCATGTGTCTAAGGAATGGCTGGATTTTTGCAGCTCAGAGAGCTGTGGTGAGATGCTCTCCTTCACAGGCAGGAGGCTCAGTTCATGCCCACGATGCCCACTCCCCACTTAAATAAGTAGCCAGAACTCCCTGTTTCCAGCATCCTTATCTGAGATGTGCTCTTCGTCACTGTATGTGGATGGGGGATCTGTGGTCTCTTGTGTTCCTCCTGCCTGCGCCTTGCTTTTAGTGTCTACTGGTACTTTATGCCCAAGGTTTCACTTATTTATCCATAACAGACAAAACTAAGCAGATGTGGGGGCTTATGCAGCCAACGCTAAAATCACGCAGGCAACTGATGTACATAGATCAACCCAAGGAAGGGATTTTGAACTTTAGAATTCCTGAATAATTTTGCTGCTGAAAGAGAGATGCTCTTGGCTTTCAGAAACTGAAGAATGCAGTTGCAGATAGCAATGCAATTCCACATTTGAGTGCCTGTTATATGTAACACCCTATGCAGGCTTTATGAAGGATTCACAACATGAGTCTGTATTTATTACATGGTCACGACTTTAAGTTAATAACAAAGTTTTCTAGATTTTCTTTGCCTCAGGCATTGCACTTATATGCAAAACCCCACTTAATCTAATTCTCGTGATATTTTGTGACAGACTTTTTCATTATTCACATTTGAGGATAAAAAGGAGGCTGAAAAAGTTTAAACCAACTGCCAGATATCTCAGCTTATTTGATAAAAGTGCTCAGTAAAGTATACATAGAGATTGTACTTTTAACTATGATATTGGTTTGTTACGTTCAAGGCCTTGACCGATTGGATAAGAGAGACAAGAATTAAGAGAACACACTAAAATACACATACAACAATTCCATAAAATGAGATAAGGAAATACATTGAAAGCACTGATATGGGGCAATTAATTTGGCACAAAGTAGGAGATGTGGAGGGAAGCTCTAGAGAAATAAAACAATATTTTGTTCTTGACTTTGAGATCTGACTAGAATTTCAGTGGCTAAAAAGTTGTACTTGATGGTGACGTTGGTTGTGGACAGACAGAGGGGAGGAAAAAGTTCAAAGGTTTTACAGTCTGTGATAATAACATGAACAAAGACTTAGGGAAATAAAATTACACGGGGCCCCTCCCAGGAGAGATAAGGAAGTGTGTGTGGATACGGAGAGGAAGACGGGCCACATGGATATCTCATTGAATGGTTTTGGGATGTGCGGAGTGCCAAGTTGAAGCTTAAGAAACAAATTTGTGATTTTTTTTTTTGCATTTCAGTGTGTATATCTCAATGACCACAGCACACATTATTAAACAACATATGTGACAAAGGTCTAACTATTCAGAAACTCTTTTTGCTCTATTTTAGAGAATGCCCTGCTATACGAAATAACCTCCTACAGGGAGAAGTGAAAGAATATATTAAGATGTAGGTAAAGCACCTAAAATGAGTGAGACATTCCTAATGCTCCAGAGATTAGAAACCTTGACAATTATGTATGCCATTATCAATGAATATATTATTTTCTATTTTGAATTTTAACACCAGAATTTTAAAGTGGAAAATTTTATTTCTTCTCACAGATAGAACCTCCTCCACTTGTATCTTTTTCTTCTTATCTTAAACACTGGCCCTGTGTTTATGACTGGAAAATAATGCCTTTTTAAACCACATTTGTATATTGAACGCATTATGGCTGTTTATTTCATATTTGTACTTTGTTCTAACAAAGTTCTCTCCTAATGGTAGAATATAGACAACTGATATTGATTCAAAGTCATTTGAAGCTAAAGTCTGATACGTGTTTATTATATACATCTACCTTTTCATGTCCCAAAACATGGTCTAAATTGTTTAGTCATATAACTGTCTTTAGAGTTATCTTTATCATTTACTTTATAATCATTTTTATTGTTTTATTTTGTACCTGCTGAAAAAAATACAAGTTGTGTTATCCAAAATAATGAAGAAATTATTTATGGTACATCATTTGCTACATGTGAAAATATTCAATTTAAATTTAATAACTTGGGTTAAAATTTTGCATTAGAGTTTTTTATGTTTTAGGTTGTGTTCTTATCAATGAAATTTAAGGTATATATGCATAAATAATCTATTAGAAGTCTCGGTTGGTATTGTATTAATTATATTTTTCTTTTGATAACTGAAAAATAAGTAGAATAAAACACCAGGAATTTATATATCATTTACTTATAAGCTTTTACATATTTGTGTAAGTATAACATACCAATCTTGGACCCATCATTACATTTGAACTACTGCATTTATGGTGGTGGTACTTTTTATTATTAAAAAGACTCATTTGAAAGACATGCCATTAATATGCTGGTATATTATTTTTGCCATTCTGTAGACAGTCATTTCCCAGATCATATTTTCCGTAAGAAAACACATTATGAATCACTTAGTAAAATGAAACACAAGACAAGGGAAGGCTAACAAAGGAAAACAAACAGACCTGGATTTAGAAATGTCGTGGATGTGGTCGGGAAGCGCAATGGGAAATCCTGCTTGAAGACCCCTCCCCACCTGCCACACGCCTCACTCCCTTACACGATACTTACCCTGCACTTGTGTGTCACATCTCTTGGGGTTCCCTGAAGGGTTGACAACCAGATCTGCGCTCCGCCCAGCCCTGGCCTCACAGCACCCATGTGCCCTTCCGCCCTCCCGTGAGACCCCGTCTTCCTGCCGCTGAATAGCGCCCACCTGAGAGCGAGCAGGAGCTGGGTTCTGCCCATGCTGTCTGCACACTGTCCCCAGCACACCCCCGCTCCCTCACACCCAGGCTGCACTGTAGGCAGGTGTGCTTAAAAGAAATGAAAACATTGCATGAAATAACTGGCGAGGTTTTAATGCAGTTATTGTGAGACCAACAATATTGGGTGTCCAAAGGAACACCCCAGAGACACATGGCAAAAGCCCAAGCAGTGGTTAGGCTTTTGAATGTGTTTTGTTTATTTGTTTTCTAATTGGATTGTTGTTCAAGTACAGCTGCCTGCATTTTCCTCCCACCCCTCCCCCTCCCCCCCAGCCGACCCCTCCTCCCTCTCCTGATTCCACAGCCCCTTGGTTTTGTCCACGTGTCCTTTTTAGATGTTCCCAAAAACCCTTCCCCCTTCTCCCCTCATTCTCCCCTCCCACCTCCCTGACTGTGCTTTAAATTTTACCCTGTAGGGGACTGGGTTAGGAACTAGAGCTGTTAGAATGTTTTTTTCTTTCTTTTTTTTTAAGATATTATAAGGTAACTATTACTGAGCTGCTACTTGATTTTACTTAAATCACCTGTCTGAGCGCAGCAACAGAACAGGCACCGTTTGATGGATTAGTTTATTATGGTTAAATTGAGCATGGAACGATCTAAATTGATCACTCAAGAGACAAAATCCTGAGCCATCCATGTCTTGGCCCCTTCAGCTCAGTTCTCTACTTACCTACCGTCAAAAGTGGAGGAAAAAAGGGACAGATTTTCTAAATCTTCCCGAATAACAGTTTTAACTTATCGCTGTTCTGAAACAGTACATGGAGACATTTGTAATGACCAGATAAAAACCAAATGCGGCGACTGCCAACATACCTTCTCCTTTAAAATGTTTCAGATTGTATTTCTTTTTCCTTCTCATCCCCTGCTTGTCATAGGTCTGTTGTCAGAAGGGATTTTTTAGCTGTTTACATTTTTGTGTTAAGCCTTTCTTGTGCGGTGTACTCTAGCTCACTACCCTTCATGGAAGAGTTTTTTTCTTTTAGTCGTAACTCTTTCTGTGTCATCTGTGCTGAAGTTGTTTTCATTTTTATTTTGCAAGTCACACTCTCTCCAGGAGATAAATTGTGCTAAATGCAACTCAGCTTTCCTTATTTGAACTAGACCATGAGGACTAACTTATTTTCCTTTCCTTCATGACTTAAGCCAGACCAAGGAGATAATATGCACCTATGTGAGGTCTCAATGATCTATGAGGTAATGTGATAACTCAAGTTTTCTGCGAACCAGAGAGAATTAAACTTTGAATTACCGTGTTTCATGGTTGGCTGTGATTTATATGCATTGATACAGAGAGTTAACAATCATGTATACCCTTTCAAATGTAAAATAACTTCATTGCTTTATTTTATTAGTAGAATACGATCATATTAATTTTAGAGATGGGAAATCATAGCTTAAGAAAAAAACTGAAGGGAAAAAGCAATTGATATCCTACCCCACACCCAGTTCTAACCCAGTATTTACATTTTAATTAATTTGCCTGTAGTGTTTAATTTCTGTGTGAATATATATATATACACACACACACATACACATATATTTTTACATCAGTAATTATTCTCCCATTCCCTTTTTAACTGACTGCAAAATGTTACCTTAAAATATGAAATCCTATCATTTACTTAACCAGTTTTCTATTGTTGAACTTACAAGTTGTCTTCAATTTACAATACTGTCAACTATGCTTTGACAATGGACATTCTTGTCATGAAATTGTGAACAATTTCATCAATATTTCTTAAAATGGACTGTTTTTAGAACTGAAACTGCTCAACATAAAAGAAACCTTTTTTTTACCAACACAATCAGCTACAGGCTCCATTTTTATTTCATTTATTATGCCATATAAGGCTGCCAATTAAGGAAACAATTTCCTAAGGTTTACTGAAAAACAGAGTAATGCAAGAAGACATGGCCCTTCACCAGGTCGGTGGGACCAGTTAGTACGTATATTTGAAAATATTAAGAGGACCCCATGTTCTAGGCATTCACACAACGTCAGATAAGCAAACAAACTATGGAAAATACATATTATTTTAAAGATTTATTTATTTTTAGAGAGGGAAGGGAGGGAGACAGAGAGAAACATCAATGTGCAGCTGCTGGGGGTCATGGCCTACAACCCAGGCATGTGCCCTGACTGGGAATCGACTTGCGATGCCTGGTTAGAAGCCCGAGCTCAATCCACTGAGCTACGCCAGCCAGGGAAAATACATATTTTTTAAAAAGTTCCTTTTAATTTACTCTTTGGCAATAGCCATAAAATACTAATAGAAATGTCGCTTATCTGAGTGCTGGTTAAGACAGGCAGCGGTGGCACCCAGCTAACAGCGGTCTGCTGTCGCAGGATGTGTTCCGTGCACATGCTCTGCGTTAAGAACCTGTGAAGCAGGTTTTGCCGCTTAATGGAGGGAAGCTCAGAGCCTCCCTCCTCCGCGTTTCCCTGAACTGGGCGGCTGAACCGGTCAGCGGTTCTGTCCTGGGTCCCAGCGTGCGGTGCCCGAGAAAACGCTGGGCGATTCTGCCTTTTTTAAAATTTTTTAAAGATTTTATTTATTTATTTTTAGAGAGGGGAGGGAGGGAGAAAGAGAGAGAGAGAAACATCAGTGTGCAGTTGCTGGGGGCTATGGCCTGCAACCCAGACATGTGCCCTGACTGGGAATCGAACCTGCGATGCTTTGGTTCGCAGCCTGCACTCAATCCACTGAGCTATGCCAGTCAGGGCAATTCTGCCTTTAATATCTGCTCATAAGGCCACTCACAGTTCAATAAATAATACACACAAGTGACAAGAATGAGACCATTTTTTCCCTTCTGAAATTAGGGTACTATTTAAGCAACAGTGGTATTTGTTGATTAAACAGAGTCAGGCCAACCCTATGAAAACACACTAAAACTACGAGCTGCAGTGTGCGCCAGAGCATGCAGTCAGCTGTCACCTTCCTGGCTGGAAGCGGCCGTGGCCAGGAGGCCTAATTAACTCCTGGTGGTGGTGGCTCCATCAGCAGGATTTTCTTAAGAGAGAGAGAAACCCCCGGTACGCTGGAGCCAAGATTCATTAGCTTTTAAAATGCCAGTCAGACCTCCTTTCCATGGAATAAGGGCATATTTATGATAAACAGTACAACTGTTTACCTTATGTTCGTATTTAATTAACCTGATGGTTTTTATATCAATACTGTTTAGACCTTCCATTTCTTAGGTAGGGAAAGGGCCAGAAAGGCTCGCTGATTCTTGGTCACCTGTAAGTGTTCTCTCCGCCGACCAAAGGGCCCCTCTCCTCCGCTGCCCTTGGCAACTGCCTCTATTCAACAGGCTTCGACAGGGAGCTTAACCACTTGAAGGATACTCAAGCAAATTATAGCCTTTAAACCCTATCGATCTATATACCTATGTATCTTCTTAAAAATGATTCCAATACATTTCCTGCAGCCCAGGCCTATTCATCCTGTTTCTCCTTAATATAGCCATTTCTGTCCATTAAGGTATTTTCAGGAAGAAAGTCGCCCTCTATAATAAACTCCACTACCTGACGGAGTCGATGCATAATCGTCACCAGTCCATTCCGTGGGCGGCGCAGCCCCCGTGTTCACCACGAGGAGAGTTTTCCACTGGCCCATGGATGCCTCGGGTTAAAGCCGAGAGAGGGTAGGAGCAGCTGATGCGGACGGGAGAGGTGGCCCGTGCCTCCTGCAGGGAGCAGGAGGAGGAGCCGTGGAGAACCTTCCTGGAAAGGCTTTGCTCTTCAGTTCCTACAGGTTCCTGCAGCCCAAACAGTCACGCATTCAAGTGGAAGGTCAGGGTCGGCTGCCCTTCACAAGGCTTGTAGTTAGATCCTTTAACCTTCCGAACTACCAGCAGCTGGGCTTTTGATTCTTACGTCTTCTCTTAACGTGTCTCAGAGCATCCTGGGCACCGTCTGTGTTAACATCTGTCATTTCTGATTCCGGTGGCTTGATGCTGAAAACATCCTCACCTTTTCCTTTTTCCCCTAAACCAGCAAATATATTCCCTCAGTTATCTTTTTCACTTTCAAAATACTTTATCTCCTACAACCTTCAAAATGGTTTACTAGTTCTGTAATATAAAAAATTACACTTAACAAATCCTTTCAATATTACATGTGCAATTCAAGATCACGTTTGTTCTTTGTGAGCCTCTAGATTTTCCTGTGCATGCAGGTGCTGGAATTTTTAGGCAGCCTGCTAGCTTTGCTCGGGTATGGAGACACTTGACTGATGTGCTGTTGTTTTTTTTAAGATATTTTTTATTTATTTCTTTTTAGACAGGGAAGGGAGGGAGAAAGAGAGAGAGAGGGAAACATCAATGTGCGGTTGCTGGGGGCCATGGCCTGCAACCCAGGCATGTGCCCTGACTGGGAATCAAACCTGCGATGCTTTGGTTCACAGCCCGCGCTCAATCCACTGAGCTACACCAGCCAGGGCTGATGTGCTCTTTTTTTTAAAGCCACATTTTCTCTGTTTAATATGGTAATTGACCATTAAAAAGTGTACTAAATGTTCAAGATATTTAATCAAGAGTTTCCCTCATTTTCTTGTTTTTCCCTAGGATATTTTCCTTTGTTATACATATCCGTGTCACAAACCCAACACTTGCTTGATAAACACCTGCCTTTTCCCCTATTTCTCTATGAACACACAGCAGGTATTTAGGGACCCAAGGACACTCATGAACGGGAATCTACTACATGCCGCCAGTAGTGGTCTATTTCCAGCTGGAGTCCACACTGTCTTTAGTGTAGGGTTCCGCACACCCACGGGTTTGTGAGAGACAATGTTTTTAGCCCGACTATCCCCCCACTCCCAATCCCAACCCTCAAACCTTATTGGCACGAGTTCATTGAGAAATCAGTGTTGCTGAGGAGGAGGAACAGGGCAGATGGGCAGGGGAGGGAAGATTCTGCAGGGACTCAGTGACGGCCCCCAGCTCGACCACCGACTCCTTTTCACATCACTCAGGAAACGGGGCTGTGCACAAAATGATACAAACACCCGCAGACAGGTCCACTTCATCGGTGTGCTCACTGCCTTAGCTTGTTTGGGCTGCTGTAACCAAAATGCCATATTTTGAGTGCATTGAACAACAAATGTGCCCTGGCTGGCGTAGCTCAGTGGATTGAGCGCGGGCTGGGAACCAAAGTGTCCCAGGTTCGATTCCCAGTCAGGGCACATGCCTGGGTTGCAGGCCAGAACCCCCAGCAACCACACATTGATCTCTCTCTCTTTCTCTCTCTCTCTCTCTCTCTTTCTCTCCCCCCATCTCTCTCTTCCTCTCTATCTCTCCCTCTCTCCCTCCCTCCCTCCCTCCCTCCCTTCCCTCTCTCCCTTCCCTCCCCTCTCTCCCTTCCCTCTCTAAAAATAAATTAAAAAAAAACAAATGCTTATTTCTTACAGCTTTGGATGCTGAGACATTCAAGGTCAAGGCACCGGTAGATTTCTTTGTCTGTGAGAGCCCACCCCCTGCCTTATTGCCACCTATTTCTTGCCGTGTCCTCACATGGTGAAGGGGAATGAGAAAGCTCCCTGAGGCCTCTCCTATAAGCTGATAAGGAGACTAACCCCATTCACTGGGGCAGCACCCTTGTGACCTAGTCACCTCCCAAAGGCCCCACTGCGGAACACCATTGCATGCGCTCACCGGGTTTGGATTTCAACACAGGCATTTTGGAGAGTCACAGAAACTCGGTCCCTCGCACACTGTAAGACGTTTTAGGCACAAGGGCCATTGCATTGGTCCCATCTTACAGGGGTGCCCAACCTTCTGGCGTCTCGGCCACACTGGAAGAAAAATTGCATCTTGGGCCACACATTAAATACATTGCAACATGTAATCACAAAAAATCTCATGTTTTAAGTAAATGTGTGGTTTGTGTGAGGCTGTGTTCACAGCCATCCTGGGCCACATGTGGCCCGTGGGCCGCGGGTTGGACACCCCTGGCACTAGAGCTTAAAAAAGAATGAGAAAGTGATTAAGTCACATGAAGGAAATGGTTGTTTTTATAGCCCCCCGAAACACTCTGTGCTTGAACTTGCTCTATTTAGATATTTTTAAGATGTGTAAGCAAATTTAATTATGTTTTGTGTATTTAATAGATGCTTCAAAAACTGATTCTGTGAGACAATAGAACTTTGCCTGAGATTTTTAAACCTAATGTGAATAAATACACTCTTCATACCATAATTGTATCGCATAGTGACCAAGAGTAAAGCAAGACGAATTGAAAGAATTTAGAATACCGTGTAAGCCTGTGAATTAACTTCAACTTCAAGCCTGTTTAGCGATGAGCTAGCTATGACTCTATTTATTTACCCTTAGGATTTTCATAGCACCTTTTCCCCTCTCCTCGTTTCTTGAGTTGGAGCAGCATCAGACTTATTTCTGATCGTTTTCCCAATGTTTCAAAGTCGTTTGTACTCAAATACTATTGTACAGAACCTGACCAGCTCAGGTGCTGTCTGCCCACGTTTGCCTTTGAAATTTGTAATGACATCTTATAGACTTCACCTGATTTGCTTGAATGGCTTTGTTTTATATCTTACCTCACTAACTTAGGTTTGTTACGGGAGGTTCAATCAGGAAATGTCAATGTAGCTAGTGTTTTTAAATATTTATGTATTTATTTTAGAGGGAGAGGGATGAGGAGGGGGAGAGAGAGCGACATCCATTTGTCATTACTACTTACTTATGCATACACAGGTTGATTCTTGTATGTGTCATGACAGGGGATTGAACCCATGACCTTGGTGTATTGGGAGTATTGAACAACACTATAACCAACTGAGCTACCCAGCCAAGGCCTAAAATGTATCTTTGAAAAATACACCATTGATATTTTTACTTTGACTTATTAGCATAGTGAACAAACCCTCCGTTTGCAAAATTCACTGAAAAGCAGTTGACAAGATGGCTCCCGAGTAAAGAACAGCCACTATGACACTCACATTTGATGTTGGTTTTAGATTGTGGGTGCTCTTGAGATGTGTTTCAAACGTCCTGAGAAGATGTGGCCTAGAAAATGAGGTTAAACAAACAGTAGGTACCTGACAGAAAAAAGTCCTGAACGTAAGTCTGCGACTATTAGAAAGTATCATCCTATATGTTCAACGAGCATGGACCTCTACCATATTTTTAGCAAAAAAAAAAAAAAAGATAAGTTGCCTTAAATATTTACTGAAATTTGAGAGTATTGATGATCCATTGACATTGAAGTGTTTCTCCTGGTGGGGGCAGAGGAGGAATAACATGTTTGCTTCGAGTGTTTCATGATAACCTGCTGCTCACTATGTGCATTGAAGAAATTTATGTTTTATGTCTCCTTCAGTTGTACGTTCTGGCAGCTCGAGATGCTTTAAAAGGAGCAAGGAGCTTCGTTAGGCAGTGCCCTGAGGCAGCAGGGATGACAGCCATAAATAAAAAAAAAAGCCGTGTAATTCTGACCTCATCACACCAGTGTGGACACACGCATCGTAGCCACGGCTTTTGGTGTCCTCTCATCTGATATTTTTAGGAAATTTATTGAGCAGGGTAGAGCTGTATTTCTGGTGGGAAAGCTAGGCAGTAGCTCAAGTTGAATTTCATTTGAGCTAAAGAGCTACCTGTCCCTTTATTCTGAAAAATATCGGACAAGCGGTGGACTTCTGACTTTTTTTCCCAGAGTCCTCACCCTTAGGTTGGGTGGGGAGCACATGAAGATCGCCCGTGCCCGCCTGCTGCGTCCTCATGGTGATGCCTGCATAACTGTTGAAATGCGCACCACCATGGGCATCGATTTCCAGGTAAAAAGTCCCACAGCACTAGGACTCTTGGCTTTGGAATAATGGCTGTTGCTATTCTACGGGGAATTTTCATGAGAACTTTTCCATGGCATTTGTAAAACGCTGTAGGCAAAAGACGGAATAAAGGGGATATAAAGAGACTGAATAGTGTACCTTACCCCTGCTAGGGGAAAAACATCACCCTTACCCATTCAATAGCGATGAGGTGTTATGGCTTTGTAGTGTGCAAATGCCTGCATTAACAATACTGAGGGACAGATGGACCGTCTGGCCTTCCGGCCTGGATCAACGGGACAGAAAGCTGAGGGGCCATGGCTTGCAATGTTGCCACACCAGGGGCAGGGGACTTTCATGAGCTTTTGTCCTGATCTTGCAAAGATGTTGCCTACCACTCTTATTCAATCAAAATGCAAATATTGTATACAAGTATAAAAGGCATCTTTTAAGTAGCTAAATAACATTACTTTGATAATCTATATGCATACCCTTTTTTATAATGAACATTTGAATATTTTTCAGCATTTTATTTCCCAATGGTTGCTAAATGAGTACAGAATTAAATAATATTTTACCAACCACATTCCCAAATACAAGTTTCAGGAGGATTGCTTTAATCCAGAAAACATCTCAGTTTTCTCTTTCTTTCTTTCTTTCTTTCTTTCTTTCTTTCTTTCTTTCTTTCTTTCTTTCTTTCTTTCTTTCTTTCTTTCTTTCTTTCTTTCTTTCTCCCCTCCCTCCCTCCCTGCCTCCCTCCCTCCCTCCCTCCCTTCCTTCCTTCCTTCCCTCCTTCCTTCCTTTTCTTTTTCTTTCCTTCCCTCCCTCCTCCCTCTCTTCCTCCATTTTCTTCCTTCCCTTCCTTTCTCTCGTCTCCCCTTCTCTCCCTCCCTCTCTTCCCCTCTGCCTCTTTCTCTCCCCCTTTCTAATTCTATAGTTTTAGCAGAATAACTATAAAGTCCTTGTTAAGTAGGCACTTGAGTTCAAATCCTAGATCTATGCTTTACTAGGTGAATGACCGTATACAATTCCCTTAACTTCTCTGAGGTCTGATTTTACTCATCTCTAAAATGAGGGTATTAATTATAAACTACTTCAAGGAGCTAATGTGCTTGAATGAGCTATGTAGGTAATGCACTTAGCACTTAGCCTAGATACAGTAGACATTCAATAAATGTTACACATTGTTTATATAATGTAAGGCAAGCTATTACACAGTCAGAGCCTGCCAGTCGGCCTTGTAACCAGACTGTGGAAATCCTGAAGCTGATTGGCCATGTGCTTCTACTTTACAATTAACACTTAATTATTAATCACAAGCATGAACACGGCTCATTGGAAATCAATCCATCCTCCCATTGCAGTAAATTCTCTTCTATCAGTTGCTCACACGCATTTGAGCACTTAATTAAATGATTTCAGAAATAGCAGAGCGTTTTCATGTTGAACTTAGAAGCTTTAAAGTTTGTGCATAAAATTTCAACATGGCATTTTGACTAATAAAAGACCAGTAAATAGCGCAGAGGGAGAATTTGGTAGACGCCCCGTATTTTCTCTGTCATTCAAATCACTTCTTTTAAAAGCCTGTGCAAAATCTTTCCCTGATTATTTCTGCCTTTACAGGTTGCCTCCGAAGTCTGAACTGTCTTTCAGAGATTTACCGTTTATGTGATGCTTTCATATGCTTCCATCTCGTTCTTGAAGTATAAAATTGCAAGATGACTTCCCCTGTGATTGCCAAATACACATAGTTATTTCTCCTAGTTTCTGTTTCAGGTACTTTTTTTTCTTCTATCCTTTTCTCAACCCAGCTGAGACCTCATTCTTCATGACTTTATTCGGACACCCATTCCCTTCTGTCTTGGAGAGATGCTGAATGCCGGCATCATGCAGTTGCTCACAGGCAATCAGGTAGCTGGACCTACCTGAGTAGGTAGGGGAGGAATAACATGTCTTTGCACTCTTGTCTTTGATCTAATGATTCCAAGGACTTCTTATCACCCATAGTGCCTGACACCTGTTACTCATTAGTAAGAAGGCAGTATAGAAGATAATTCCTTACTGGTAGGCAGATGCTGTGCTAAATACCCTACTGGTAAATGCAGAGCATTGAAGATGTGTGGATGGAAGAGAAAGGAGAGTGAAAATCAGTTACATTATTTTTTTCTCAGTGCTAATCACAGATTCCACACTTATGAAAGGCAATTATAGGGAAAATAGGTATTTTGTTTGGTTTTCATAAACAGTTCAGAATCACATCTAGCGATGACCCTCAATTCACGCTGTGAAAATCTTTGACCTTTTTCTAGGCATCGGAAATTTGATTCCTGTTGACATGCATTTACTGAGAAAGATAAAAGAAGATGAATTTCCCTTCCTATTTATATTTATACTTTCACTCTGAAAGAGGTTTTTTTTTCTTTTCTGGTTGCATTATACCTTATTTGAAAAAGACAGTTGCAATGCCATCTGGCTTGGAAAACCGTGACAATTTATTGAAGTTGTTGATTTTAAAGTTTTGAGATAAAGAAACGCTAAAAATGTAGTAGTAAAGTAACAGTCAGGAGATTTGAGCTTTGTGGCCTAGAATTTATGCTTCACTTTTTAAAATATACAATTCCCAAGGGAGGACTCTCTGGCGTGATAAATCTATGATTGGAATAGAATGTTTCAGTCTCAGACCTATGCAGAGGTCCAAGAATGTAGCACGTAGTGTTACCATTGCTGTTGCAACCAGTAACAACCTGCTTTTCCCTATCAGTTCTCTATTCTCGTCTCCATTTTATCCTGTTGAGCTAAATGTGTATCTGTAAAGCATATCAAGCCCTTTTGAAAAGTATGAAGCAGCAATCAACATACCGGATGATAAATAACAGGTAAAGGAGTGGAGGAGAAGCAGACAGAATCAGGCAGGATCGTGAATGCCTGCTGCAGTGTAAGATTTATGAGACAAGGTTGTTTAGGGGTTGGTGTTTGCTGATGTAGCCTGCCCTAGAGTTATGATACTTGGAAATGTGGGTACCTCTTCTATTTGTATTATTTTAAAGATCCCATATCACCCTTCAAGAACCCTTAAAAATATCTAAGAGAAAAGCAAAGTAGCAATGCCTTAGGCATGTGCCCTGTTGCAAAAATGTCCTGGACTATATATACATTTGAGTGGCATCAACAACAAGAGGACACCAGGAAACTGTTCTATGGCCTTTCCAGTCCTCCTTTGGTATAGATTGTCACTGCAATAATTTATCCAGGTACTTCTGTTCAGTTGTCTTCTTTCAGGACTTCTTTGCTATGAGGAGATATATACGAGGTCTATCCAGAAGGTATCCTGCCGTGTAATATGAAAAAAAAAATAGACACACTTATTGAAGAAGACACAAGATAAAAGAAACAATGTACATAGGACAAGGATGCCTCAGTCCCCTTCAAAGTAGGCACCTGGGGACCTTGCGCAATTCTGCTAATTGCCATCAGCTGCCCCGATGTATTTTCCTGAATCTCATCAATGGTCTGAAATCTCTTCCCTTTCAAAGGTGATTTTGGTTTTGGGAGAAGCCAGAAGTCCCAGAGCGCCAAACCTGGGCTGTAGGGGGGTTCAGTCACCTGGGCGATTTGATGTTGTGCCCAAAAACTCTGCGTGAGACGTGATGCGTGAGTGGGCGTGTTGTTGTGAAGAAGCTGCCAGTCACCAATTGCCCACGGCTGCGGCCTTCTGAATCATCTAAATAGTTTCTGTGGAGGAGTGTTCAAGCTTAACACCAAAATTGACACAGAGTTGTTGCTCTACTTCCTCAGTCATTTTGAATGTGACGGCCACACCGTGCACATGCTCACTCAACTGTGTCTACCTCCCTCACTGACTCGTACGGTGAAGTTGTCATCATTCACACATGCCCCCTCCAGTCCACTCAACTTGACTGCCAGGTTATAGCAATGCCACGCAAACCGTTATCCTTATATTAGCAATGGTTAGACTTTTCCCATACATGCCACATGCATGCACATACATGCATATGCATGAAGATATATATGCATGTGTGCGTGTATACATGGTTTCCTGTGTATATACATGGAGGTGCACGTGCATGCACACATGTGTTTGTATGTTGTACACATGGGTGTGCATGTGTGTGATGTCTCTGATTACTGCCCAAAGTAGAATATACTTAATTTTGAAGAGAGGCTTAATTTTTATCAACACACTAGAAACTGTCTGAAATATATTCTATTCCTTTTCATAGACCTAAAGTAATTACAAAATGAACAAGTGCAACACAAAGATATAATATGTAAAACTAAGCCTAATATATATTGGCTGTTCTTTATAATCTCATAAATAAATTATGTTGGAGCAATGAATAATATAGGTTTGACCTAGAAGTTTATATAAATGCATACCTAGATAAAGACATATAAACACACATACACATTAATGTTTTCAAACATATAAAATATGTCATTTTTAAGAATATATTTCATCAACCCTATTATTTTCATCCATTATGAAAAAAGTACAGGTTTTAACTTGAAATAGTAGCTATTTTCTCTTTTTAATAAAATATAATCGTTAAAGTATTATTAGTAAGTCAAAATAGTGAAATGAATATAAGTGATCAGAGAGAAGATGAAAAGCATATTTAAGAATGAAAGAAGGCTCTCAGACCTATGTAGGCATGTATGTAGACCTATGTAGGCATGTATGTAGAGCTATGTAGGCATGTATGTCTGTATCTACTTATCGCTGTTTTCAGTGGAAGTTAACCGTGCTGGGAAGCCACAGCCTCCCCAGGTCTTGGTGACAGGTGGCTGTTGCTATGATCTCTCCGCATAGTTTTGCCACCCGCGTGACCGGTTGAAGGGACAGTGAGGGAGCTGAATGACACAGCAGAAACCGTCACGACTACACACCAGTGCTCTCTGGGCTGAAACGACTTCTGTTCCCTTTGCCACTCCGCCAGGACGCAGATCCAACTGGTCTAATCACCTTCTAAAACATGCTTACCTGCTCGTTTGCCTGGAGGAAAGTCCCAAATGTCTTACTAGTCCTCACACCCCTCTGTGTTTTGCTGACATCGAGTTATGTCTCTTCACTGCCTCCTGTCCTCCGTGCGCCCAGCCGGGCCAACACACGTGGTTCCCTCCCAACGGCCTGGCCGGCTCCCCTTGCCGTGCCCCGTGTCTGCGGAAATCAGGGCGTGCGAGTTCACACACACACCCTGTCGTCCCCTGGGAGCCACCATCACTCCCGCGCACAGGCCCTCCCCTTACCTGGCTGTTTCCTGCTCATCATCCACATATCTAGTTCGTCTTTCCTTTCTGCAAAAGGCCTCATTGCCTAGAACACTTTCGTCCCTTTTGCTGTCCTCCAAAATGCCGGAGGGCGAGCCTGCTGGCCTGAGTTCCCTGCAAGCCCCCCAATCAGTGTGCACATTTGTCCCAGTCTTCAGTTCCCAGTCTCCAGCAGGCCCCCTCGAGTGCAGCGCACCTGCAGTATATATTAATACTTATCTATTGACACTTGTTAAATAAGAGCAAACCACCCCATCCTCTGGGAAAAAGCAGAAGTATATAATTATGACAGGAGACTAATTTAGATAGGGGTTCATTCACTTGGTCAATTCTCAGTTTCGCTGGTCCTCTCGATGAGTAATTCCTGAACACATTTGACTGTTGCTGGCACATGGTTGGTCACGGGTAAAGATTTGATTCACTGGCCTTCAGTTAACGAAAAGGGAGAATGCATAGAAACATCTTAGAAATTTTAGGTCCCTTGGAGGTATTAGGGAAATTATATCTTCTATGTCATATAAATTAACTTAATGCATATTAACGACAGGATCACAAAGTCTCGTAAATGCATACCATTCAAAATTGCATCACGGAGTTCAAAGACTTGAATAACATTTACGGCCATATAGGATTTGATCAGATATGTCATCTTAAAAATCCTATTGTAACTCCGTGTTATTTTTCACAGCCCAAATGCAATAGCCCATTCAACCAACCGCTCCACAGAGGTTAATATATCGTATTTGCGAAGGCAGAAAGAATCACATATGTGGTTCCCAATGAAGCTGTATCTTTTAGTTAATGTTCAATATTCTCAGGCACAGAATGTATTATTTGTGTGCAGTTTATGGAATTGGAAGTCTTACGGAAATATGTGGGCTCTAGGGCTTTCATTTGCTCTAACTGCAGCGAGAGAGCTCTGTTTGGGTTTATTGGTCCAATTTCCAAAACTCGTGGGCATGCTCCATTAAAGGCCAGAGAGCAACAGGCAAAAACAGTTTAATAGGAATGAGCTATGACGGACATTGTGGGTTTTGGAGTAATGCATTCGGTTTATAATCAATTATGGATGAAATGCCTGGTCTGTGTTTTCCGCATCACCTCCCGGCGCTGCGTCTCTCCTGCCGAAATTGATTACAGATGTAGCGCCTCTTCTGTCATCAGCGTCTGGACCAAGGAGGGGACGACACCTGCAGAACAGCAATTAGCCTCTGAAATCAATCCTCCTCGGGCTGTGTTTTTGAAGTTCACCTTGGCGAAAGTAAGCCTCCACGTGACTCTTTGTGTAGGGGGGTGTGTGTGCCAGTGGTCTGTATTTGTGAGTTTGAATTGGAAAACTGGCATTGTCTGCGTGTGTCCAAAATCAGAACGGATCAGTCTAGTTAAACTCCTGTGAATAGGAATGTGGTAATGTGGCATCCTGGTGACAAAGGGAAACACTTAGGTTCGAAGTGTTTTTATTAAGTTTAACAACGCATATTAACGTTAACATACATAATGTATGAGCTGACTGCCGGGTTAGCACAAGCCTACTGGGGTCGTTGTCGGTACCATTCTTTAAACATGATATAGGTAGTCATGCTTTAAAAGTTCACTTCAAATTTTATTTGATACTTACAGAATAAATCTACTTTGGACAAAACATAATAAAAAAAGAAAAAAAAGAATGAAGCTCTTCAGAGCTAATTTTATATATCAGGTTTTTCTGACACTACCAAACCTAGTATTTTCATTAATTGAGTAGATAAAGATATTTAGGGGAATATTCCTAAAATGCAATTTAGATTTGTAACATAATGATGGTAATATAATTCCTTTGAGTTTATAGATGGCTGAGAAAATATGGGTAATTGAACTATTTGACAATCAGTGTGTGAAATCTTTCATAATTTGCACATGCTTAATTTGAAAAAATAGGAAGATGTATCCCTTGTTGGTTGTATGTTTTACAGAAAAAAAAGTAACAAAGTCCAAGAAAAACCTTTCTTGGCAAGGCTTTACTATCTGAACCCTTCACAATCATTCTTTATCGTGACAAGAACTAGATGCCTTTGTTATAGTTTATAATGATACCGTAAATGATGAAAACAGGCATCGAAGAGATTTGCAGCGGCCAAGTACAACCCCGAATGCAACTGCAGCTTCCTCACCTGCAGGCTGGGTGACATTCAGATGACAAAGACCTGCTCTCCGGGAACCCGCAATCCGGAGGAGGGCAGATGCGAGACGGTACGTCTTCCTGCAGCCCGCACCGTGCCTGCAGTCCAGCAGTCACACAAGCCAACGGGGACAGCACTGTCAAAGCAAGAGAGGTCCCCTCGGGTTAGAGGTCAGGGGAAAAGTTCGCAAAGGTCGATGGTTCCTCTCACGTCATGCGGTTTGGTGACAGCGGTCCCTACAACTTCCACGGTGCACCTCTTGCAGAAGCACTCCGCGCAAAACCGCAACAATCGGCATGGCCAGCTTATTCTTCTTCATGGTCCCAGGGCTTCCGCTTGTAACCACGCGAACACCAAGGAAAAAGAGACCACACCGTGCCCGTGGCTGTGTCCAGTACAGGGTCTGACCCGCCCACACCCACCATGTTGGTTTTATTTCATCGTTTAGCAATATATGCTTTTTAAAGTCATCTTTGCAGACAAAAGCTGCGTCTCCCTTTCCTTCGGTATAATCAAGGCAACGACTGTGCTTAAAAACTGGTGATTTGTGTGTGGTATTGAAAATAGTTTTCACCAGGAATCTGTGGGGTTTAAAGGAGAATTTAGACGAAGTGCTATTTCCCAGCTGTTTTCGTAATGTGATGTGCAGAAGCGTCTTTTAACCTTCAGCGGCGGTAAGCACAGACGTGATGAATAGGCACTTGTTAACCATGAAATAAAAACGGTTTTACGTACAGGCTACCTTTCGGCTGTCGGTTCTCCCTAACAGCACACATGACCATGCAGGAATATCTGAGGCAGAGACTAGACGTGAAGCTGGGTCTGAAGAAGCAGATCCAGATGGTCCAGTTTGGGTTCTGCGTGCCATACCGTGGCGTATTCCGTCCTGATCGCTGCCACCCCAGCAGAGCACAGCACGAACAGGGCTACCCACAACAGTGGCTCACATCACTGCAGATGTCTTATGTCTTAGTCCTGGAGGTCGGAGTCTGGTGGCTCCAAGGGAGACGCCATTCCCTGGCCTTTCCCATCTTCTAGAACCTCCTCCCTCCGCTTCCACGATCACACGGTCACGTCTCCTGCTGACTCTTACCTTCCCTGCCTCCCTCTTACAAGGATCCTGGTGATGAGAATGGGACTACCTGGGTCATCCGGAATAGTCTTCCCATCTCCAGAGACGTAGCCCCTGTTGGAATGTAAGAGAATTCACATGGTCAAGTTCCAGTGGTTTAGGATGTGGACATGTTTGAGGACATTCCGCCTACCACCGTAGATTAGGTTTTAGTGTTAGAGAGGTCTTTAGGAAAGGTATTTCAGCCCTGCCTGGCGTAGCTCAGTGGATTGAGCGTGGGCTGTGAACCAAAGTGTCGTAGGTTCGATTCCCAGCCAGGGTACATGCCTGGGTTGCAGGCCATAACCCCCAGCAACTGCACATTGATGTTTCTCTCTATATATATCTCTCTCCCTTCCCCCTTAAAAATAAATAAATAAAATCTTTAAAAAAAAGAAAAGTATTTCTCCCCAGGCAAAGGCACCTTGGAGGTCTCCTTAGAGAAGGTGGGGTATCCATCAGTGAAGAGAGAATAGGAATGGGACCAATGCTACCTATCTGGAAAGTCTGAAGCCCCCAAGATTGTTTAGTTTTATTTGGAAGAAGAGGATAAAATCCACTCTAGGTAGATCTTTATATAGTCACATTTCTCACATCATAAACTCATTGTGGAATAAATAACCACATTAGCTTAGCAGTTTTCCTTTATGTCTTTTGTTTTTGCAGATCAGACTGAAAAGATTGAGCTGTCACCTCTACTTTGCTGCTCCTTTTCTGAGGTTGTCAGAGGTTGCCATGAATATAAATTAATATATATACATACTTATTTATGATCAATTTTATTTGAAAGGGAATACATAGTCTAAAACTACTAACATAACTCTTGAGTCAGTGCATTCCTTGCTGTTTATGTTTGTGTGTGATTTAGTGAACTTTATATATACAGGGTCCAGCACAAAATAACACCCCTATTTATCACAAAATTTTTATTACAAAATCATAAGCATGTAATTCCGTAACATCACAATACCTCTCTCAAGCACATCATATGGCATTTTAGGTGAAATATTCAAATTAAAACTATAAATTGCTACACCGATGGCATCACCCTACCAACCCCACTCAACTGGGCACGTCTTCTGCCAGACGTCGAACTGAAAGGCGAGCTGTGTGTTGGCGATATGAAGTCCCTTTCTGTGTACTCTGTGTTACTCTTTCAGGTGGTGTCTTCCCTTAGGGTTGGGGAACATGAAGTCTTTGTAATGTACTGGAGTATGAAGTCCTCCTTTTACAGGGTATCTTTTTTATATATATTCCATCTCCATGCTCTATGAGTCAAAGTACAAAATTGAAAGAAATAATTATTCCACTTGTTTTTCAGTTCAGAATATAAATAGAACTTATCCTACTATGTTTGTTTTTAAACAACTGCACGGATAGTTTAGTACTTCAAAATAACATAATTTTGTTCCACCAACATTTTCTTTTCTTGGTAGTCAAGCTGTTTTCCAGGGTGATTTATGGTGTACCCTAAAAACTTTTCAGGGCACAGTTCTCCCCAAACAGAGACTAAATTAACATCATAAATACGGAATGCGCGTGTCCTATTTAAGAACTGGTGTCATAAAATGTTCACCGTCTCCCTCAGAGCTGGAACGTGTCACAGCAACTTGTGGGGAGTGTTCCTGTGATGTCATTATCTTGTGCTAGAAATACAGAAATAGCAGTCCCAGAGAAAAGTGATGAGTTTTGTGAAATAGCTCATATTTGCCTTAATCAAAATGTGAAATATGCTTCCTTTGATCCTTTTAAATTGCTTCTATGACGTTTGCCACAGTGGTCATTAAATTAGATAGTAACAGCCCAACGTATATTTGGGTCCTTTCCACGTTTCAGAAATAAAGGAATGGTGTTGGCTACTTTTCTGCTTTATGGCCTCTGCAGGAGCAAATGTGCTCATAAAACGCACATTAAGAGTTCTTCAATTATGCTACTATTTCCTTCAGCACGCCGGCCCTCTTAATAAGCTTTTCCAGGTGTTCCTGGTCTATATTCGTTTCATTTTTCTCAACATTCCTCATAAGCTTTCATCATGATTTAAACGAAACCCTGTTACAAGGAACTGCAGAATTATAACCAGGCGCATTTGCCAAGTGCGATTCTTTTCAAGAGCTTGTTTCACTCCGCTGGAAGGAAAGGGGTTTTGCATTTCCTATCTTACCCTTTTCACTCTTACAGGAAACAGTTCATTGAAGATACATGCACACATGCATATACACAGACACACATATGAATATATGTATATATATATATATATATATATATATTTCTTAATTGCAAAGTAATAGATTCCCAGGATTACCTAGCCCAACCCTCTCATTTTTTTTATATCGTTCAAGTTCAATACACATTTGTGTGCCTGAAGCGAGACCAGGGCAGGTGTGGGACTAGGATCCTGATCACTGCACTCCAGGTCACGTGCTTTTTCTGCTAAACAATGCTGCCTTTCCAACAAAGCGTGCAGGGAATGATAGAAAAGTTACAGCCTGACACCCCATGATGCACCAGGGTGGAGGCCCCAGGAACTCTCCTTGGTGCAGAACTTAACACTTTATCTACTGGTGGTGAGCTCAGGAGTTGTCATTGGGGCCTGTCACTTGCCTAACACATCGGTCGCGTATGCCTCATGCAGTATGAGTCCAGGCAGAATGTGATTTATGATGATATATTCCATTATTTTATTGATTGTTGCTAGGTGCGGTACAGGTGACAGATGCTATAATAGAAATATATCAAATTAGACATGACTATAATCCCATGGCTTGTATGATTTGTTTATTACTTCAGTGCTTGCTCATTTCTATGTTTGAAATGGGGGATCATCTCAAGATCTGGACTTTGGTTCTTTAGCCTGTCTTCTAACAACGTTGCATGTTTTTTCAGCAGTTACTTTTAGCCTTTTGCCTTCTTGAAGGATTGAATTCTTTAATTTCTTTTGGAATATTTTTCTTGCTTTAGTTTTGTAATCATCTTCTTTTTTACTTCTAATCTATACCTTATTTGTATGAACTTGAAGCTGAAGTTTCAATATTAAATATAATTTTTAGCACTGGCAAGAATACTTTTTAAATTTATGAACACCCACTAATTTATTGGTTGTAGAATAAGGACTAACAAGATAATGCAAGGGTCATGGTGAAGGGTAATATCGGAAATGAGATAGAGGTGAGGTTTAAATCTCAGGTCTGCCACATATTTAAAACCATGCAACATTTAGAAAGTGATATAGTAGCCCTGGCTGGCATAGCTCAGTGGATTGAGCATGGGCTGTGAACCAGGCACTGCAGGTTCGATTCCCAGTCAGGGCACATGCATGGGTTGCAGGCCATGGCCCCCAGCAACCGCACATTGATGTTTCTCTCTCTCTCTGTTTCTCCCTCCCTTCCCTCTCTAAAAATAAATAAATAAAATCTTTTAAAAAAAGTGATATAGTGACTTAAAATTTAAATTTTCTTCTCTACATAAGAAAAACAACAGCCCCTATCTTGCAAGAATATTATAAAAATTCAATAATCCTTAAAAAAGATTAGGGGATGCATGATATTCTTATTACACAGTGGCTATTATTTTTAATTCACTCATTTGAAGAAATGCTTTATTAAAGCATATGCCAAGGAGGGCTAAGGCTTTGGATAGATACTAGTCAACATGGCTGAAGGTCCAAGCTGGGTGGAAAATTGAAAGACAAAGTTTTAACCCCCCCATCTCCCCCCACAAAAAAACTTCAAAATCATTCATTTCCAGGATGCTTCAACATTTTCTCAAAGGAATAAATTATTCATTTAATTTACATACATCGAGCTAGTTTTCAGAGTTTCCTCTCTGTAGACTGTGAGGAGGCGCTAAAGGTGCGTTGTTGAGGTTGTGAGATCCTTAAAAAATAACACCACCACCAGTTCCGGAACTGTCTATCTGTTCTGTCCTGGTGTTAAATATTTCAAAGCATCATTACCTGCATGTGTTGTGTGTTCGCTTGTGCATTTGTCTGGTGCCCACCTTAGCTCCTGGTCAGGAAGTTGCAGGAGGACAGCAGCGCTGTTGACTTCATCCCCCGCCACATCCTTCGTGCCTGGGGGCTGCCTGGCCTAGAGCAACGAGAGCGCACCAGATGGGTGGGTGGTTGCGAGGGTGGGTGGGTGCACACATTTTAAGCATTAGATATTCCTCTGCAGACCTGTTAAAGGCTAGCTTACACACATTAAACTTTCTTGAATACAGGAGATAAAATGAGATTTCCTAAATCCACAACAATTCTTGACATTGTATTTCTAACTTCTTTTTAATAATTTCCTTATATCTCTTTCTGGAATAAAACATATAGTGTTTGTTAAATATAAGTAGAGAATTTGGCTCCAAAATGTGTTAACATTCACTACATGTTAATTATTATTAGTCATGTTATCAGTTTGTTTATAAGCATACTTAAATTTCTTTCTTTAAACCTTGAAATAATTTTTAAATAATTGGTACGAATTCTATCACAAAAGAGCTGAGAGAACAAAAATTGTGTTTTTTAAATCATGACAAGGAAAATAGCTAAGAACTGAGCCAATATCATGCGTGTGCACAATACTTAAAGCCATGGACAGCTTTGCTTTCAAAATATAGGAAAGACCCCTTCAGCTCTATGATTACTAATAAGTATGATATGGCATCTCCCCTTTGGAAGGTAAAGCATTATTAGAGAACTTTCACAAAAACAGCTATCGATGATGATGAATTTAGATGCATCCCAAATGAGTTAATTAAAATGACAGCAGAATTTCATTTAATGATCTTGCTCTAAATGAGCCGCAAATATTCACTCTGAGCTTTAACATGTTACCTTTTAAGGTGCCTAGTGTGCAACACAACAGAAATTAAACTCCAGGAATTAATACTTTAAAAAAATGTTAAAAGATGTAACTGCCATCTGTTCTCATCAAGTGTGTTAATGTAAACAAAATGCAGCTTCTTATAAAATAGCAAAAGCTGGCAATACAGTGGTAATTTCTTTTATGGTGCTTTGTAAATAAAGGTTAGCTGGACACAATGCTGTAAATATAACAGCATCTTGCGTTAAAATGGTACAACTGATAAATGCGTCAAAGATAATGAACACCGCAAATTTCCAATTTTGTTTTGAATTATTTTATAATTTTCATGTATATACCGTGTTTTTTAGACTATAAGGCACACTATTTCTCCCCAAAATTTGGGAGGAATAATGATTATTAATGCTGCTGTTGAATTCTGTTTACATTTACATTGGTGAAATGTTATGTTATTTATGTTATTGAATATTTTACCACATTTTTTGCTTTGAATTTTTTCCTATTTCCCTCCTCTAAAACCTAGATGCATCTTATGGTCTGAAAAACATGGTAATGATTTAGTTGATTGTTTCTAATTCCGTTTTAAATATATATTTTTTAAATCTGAGACATATTTTTTAAAGATGTTATTTTTACAGAGAGGGAGAGGGAGAGCAAAAGAAACATCAATGTGTGATTGCCTCTCATGCACCCCCTACTGGGGACCTGGCCCACAGCCCAGGCATGTGCCCTGACTGGGAATCGACCTGGCGACCCTTTGGTTGGCATGTCCATGCTCAACCCACTGAGCCGTATCAGCCAGGGCTGAGATATATTTTAAAAACAAAAATTCATAAATCTGAAATCTTCGGCAGCATATGTGTATACTGGAGCTACAAATAATGCTGTGCACATTACAAATGTTTTCAAAAATCTTTAAAAATAAAAACTATCAATTTTGGATTAGCAAAGATATCTGTGGGATGTGTGTGTATATATGTATGTCCCATATATATGGAGTATATGCCCTATATATGTATACCATGCACACCCCATGTGTATATGTGTGTGTATATACCACATATATGTGTATATCCCCACACACATATGTAAATATATATATGGGGTATGTGTGTATATACATGTGTGCATGTGTATATGTGTGTGTGTGTAGAGAGAGGTTTGTGTTTTAATGCATATTGGGTGGATCATTATGGAAGAATGTGAGAGCTTCATTAAACATGGGCTTTCTACATTAAAATGAAATAAAATTTTCTCCTTCTGTGTGCTATGGGGTTATTTTGCAATTTAGTATTAAGTATAATAGAGCCTAAGAGTCTTCAATGACCTTTTAAAAATAACTAAAATTTGAACATTTTTAAATGAAAACCCCATTTAATCATTTAAAATATTAAGCCTGATGACATACTTACAACCATTTCCCTTGAGAGGTTTATTATTCCTGTATGTCATTCTCATTCACTTGTGGAAGACACGCCTATGTAACAACTGAAACGTAACAGGGTTCCCGGCTTTCACACGTGTAATTTACGGAAGAGCAGAAGGTAAGCCAATGCTTAATATCGCACGGGCACGAGTCGCCGTTGATAGCTGCACTCTCCCCGCTCTCCTTCTGGCTCACCTCCTCTCCCCCTAATGCACTTGTGCATGATGGGCAATTGGAAATGAACTTCGTTCTAACAGTTACACAAACTATGCCCACTGCTGCCCTCCCGTCTCCCCGAGAAACTAGATGAGACTGCGGGGAGGGACACAGCTGTGCGGAACCCAAACTTCCTTCTCAGGCAGGGGGTCGGCATCTGTCAGGGGGGGCAGGTTGGTGCTGAGCTGGGCAGCCACTTGGGAAGATGGGGAAGGTGGGGGTAAAGGCTGTGCTCTGTAGATTCCAGTGTACACACCCAGCAGATACCTCAGTCGCATCCCAAAGTTGGGAAAGAGGGTAACATCTCCGGCATGCTTAGCAGAGTAGCAGACAACCTGACATATTGTTATGTCATTAATGCCGTTACCGCTACTTTCATTATTCCCGTTAATATTAAATCTGCCTTAATAACTAACGCTACCTTGATTCTCCCCTGTCGACCCATGTCGTCTGTCTGCTGCCAGAGGAAGAGCCGGAAACTGGAGTCTCTACAGAGTGGCCCCTCTTGTCATGGGCAGAGCCTTCCTCGTCAGACCCGTCTCTCTGGGGGCTTTGCTCACTAGGCTTCATTCACCCACAGACTCAGCAGAGACTGCTCTAGGCGGCACGGATACTGATGTGCATAGGAAGAGATCCTCGTCTGAAATAAGCCTTGAGTCCAACATGCGCAACCATACTCTTTCCAACCATATGATAAGGGCTTTAGAATCCAGTATGTACGTGGCAGGATGGAGCTCAGAGGCAGGGCTCTTCATTGCCTGGAGAGATCGGTCAAGTCCATTTGGACTCTCTTGAGCATTTGCCTGTAGGGAAGCGACATCCCCCACAGAGGAAGCAATAGGGTAAAACTAGGTCACGACAGAATATGGCATATTCAGGGATTCCAGGGACTGGACAGTCCGTGGAAAAGCACATGGTTTTCTTTCCTCTTTCCCTTCTTTTAGACACTTCTTTTTTAACTGCTCTTATTCTTGTGTTCTGCCTATGGGGCACGTCTTCGACCTGCTGGTATTGCTCAGGCTCAGGAGTTGTTCACACATTGCATGCTGGGAGAAGCGGGTGGAATGCCCGACAGCGAGTGGTGGTTCAGCCTTGATGAGCATCTTAGGTTCTCTCTGCCAGTTTCAGCCATGAGGTGAACACTGACTTGCTTTCAGAGACACAGGAAATAGTCACTAAAAGATATAGGACATGTGGGGGGAAATATTTATGTACGATTAAAACTTAGCAGAGAGCATTGCTTCTTTATACAGTCCTGCTTTTTTCACGTGACCGCCAGAGCTTTAATTGACTCCTAGGTTGCCTCGTTGCCAAGTTCACTGAAGTAAGCACTAATTTCTAAACGTCCAATTTACTTAGTAGCAGCAAAGATGCAAATGCAAATCCCATCAGTGATTCCGAGAGAAATAGGGATACCTTGAGACAAGGTAATTGTGTAATTCCCGGCGTTTGCAGTGCACTCGGTAACACAGAGCCTAATTTGTAACTCATTGTCTAGCTCTTGGCTGCCTTCCTGGGTGCACAGCAGCTACGCGGTGGTTAGGACCTGGGGCTGATTCTCCTCTGGTTCTGCACCCCGTGGCTTCAATCCAAGGAAGCTTTGAAGTTGGCGGGAGACCCACGCACTCATGACGTGTTTCTCGAATTAATCACAAGGCAGAATTGATCCTTTTCATCTTAGAAAAAAAAATAAACGATTCAAGCAGAGAAGTAAGATGTACTGGTGCCTGAAGGAGCTTAGCCCAAGGGCTTCCACATGTATAATACTTAGGGGTGTGCACTGCCTATACTCGTAAAAGAAACATAGGCTGTCGTGATGCTTAGGATATTTTTGTGTCTGCTTGTTTTATTTTTGTTTTCAGTGGAAAATGTGGGCTATAAAATGTGCAACAGGAAATGCGAGCGATCCGGCGTTTCCAACCCTGTGCTTGAGAACAGTGATTGCCAACGACAGCCCGCCGGCTGGAGGTGGGCAGGGCGTGCCCTTGAATAACCTGCAAACTAGAAAGAGCTGTCACATCCGCAAATAGCTGGGAAACAGAATATGTTGTGGCCTGTGAAAAAGATATGAAAGTGACATTCTAGTGTCCATACCTAATGTTTTTTTTGTTTTTTTGACACGCTCATTCACTCACATAGGGTCCATGGCTGTGTTTGTGCTGCCACTGCAGAGGTGCACAGCTGTGGCAATGTAGGCTGGACATCCTAAAAATACCGACTGCGTGGCCTTTTATAGAAAAAGTTTGCTAACCCCTGCTTTAGGGTAGCGGGGCCTATGTTCAGCAACACTCAGTATTGCTTGAGGGAATTCGCAATGCAAAGACTTCAGTGTAACTTCGTCAGATGATTCTCAGTGAAAGCACAGACAGTAAGGGTATTGAAAAAGCAAAGAAGAGGGAAACAAGCAATCTTCTTTCGCTTCTCTTTTGTTAAAAAAAGAGTATTTTTGAGCCTGAAACTTCTTAGTTTATAGAAACAGGTGCACGTGAATGGCAGAGCCCAGGGTGTGGGTTTAGTGAAGGGTGTGCAGTGGGATTTTGGCGCAGGGAGTGATCAGCCGCAGCTAGCAGGGGACCAGCAGCAGCGGCAGCAGGAAGGAGAGGTGGATGGAGACGTAAGCATCAGCTCCTCCCCACTGTTGTTAGCAAGACAGCCCAGGACCGCGTCCTCCAGAAATCCAAACTGCAATCCACAGCTCTGAGGTAGGCATTCTGTCCTTTACAAGCAGATAATAAAGACAAAACCGCTTACCCTCCCAGTAACAGAATAAGAGTTCCAGTTGATTTCAAACTGAATTGCAAAGCAGTTGCCATAGCTGGCAAAAAGATAGCCCTCAAGACGGAACGCAGAGCTCCGAGCAAAAGTCCCGGGGAAGACCTTTGGACGCTGCCCAGCCTCCCTGCAGGGTCCGCCGAGTAAATAATCTCAAGTGGCTGAGACTATGCAGAAGTAAATAAGAACTGAATTCTCACTGCATCACCGATTGTGCTCAGAATAATACATTGTGTCATTTAGGTGAAGCAGGTGGGGAAAAATCTATATCCCATTTAATTTCTGTCCTAGAGCCTTTTGCTTTCTGAGAAAACTGAACTGTATTTTTCCTAAGTTTTTTTCTCCCATGCTAAATATAAACAGAAAAAATGTAGTCTTTCCAAGGAAATGTATAGACTCTGCTTTTCTGAAAAGTTTTTCTTTTGAAGGAAAATATTTATAAGTTCAATTTTAGTTTTGACAAGCTTCTTGCTCACCTCGAATAACAACAAGAGAGATTTGCCACAAAAGATCCTCTCAATTTACTTTACATTGAATGGTTCTTCTTAGAAAATGGTGCCTTTTATTTTTTTCTCAAACAACAGTCTGCCCTCCTACACTTCCCACATGCAGGAACTACTTGGAAACACCCTTTTCTAATCGCTGAGGCTCCAGAGCTTAGTTGTCAGGATACCCCTCCTTGCACACCCCTCCCTTCTGAGCAGGAGGATGTGTTTCATTGACGTGAGAGAGAAGCCATCCCTTGCCTGACCCTGCGGTGGAAAATGACTCCACGTGAGGCTTCCCCTGCTTCTGCCCGTTGCCCCGGGGAACCTTGCGCCTGCCGGTTCGCAACCGGGGAATTCCCCCACAGCTCCCTTCTTCACACTGCTTAGGGTCATCTTCATTCTCCCCTCCCTCGCCTCCTCCCTCCCCACCTTCCTTCTCACCTTCCTTCTCTCCTATATCATTGGCTTATTACATTATTGATGCTTCAGGTGCGTGACATTATGATTCAATGGCTGTATACGGGATAGAGTGTGCGCCACTAAAAGTCTTCATTTCTCACCATACATTGGACACCCTTTACCCATTTTTTGCCTTTGCCCTACATCTTTTCTTCTGGAAACTGCTGATCTGTTATCTGTATCTCTGCATTTTTGTTGTGTGTTTCTTTTATATCCCACAGGAGTGACATCAGGTAATTCCTGTCCTTTTCTGTCTTATTTCATTTAGTGTAAGACCCTCCATGCCCGCCCGTGCTGTGGCAAATGTCAGGATTCCACGTTTTTTTTTTATGGCCAAGTAGTACTTTCTAATTTATGTGTGACATCTTTTTTTTTTGTGCATCCACCAGTCAGGGGACCCTTAGGCTGTTTTCACACCTTGGCTGTTGTAAACAATACTGCATTGAACCGGGAGGTGCATGAATCATTGCAAATGAGCGTTTTCCTGTTCTTCAGATAAACACACGGAAGTGGAATGAATAGCTGGGTCGTGTGGCAGTTCTTTCGTAATCTTTTGAGCAACCTCCATGCTGTTTTCCGGAGCAGCTGCACTGGTTTGCAATCCCACGGACAGTGCAAGGGCTTCTGTGCTCTCTGCCTTATCTTCAGCACACGGAATTTTTTGTTTTTTTGGTAACAGCCATTCTCGCAGCGGCCAGGAGACATCTCACTGTGGCTCTAGTTTGTAGCGCCCTCATAGTTAGTGATGCCCGTCATCTCATCGTGGGCTCCTTGGCCATTGGTGTGTCTTCCCTGGAAAAATGTCTATTTGGGTTCTCTGTCCATTTTTTTAAGTTTTTTCTTGTTAAAGTTTACGAGTTCTTATATATTTTGGATATTAACCCCTTGGACATCATTTGCAAATATCTTCCCCCATGTGGTTGTTGCTATTGCATTTTGTTGATGGTTTTTTTGGCTGCACAGAGATATTGTAATCTGATGTCGTCCCGTTTGTTGGTTTTTAACTTTTGTCCCAGTCATTGCTTGGGTCCAATCCGTGCTCAGTGCCCGTGCTTTCTTGCACGTATTTTATGGTTTCAAGTCTCACATCGGGCTTTAATCCTCCAATCCCTTTCTGTATAGCGCTGGCCTAGTTTCGTTTCTTTTCTTTTCTTTTCTTTTCTTTTCTTTTCTTTTCTTTTCTTTTCTTTTTTCTTTTCTTTTCTTTTCTTTCTCTCTCTCTTTCTCTCTCTTTCTTTCTTTCTTTCTCTTGCTCTCTCCCTCCCTCCCTCCCCCTCCCTCTCCCTCCCTCTCTCTCTCTCTCTTTCTTTTTCTTTCTTTGTGGTTTTCCCAGAATCATGTATTAAAGGTGCATTCCTTTCCCCACTGTATGTTCCTGGCTCCTTAGTTGTGAATCGGTCATCCTTACTACACATGGGGGTTTCGTTCTGGGCTCCCATTTATGCTCCATTGGTCTGGGTGTGTTTCTGCCAGTGCCGTAGTGTTCTGATGGTCACTTTGTAGTATAGTTTGAAATCAAAGGCCGTGATGCCTCTAGTTTTATTCTTTTTTCTCAGAATTGCTCTGGCTGTTTGAAGTCCTTTGTGATTTCAAATGAATTTTAGGATACTTTGTTCTATTGCTGTGAAAAAATACCATTAGATTTCTGATAGAGATCACATTGAATCTGTAAATAACTCTGAATAATGTGGACATTAACTTTCCTAATCTGTGAGTGTAGCATATTTTTCCATTTCTTTGTTCTGAGCGTGATCGATAACTATTGATCACTAATAACAAAACAAGCGGATATGAGAGTATAAACGGTCACATTTGGGCTTCAGCTTCCTTCGGAAGTACCACACCAATATTAAATTAGATGCCAAATTAGTATTATTTTAGCTAGCATATTTAAAATATTTCTCTGCTGTCTCCTAAAGAGCCAATATGGCATTTATATAATAAAATATAAACAGTATCTTTTAATGAATACACGGGTGCTAAAATCACAAGTAAAATCATGGTAGTAATTATCACAGTTTATGGAATTTTTTAGGGACTTCCTGGGGTGCAGTCTGAGAGAACAAGGGGTCTCCAAGATACAGGGAATGTGCTATTTCTTTTCTTTTTTTTCAAAAGTATACTTGAGCTTTTTAAAAAAGATTTTATTATTTTTTAGAGAGGGAAGGGAGAGAGAGAGAGAGAGAAACATCAATGTGTGGTTGCTGGGGGTCATGGCCTGCAACCCAGGCATGTGCCCTGGCTGGGAATCGAACCTGCGACACTTTGGTTCGCAGCCGGTGCTCAATCCACTGAACTACAACAGCAAGGACGGAATGTGCTATTTCTGAAGCAGAGGTTGGACGTGTGTCTGTCTGCTTCTTGTTCTTTGATGCTTCGAGTTGCGAGTCTTCGACTCTGCGAAGGGTCAGAGAAAAGAGATGCAGCATCGGTGCCAGGCAGGTAGGAGGTTGATAACGTATCACGGAGTCCTGTCACTATTGGCATAGCTACCTGACTGGGCTTGTGCGCATCCTTTTATTTTATTATATGCCTGACGTATCATTTTCCACCTTTGGAAGGCACACTGAGGAACTGCAGCCAATCATAGAATATCACAGCGCAGACCTAAATGACCAGATAGGAAAACATAATCGTCTTGTTTTCAAAGTGCCTCCACAGAGTCCTGTTTTCAGCCGATTCGTGTTTCCTGCCTGGCTCCCGTCACAGGTTGTGTGAGCCGTGTCTGTATTTTCTCCCTCCTAATTTACCTTCTGGCCTTTCACTTTTCTTTCTCCTTTTTAGTCAGTTGGCAAGCAATAGCAGTTATATATTTATGCTTATCATGAAAACCCTTTAAATATAAGCTCACAATATTTTAAAGATATTTTAAAATTTCGCTTTATACAGCCCTCCATGCTTAAAAGAGGAAAATCAGTGTTTAAGAAATAAAATGCTTCAATAAGTTATGTCACAATTTTTAAAAGTGTATATGGAGTAGCTCTTCAGTAGCTGCAATTAATATACTTAGGCAGTTTTTTAATGTATTAAACAATGCTGATATTAATTCTGCTTGTATATTGACAGTCATGTGGTCACTATGGTAACAGTAAACTTAGAACTTTGTAACTAGATATGTGGATGGGATAAATGTAGACAAATAAGGAATCAACTCAGCTCCACATGCAAAGAAGCTTAATTGTCTTTTATTTGCTTTGTGTTGCCAGATATTGCAGGAGTCAACAAAGCCCCTGCCTTTATATAACATGCCTTCTAGTGAGAAGATCAAATCAATACATTAATATGTTGTATGTCAGATGATGAAATACGCCTTGGAGAAGAGTTGCACTCTCCTAGCGGCGTGAGGAGCTGTAGGAGGTGGTGCTTTTCCCTGGGGCGGGGGGGGGGGGGGGGTCTTAAGGACATGCTAGCAGGTGCCATCTGACCAGGCGCCTGAGGAAACAAACCATAAACCAAGACTTGTTCACTCTTGCTACTGCTATTCCATCACCGAGAAGTAAAAGAACAAAACATTGTGAAAAGTAGACTTTGAAAAGATGTTTGACTGTCTCCCCTAAACAGCAAAAATAAAAATAATTATGCAAAAACATGCTTGCAGCAAAAAATAGTTTTTGCATTGTAGCTGAGGTCAAACATCAAATATTCATGTACAACCGTTAGGAAGCCACGAAGTTAATAAATATGATTTTGTAAAGATTTTTTTTTATTAATCTCAGAATGATTTTGGACCATAAGATTTCTTTAGAACAGCGATTTTCAACTGTTTTTATCTCATGGCACACATAAACTGATGACTAAAATTCTTCAGCACACTGAAAAATACATTTTTTCCAATCTGAAAAAAATAGGTAGGATTTTGGAGTCCCTCACACCAGATGGCTCTCGTTGTGTTGGCTGTTGTCATTGTCTATGTGACACTCGATCCAGCAGGGGTGTCCGACCTTTCGGCGTCTCTGGGCCACGCTGGAAGAAGAAGAATCGTCTTGGGCCACACATTAAATACACAAACACAAAAGAAAACTGATGAGCAAAAAAAAAGGTTTTCAGTAAATTAGCGATTTTGTGTCGGGCCGCAGTCACAGCCCAGGGGCTGCAGGTTGGACACCTGTGCAGGGAGAAGAGGCGCTGCCCCACTAAGGAGTCAGGCATGGCTTGTTTTAAGAATTCTTGCGGCTCACTGGTAGAAAAAGGCTGCTTTAAAGGCTCCTTGGGACAGAGCCTAGATTTGTTACTAATAACATTAATCGTGTACTAAGGATAACAATACTTGGAATTACTCATCTTTTGATCTCTAGGGTAGCAAACATTTGCTGATTTGCAACTCACAGGCTGAATTTCCTATGCTCTAGGCAACACAACTACCCTATTGTTTTGAGTACTCGTGCCCTTCCGGCCGTTTCCCTCACCAGGGTGTGTATATGCTTAAAGCAACTGATTGTCCTCTATACAGATGGATGATCAACCTTGAGGGATGTTAATGGGCCTCCCCTGCAAGTCAACACACCACCACCTCCCTGCAGGTCTTGTTGGTGTCCTCACTAACTGCAAGCATAGATATCAATGGGAAATGGGCAGGATATACACACACACACACACACACACACACACACACACATTGGGCCTGGTGAGTCGAGCAGCTTCTAAGCAGAAGGCAGTGCATGGTCTTTATGTTGGGAGGGGTGGGTGTGTACGGCTGCTTACGAGCAAACTGCCTGCTACCGGCGCACTCTTTGAAAACATGGGTCATCGTTGAGAATTTGCATGCTGAGGAAAGGGAAGTGTAGGGTCTTGTTATTCCAGACACCGCTTCACGGATGCAGTGATTTATGGCTGCCACTCACAGCATCAGAGGCCGTGTGGGCGGTGGTATCCTGTTTAATTTACAACCTGTTATTTTTATTGGATGTGTAATGTATGAGGAATCTTGCCATTCCTGGTAAACTCTTCAGGCTTATGTCAGCAGCAGGAGGGGTGCAGGGATCTTGTTTGCAACACGCTCCCAAGGGCTCAGACACAAAGCCTGAAGCCTCCGCGTCTCCCCTACTGGCCAGTGGCTGACGACCGTGTTTTCCTTGGGTTGAAGTGTGACCATGACCTCCCCAGCCTGGCTATGCCCTTCGTTCTTCCAACTCCCGGATATAAAATATAAAACCAATTGCAGATTAACCAGTGACTTTTTTCTCCTTTCTCAATGGAAGGGGAAAATCGCATAAAAGGCTTTTGTTCAATAGCAACATTGTTCTTAAAGTGTGTACCTTGTCTTGTATGGCTCCTTTTCAAGATACTAAAAAAAAAAAAAAAAAAGCCTCCTTTTGTTTCACAGCCGAGGAGGAGTGTTGATTACTCTTCTGTATTTAGCAGTTCTCACTTGACCTTTATTGATAAGGGTTCTTGGTTTTAATTTTATAGCAGAAGAGAAACACAGACGGCAATTTGAGAATTAGCAAGAGAAGGTAATTATTTTATTCTCTTTTTAAAGGATAGAGATTCTAAACAATGGTTAATGGAAATTAAATTTGACTCCTGATGTTAGGAAGGAAACCGTTAGGGAACTAACCACAGATCAGTGAAATTGCAATGCCCCCTTTCTACCGCCCGTTTTTCCTCTGGTATCCCAAGTACCCATCTCTTCACACTCACCAGTTCAACCGCCTGCCACGTTACCACTGCCAGAATTATAAATTTTTCCATCTATTTTTCCATCTATACCTCACATAACTTTATGCATAGCCCTGAAATTACCATTTCAGTTACAATGCAAATGCAAAGGCACGTGCGCTTTTATTTAAATGTATTACCTTTCTTTGCCTATTGCATTGTCACGGTACCCCACTCTCTTATTTGCATCCTCCCGCATCCCGGAACCCGTATTTGGAATCACAGTGAATGAGAAACCGTGATTTGGCCCATAGAAGCTGGCTCCTCTGAACATTCTTTTTTCCTGCTGTTAAACCCTGAAAAGATGTCATCATTTCTGTTTCTATCATTTACATTTTTTTCATTACCTGTACGCAATTCCAACTATAATGTACTTTTTGGATTAAGGAAGCTCCGTGGTTCTTTCATACTTGTATATGTCAAAATGTTCCCACTTCTGATTTTTACAGTTTTCTGTCAGTGGAAGGAGGTGAATATACTTTCTGCAAAATCTGTATTTTAAGCCACAGGAACAGAACATTTCCCCTTCTTCTCCTCTAGGTTCCCTGGCTGGTCTCGTAATTAAACTGTTACATGACAGACTAATATGAGACAAACACATGCACGTATGTACGTGTGGCAGCCCCATAGAAAAATGAGACCCAAGAGGCAACCCGGGAAGGGAATTAAAGCTGCTACAATATTCTGAGCTAAGGCAGCAGCTGTCTGTGTGCAAGGAGGGGGAAGGTGGTGGGAAGGGAGGAGATATTTGAAAAACAAAGTTTGCCTCGTGATGTAAACAAGTGTCTTAGTAAAGAGGTATTCCAGGTAATAGGTCTCTTCCTGGTACCAGCCGATGTCTAATGCGAACTCAGGCAGTTCAGAGGGAGGTGAAGGACTTCTCCTTAATCTACTGGGTTTCGATCACCATTAGCTCAAAATAATACTTGTGCAAAAAAAAATTAGTTCAGGGAAGCAAAATGTGCTCCACTTCAATGCCATATTTATTTATTTTTTCAAGCTGTCCACACTCAGTTCCCCCTGTCCTTCTCTAAAAAACCTCATATACCGCCTAATGCATGGGGTGTCGAGCTCATTGTCACCAGGGGCCCCATCGGCCTCACGGTTGTCTTCAAAGGGCCGAATGTCATTTTAGGACTGTATGAATGTGACTGCTCCTTAACAGTTAAGCGAGAGCTTGGCACTGCCGCCCGGTAGAAACAAGGCGCCGGGCCGGATAGAACAAGGTGGAGGGCCACCTTGGGCCCGCGGGCCTTGGGTTTGCCGCCTGTGCTCTGAGCAGTCACAGTCTGGGGTTATAGAGGTATAAGATTTTAGTAACTTCATTTCGTCCATAGACTTCGACATTTAGAGGAACTCACACATTCTCTTACATTTGTGAAAATCGTTTCCTTTCCTGCTTCATATACCTTTCACTTTTAAGCCAGAATGTGAAAGGCGCGAAGAGCAGGGATGGATGTTGACTGTAGCCTCCCTGGAATGACTCTTCCAGCCGCCACCCTTCGTCAGTCACCATCAGGAGCCGAGCTGACACTCACGCCCTGCCTTCGGGTGGACAGGTCCCTTTTCCTCTCTCCCAGGCGGATGTTCAGAGTGTCTACGCTGAGTCATTTTACACGACAAAATAAAGCTGTATGTTATATTTATTGCCAGAGATGATGATGACGCTTCATATTTAACTGCATGTGAGAGCCAGTGGAATGGGTGACGACCCTGTGTTCTTTTCTCCTTTAAGGATCTTCATCGAAAAGTCTCTACGTGGCACTGGGTGGGGGGTTTACCTGGAAAGCAGAACACACTTGCCATCAGAGATCTGATATTTAATATCATGTCATTATTCTGAGACAGTATGTAGTGTCCTCCGTTACGTCCAACGCCAGCCGCGCGGTGTTGCAAGGCCCACCACCGAATTCCGGAGAACAGCTGCCTGTTGAACGTTAGCTAACATAGACCCTGCCTTCTGGTTGTGCTGCGGGGACCCGGTCATGTAATACGTTCTTGCATCTGCCTATCGATCACGTGAAAATAACAGCATTTGTCACCTCCCTGATGTACGCAATCTAGTGAGTTATGAATACCCATCGATTATTTTAGACTGCCTTAGACACGGACACGAACAGATGACGGTACACGAGGAAAAGAATGCTTGGAGGGCGAACTCACCTGTGTCTCGATGGGGACCTCTGCACAAACGCAGGCAACAGTGGATGGCGTTTTGCACAAAGCCGTAGTTAACCTGCGTCTCCCCAGCCCGGCGCTTCTCACCGCCTCCTCTCCTTCGCAGCCGAACCCATCAATAGGCTCCAGAGGCACTTCGTCATCGTCCCTCTCCTCTGTGTGAACAGTCGGTGGGGATGTACTTCAGGGCTTCTGAGCTACGTCCGTTTCCCACTTTCCTCTGGAATTGTCTCCTGCAGTTCAAATAGAAGGAAAAAAGCTAGCAAAGTACTCGGTGTACACGCATTCCGTCAAAAATGAAATTTAACCTAACTCTTCATTATGTAGGCTAGGCGGGGTGTGGGGGGGGCAATTCAGAGGTGGGAGAGTTGTGTCAGAGATTATTGGAAATTATAATTATACATTATATACACAATGTGGCTTTTACTATCACATTATATCAATTGCTATGTAGTTAACTTTCTTATATAACAATGCAAGGACTGCACCAAAGAATACAGATACATGCAATATATATGAATACTTTCAAATATGGAAGTTTTCTCACAGGCTTTTGCTGAGCCCTCCCCCTAACCAATGTGGTCTTTTCCCCAGATTAGGCACCTCCCCTTTATGGGAGGAACACCGTCTTTGTTCCTACTGCGCATGCCCGAAAGCAGAAGGATGCATCTCCCCCTGCACTACCTTGACCTCTACTGGGCATGCCCACGGCAGAGAAATTTCCCCTTTACTTTTTATTCCTCACCCCATAGCTCAGGCGAGTGGACTGGCTGTACTCTGCAGAGATTGGTAAACTGGCCCTTCCTCCCTACGTGGAGGGAGTGGGTGTTACTTCCTTTTGGAGGTAATGCTGCCATCCCCTGGAGTGTGTGAAGTTGATTGCATCTGACCCAATTAAGCTTCGCCAGTTTTGCTCCCTTCTCTTTTATTAACATCCAGCTACCTACACTAAACAAGGACTATTTGTATCAGTATTTAGAGTGAGGTGCTGTTAAATGACACCAGAACTTGGAGACATTCACTTGAAATTCCAAATGCTCTGCTCTAACTGTGTCGAGGTATGAAAGTGTGCACACCTTAAAGCATCAATAGTACACTTGGATTTACTAAATATGTATTGAATGTCCACCATGAGCTGATCCCTATGCTCAGAATCGGATGTGCAAAGATCAATCCTTGCTCTCACGGATCAACCGGCCCACCAATAACATAACGGGACAAAGTACTCAGTCGCGGAAGGGAGCTCCTGTCATGTGACCAGGAGAGGAATCAGAAATGTCGATGCATGAGGCGGATCTTGAAGAATGGGCAGGTTCTGCTTGTAATAGAAGGCACATTATGCTCCAGACATAGCAAGATGTGCTATTTGATCGGCAGGAAAAGATAAGAGAGAAATAGAAATAGATTATAGGAAATAATGAAGCTAAAAACGATGAAAAGGAGCAGATTTCACGGAACCTGAATGTCGCAAGAAATGTAGACTTCAGCCTCAGGAAATGAGAAGACCTGCAAGTGTTGCTATAGTGCGGATCACTGCCTCTAATGAGGCTGAAGGGGGTAGGGACCATTTTCCCTCCCAAGGGTCATTTGATGACGTCTAAGGCATTTCTGGTTGCTACAGTTGGGAAGTCCTAATCAACACCTAGTGAGTAGAAGCTTGGGATATTGTTAAGCACCCTACCACACCCAGTACAAACTCTACACCAAAGAATTACCTGGTTCAAGGTATCAGTAGTGCTTCTGTTGAGAATGTCCCAGGTGACCGATGGGCAGTAAGACAGGGAAGTCTGCAGTGGCCTGCCCATTGAGGAGTCTTACTATAGTTTCAGGCATAAAACAGTGAACATGAGAACTGAGAGAAGGTATAGTAGGAAAATACTTAAGAATAACTGTCCATGCTGCTTGGTGGTTTATAGAGTTCAAGATAGAAAAGAAACACCCAAAAAGGACTCAAGTTTTCAAACCTGGGTGGCTCTGAGGATGACTGTGGATCTAATCGAGTTGAGAAGTAACACAAGTCTTAGTTATGATTCGTTGAGTTCATCAGTTGGAGGTAACTGATCATGGGGAACTACGGACACACGTGAGACTCAGGAAAACAGTTCATTTATTCAGTCAAACGTCAATCATTCTCGGGGTGCCCTAAGCCAAGCACGGGGAGTCAGACAACCATAAGTAAGACGTAGCAGGTTCCCTCACTAAACGCATAGCCTCTTCAATGGTAAAGACAGATCCCTAAAGTATGTAGAAGGTCCTGGTCATTTTTCATAAGAAAGAGCGACGACAAGATTTTTTAAATAATATGAGCTGATGATGATGGTGCCATGGGATAGATACTCTCGTGTACTACTGATGGGAGTGTTGCCTAGTACCTTTCTCCAAATACTAATTTGCCAAGGTGTTTGAGATCCTCATATCTTTTGGCCAAATCACTTGAATTCTGGGAAATAATCATAGATGAATTAACACTTCCATATGGAAAGATATTGATCATAGCATTATTTATAAAAGTGAATTGTTCTAAAGAACAGATATGCCCCTAAATTGATGTGCTGTGCAAATACACAGCATAATGCCAAGGAAGCAAATCCTAACCAGACATTAGATATTCGATCCCCTGCAGTAGAATGGCCAATGGCATCATGAAATATCCATGATATAAGGCTAAATTTTAAAAAGTCACATTATTGCAGTTATTTATGAATGCCTCATAGCAATAGACATACATTTAAATTAAAAGGCATGTTGAAAGTGATTAGGAGTGTCTGATTAAAATGAGGCAGGTAGGTGTTCTGACTGTCTTTAGTTGTATGAGGGAGGATGAGGGTGAAAGGAGCTGTACCTGGGAACACAGAATTCGTGTAGGTACAGGTGAGGTGTTGGAAGTATGTCCTGATGGCAGCCAGAGACCATTGAAGGGTTGTAAATGGAGAGGCAATATCACACACACACACACATACTTTCTTTTTAGAGCTAAGTCTAATACATATGGTTCTGCATATTCATGATACTAATACCTGTGAGGCCTATGCATATATCTCCTTCCTTTAGATATTCATATATACTAACGGATTCTTTCACCGAAACAGAACAATTTAAAGGAAACAAAGTACACAGGTTTAAAGAAGCCACGGGAGGAATTAGGAAACCGCAGATCTGTCCCGGGCATCATGCAGGCATCAAAGAGCAAGCAGACATTTGAGAAAGTGGACAGAAATGTCAGGACAGCAGTTCGAGCTCCTTTGTTGAGTCCGAAATAGGTTCTGTGGCTAACACAAAAGCCGCTTTATGTTTCTGGAGGGGGAAAAAAAAAACACAAAATGGATTGACTATCTTTCCTTTAAATCTCAAGATCGTTCAACTTAGATGATCGACACTCACAATCATGCTGTTTTTTTTCTAGCATTTCCATTTCCCCCATTGAGCTCACCGACTTCATGCTTTCTCCTAAAGGGTCTCACAGCGCCCCCTCTGGTCTCCTCACCAGGGGCCCCGGCCCCTGCGAGGGAGAGACCGCAGTCACTGCAACGTCCTTGCATCTCTATCAGTCTCTTCTACCTTCTTTCTCTTAAAGTTCCTTGGAAACGATCAGAACCCCATTTCCCAACCTAACTCAAAGAGTTCTCTCCCTTGGTTGTCTGTATCTTACTTACCTTGCAAGTTTGTTCCAGACTCACCCTGTCCCTTGTTGGTTCCTACTCACTAGCTTTTCCACCCACCTCAAACCGAATCTTCCCCAACAACCCACTAAAGCATTTCACAGCAGGAGCGACAATGCATTCCACAGCGTCCTGATCATATTTGCTTCCCTCCCCCCGCAGCGGGTTCTAACACAGTGGGTCTCTTCCTCCTCCCTGAAACACTTTCCCGGAGCCACACTATCCTTTTGACTGCGCTGGCTGCTGGCATTAATATCCTTGTCTGGCCTTCCTCTACTCCCTGTCAGCAAGTTGAACTCCTTCAAGATTGTGGCTTAACGCCTTTCCTCCTCAATCTCAATCTATACTATTTCTTGGGTTTTCTCTTTGTCCAAAGTTTTAAATACCATCTCCTTTTTTCACAATTCCCAATTTTATACAGCCAGTCTAGATCCTTCTTTTGATTTCTAGATATGGATGTATAACTCAGTTCCCTTGGCTATCTTGCAGGCATCTCCAATAGAGGATGTCTTCAAGCCCTCTAAACTAGTGTCCTCCCCATCAAAGTA
Source organism: Phyllostomus discolor (assembly GCF_004126475.2). Taxonomy (NCBI): domain Eukaryota; kingdom Metazoa; phylum Chordata; class Mammalia; order Chiroptera; family Phyllostomidae; genus Phyllostomus; species Phyllostomus discolor. The sequence goes on along the minus strand of NC_040913.2, from coordinate 89,565,052 downwards.
ACTGGACTCGTGCAACCAAACAGTAGTGCAAATCATACCAGAACGTTGTTATTCTGAGCCTCGCTCTTATTCAGCCTCTCCATCCAGGCTGTATGTAGTAAGCATGGAGTTTCTATCTCTGTAACACCTCCCACAAGCCACTGTTCTCCACATTTACCGATGCCTTAGTCTGACGCAGCACCATTTCTTTCCTGAGCTTCAGCACCGCCTCCGCCACCCTCTCGGTCTCAGTCACCCCTTCCGCCCCCTGCTCTAACCTGAGAAATCACCTTTGGAAAAACATGAATGGGACGACGTTGCTCCCCCTGCTTCAATCCCCCCCCCCCACCCCGGCTTCCTACTAAATTACCATGACGTGAATCTGCTTCCCCCTTCCTCCAGGCGCTCCATGGGACCTCTGTCTCCCCATCAGCTGCATTTGAGTCCCACCCTCACTCCCCACTCCCCGGGCACATCAGCTGCAGATGCATCTTAGGATAGACAAAGGGAGGCTTTTCTTCCTCAAAGCTTTTCAAGTCGCTCTTCCCTGTGCCTGGAATGTTTTGTTCTTGGCTCCTGATTGTCTCCCTTTTCATTATTTGGGTTTTTGTCTAACTATTGTCTCCTCCGAATGACTTTCTTGGCCAATAGACACACAAAGCATTCTTTTTCTTTTCCTTTTAATGCACACAATTTTTGCAGAACTCTTACTTATATACTTATGGGTTACTTGTTTATCATCTTCCTTGACCTCTAGAATGTTGTTTTCTTTAGGGCAGGGATATTGTCTTTGCAAAATTCTCTGCGTGGCACCCACAGCAGTACCGGACACGAATGAGGTGCAGGGTTGTTTTCTCCCCGATCAACAATGAAGCAGTGTCAGCGAAATAACTAAGTAGGACATATTGGAACACCCGGAGTTATATGCTAAATGTGATTATGTTATCTTCAGTAGACCGTATGGTACAGCTATTTTGGGCATCTGCTAAGTAGAGGACATGAAACCTAAGTATCTGTAACTTTCTAAGGTGTATCAGATTCGAAGTGATTTGAAATATTAGAATAACCTGGGGTATATTCATATGTGTATGTGTGTGTGTGTGTGTGTGTGTGTGTGCGTGTGTGTATCATCTGTGTATGTAAAATCATATTGCAAATAATGTTTCTGTTTTGATCATGGATATGCAATCATTGCTCTTGAGCATTGCACTGACTTTAAGAGAATTTAATTCAAAACATAAAGATAGTTTGGCTCCCGCTTGCGTGATTTGTGGCCAGACAGTGCGCATGAGAGCTCACTGGCAGTGCGCCCTCTGGGCAGCAGCTGTGGCTGCGCTCCACAGGGCCAACCACCGTCCATATTCTGTCTCTCCCCTCGGGAGCGAGCCTCTGCTCTCGTTGCCTCTGAATGATGGTGACTTAGATTACCACCGCCTCACGTGATGCCTTCTCCGGCAGGCTGCCGCCGTGCCTCGCAGGAAACAGCACCCGTCGTCTTGCGTAGAGTTGTATTTCAACCTTCTGTTTCCCCTCCACCGTTCAGATGAACTGAATTTTGTCCTCACACTGCAATCCTTCAGTTAGAGGAGTTTGCGAAGTGCAATAATTTGAGTGAGGATGATGACGATGAAGAATTCGGTGACTTTGATGCTGATGATAATGACAGTGAAAAGTCAAGAATGCCTTAAATTCTCCGTCCATACTCAGGGTGGCCATGGGGCTATTTGGGGTGAATTTAATTAGCACCTGCTTACTGAATCAAAGCAAGAGTTATATGCATCTTTTTGCACTAAGGATATATTTTTAAAGAGGATCAGAGCACAGCTGCTTTCAAAATCTGGCTTTTCTTCCGCTCTCAGCCTCATCTGTAAGGTGCTTAGTTATGAATTAAAAGTTTTCACTTGCTTTCCAACAAAAACATTTATTTCCATTCACTAATTGTGAATTAACCTAAATATTATACACTGTGACTAGAATTGTCAATTCTGTGCTAAATGCTTATTCGCCAATTATAATACTCAGTGTCTTTAATTTTTAATTTATGCCTGTTAATGAATTACCAATATGGAAACTATATATTTTAATGATTTTTATCTGCAGTCATTACAGAAATGTGCTTAATCTTTTTTCTTCTTACTTACTAAAATAAAATATTATCGCTGTCTACTATAATTATAACGCTTATATTTTCAAAAATATAATTTTACATAGCTCAGAATTTTAAGGTAGATAAAAGTAATCACACATAAATTTATATTTGGTTTGTTTGCATTTAAAAACAATGAACTACTCAAAATTGATTGAGCCTTGGTGTATCACACATTTTCATCATAGACGTTCATCTATTGATCTACATTTCTATCTGTGTTTGATAATATATCGAACAGTCCTGAACCTTCCACCGAGGGAAGTAACTTCCACTCTCCTCTGTGTTCTGTGCCTTTGTCTTTTCTGTGTTTCATCTACCAAGTTGATACAATGCATATTTTATATTAGGAGACATCACCCAGTTTTTATTAAATTGACTTCAGAGATTTCAATATTTCTAAAAATCTAAATTCAAAACCTAAATGTTGATAATCACTGACAGATGAAGAGCAGTAGCAAAAAATGTTAGAAGTTATTTTGTTGTTTTTTAATAAGTCTCAAATGTCATTTTGTCTCTTATATGTCAAGACCAGTCGCTTTTTTTGTTTGGTTCAAAGAGAGAAGTAGAAGTAATGACAATTACTGAATTAATTTTATTTGCATGCTATGCGACACAATTTAATTTGTGAATTTAACACATAAGGTTCTACAAATTATTTAGCTACAAATTGTTTTGTGTAGGCATGGTGATGCCTATGCTTTTATAAAATTATGCTTTTTATGCTTTTATAAAATTGTGTGAATTACACTTGTAATTATTTCAAAATTCTATGTTTATTATGAGTTTCTATCTTTACCATTTGTGGACATGTAATTAATTTCTTAATATTGTGATTAATAGTTTTCTCTGATGCCTTGGGTATCATATATAGCCAAAATGACATTTTTGAGTGACTTAAAACTTTATATTTTGAATTATATAACAGAACTCTTAACCATAAGTGTCCAATGTTATAACCCCTTTTTTTCAAAAACAGAATAAAATATTAAAAATGGTGCAATCAAGACAAATTCATTAAAACATTACTTAGCGATTAGTGGAAGAATAAAACAATACTGTATCCCGGATGGCATGACAGGAGTTTCCTGTATAAAGAGCTCTCTTTAAATGAAAAGGACATGAGGCTAAGTTTGAAAAGGATGAAATGACTTTTTCAAGATCGCAGAGACCAAAGGTGGGAACCACGGTGTCCTGTAGTTCAATCTGGTCATGAAATATTTAAGCTGGTCTAGAACGTCAGGAGTCCGCTCTTTCAGTGTAAAGGGTTAAATAATGTTTGAAATCTGAACTCCTTAATTACACTTCCTGGGATGCAGATGAGGGAGGTGCAACAAAAAGAACCAAGATGTTGAATCAGATATAAATGTGCTTGACTCCACATGCCCTAGAGTCAATGCCGAAATATCTCACCTCAGAGTTTTTGTTTCTTCATCAGTAAAAGAGATGAGGTGCCTCTGAAACAATCAAAGGTGTAGCCTGAGGACATTGTCTGGGACCCAGAGATTTTTCAGTAAGTGGCGATTTCCCTCCTTTTCCCAGTGTGGTGCCTCCAGGCAGAGAGCCTGGACTCTCCAGCTGGGGACAGTAAGCAATGAGGGGACAAGAAGCTGGGCTGCAGGAAACCGGGACTCAGTCGCTCCTCAAACGCGTGTTAAGGAAATGAGGACAGAGTTGGCTGAGCCACCAAGACTCAGAAGATGCAGTGGCTTTACAAATAAGCACTGGATTCGAAAGACAAGGGGATGGAAAGGGGCCAATTAAAGTAGAACAAATTACAAAACCATAATCCCATTAATGTACCTAAAATCTGCATTTTTGGGTATGAGAAGCATTTCCGTTGGCAACTTAATGGGTTTCCTAGAAGAAAGGTACCTTGTCTACAAAAAAATAGTAATAAGCCGTTAAAGTAATAAACAGGATCTTGCGGTTTCATATATCATGATATAGTTCCCCGATTTTGAAGTATAACTATATTTTATGCTGAGAAATAGAAGAACATAACATCTATAATGCGGATAGAATGGAATATTCTATGACTTCTTATGTTGCGTCTGAGGCTACTTCATTCAGTATTTTGAAGCACCCACAAAATAGTGATTTTTGAAATCCTCTTTCAACTGACACAGAGACAGCCGTGAAATCCAATCTGAACATTGCCCCAAATGGACATGGAGGGAGAGGGCTATGCTCCATCCAAGAGCAAAGGGAAACTGTGGCTATATGAAGGGGTTTTACAACAGTATTAATGTTAAGATGGAGAACAAAGAGAAGATGGTTACAGTCCATTGCTGAACATAATTAAAAAGATTACTCAGGAAATTGCCACTGAATAGTAAAAAAAAATTAATCCATGATCTTAATTTTACTGCAGTCTCTCTGTTATAAAATCAAATTTTGCCAAGATCTCACATCTATATATAGATAAACTGTGCTAACTGACTGTTCTGCACCAACCTCTTACTCACTTCTTTCAAAAGAAAAAGAAGAGAAAATCACTTTTGGCATCCAAAGATTTCTGTGACTGGAACTCTTTTTTGCAAAATGTCATTTGACAAATTGTTGAATGTTTAGACTGCCCACATGGCACTAATCATCTCAAAGGGAGCAGTCTTTAGAATGTTTTGTCTCCATGACGAATCCACACATTTGTGCAGCCGAACATATGAATGTTACTAAAACATGTACAGGGCCAATACAGTTTTTACATTATGACAGGGATATATATGTTTCTATTGGGCAAAGGCATGGTCATGGTCATCCAGCCCTTGATTCATAAATTTAGTAATTTCTCATTCATACTTCTTATGGTTTAAAGATTGAACATCATTCCTAATTTATATTTCTTCTGGATAAGCTAATGATTTAAGTAGAGTTACTTTAGCAAGCTTGATGATATATTCAACCAGTAGAGTCACATCACACATGTTTTAATATATAAAGCAGGAAAAATATAATTGATGTAATCAAGAAATATTCAGGCCCTGGCTGAGTGGCTTAGTTGATTGGAGTATCATCTCATACATCCAAAAATGTCGTGGGTTCTATTCCTGGTCAAGGCACATACCTAGGTTATGGGTTCGATCCCTGATCAGGGCAAGTATAGGAAGCAACTGAATGATATTTCTCTCTCTGTTTCTCCTGTACTCTCTCTAAAATCAGTAAACATATCCTGCAGTGAGGAACTTTAAAAAAGAAAGTAAGTATTCAGATGAAGTGTTATTGGTATAACGCATCAGTGAATGGTGTCATAGAACAACACAACGATAATCAACTTTCTTCTGGAAATCCCTGCCTTACACGGGATGCACGTCTTGTCCCTGTGGAACTGAATAATCTGAGGACCATTTTGATAGTTTTGCACATATCAGGGGAATTTTGGTAGCCAAAAGTACCAAAAAACCTCCTTTCAATAGTCATGGGCAGTATTTTATCTCATGTACCAGCTAGCTCCTGCTGGAGTGATATGTCTTAATATTTGAGTCAACACTTTGAAAAAACTTATAAGAACAGAAGGGCATTCTTGAGCTGTATCCCACATTCAGTGATAGGCTTCGACTGAGAGTTAATACTGACTTGTATCCTAGACAGATGGTCTCACTTAAATTTTCCATTTTTTCACTCTTTTTGGAAATCAGCGGTGGCTGGCGCCAGGCCCTCAGCACAGACCTGGGGACCATATTGGGCAAAGGAGGCGCCCATTAACCAGGAACATCACGTGCCTCCGTGTCAGGGATGCAGAAGTCCCACCTACCTGTGGGTAAACTCTCCATCTGCCACATGGGCTGCCGAAACCTTGTCCCCTCTACGCTCTTACCCCTGACGTCTAGAGCTAGCCACATCATTCTCAGAGCTGTAGATTATTAGATGGTACTTAGTGGATCCTAATATAATAAGGTAACCGACTGTCCCGGTTAACCTAGAAATGAGGAATTTCCCGGGATGCAGGCAGTTCCGTGCAAAGGCTGGGAAGTCTCCAGCTCCCAAGGATACATCAGTCACTCTGAGTGGAGAATGGGTTCACTTCCTGAAGTGCTGTGTCATGTGCCAGTTGGTTTGTAGATTTTAAAAAAAGATTTCATTGTTGCTTTTCTTTACAATATCAAGCTTTATGATCTTGCTTTATGAATCTTTAAAATTTATTTCTAATTAGTAACATCCCACATAGAGAACATACCTGACATAGAAGTTTCCATTGAAGAGAGTTGTGTCATTTTAAAAAAATGTCTTTACTGTAGAGAGGTAGCCTGGCTTTGGTGCCATCGCTTACGTGAATAATGCAGCAGTGAACACGTGGGTGCGTGCATCTTTGCAAATAAGTATCTTTGAGTTTTGGGGGTAAATACTCAGAAGAGGAGTTTCTGGGTGTAACTCTATTGTTAATTTGTTGAGGAACCTCCTACTGTTTTCAATAGTGGCTGAACCAGTTCACATTCCCACCAGCAGGGGATGAGGGCTCTTTTTTCTCCACAACCGCCTCATCACTTGTTATCACTGGTCTTGCTGAGAGCAGCCATTCTAACGGAGGTGAGGTGGTATCTCTTTCTAGTTTGGTTTACATTTCTGTGATGGCTGGTGGAGCTGAGCATCTACCCATCTATCGGTTGTCCATTTATATGTTTTCCTGATAGAAGTGTCTGTTCAGGTCCTTTGCCCATTTTTTTTTAAATTAGATTGTTTGTTTGGTGTTGAGTTCTCTGAGTTTTTATATGTATTTTGGTATTAAGCCTTTGTTGGAACCGTTATTTGCCAGTGTTGTCTCCAACTGGGCTGGCTTCCGTTTTGCTTTGTTGTCAGTCTCTTTTGCTGCGCAGAAGCTTTTCAGTTTGACACAGTCCCATTCATTGATTTTTGCATTTACTTCCCTTGCCTTCGGGGTCAAATCCATACAATCTTCTCTAAGATGAAGGTCCATGAGTTTAGTACCTAGGTGTTCTTCTATGCAATTTATTGTTTCAGATCTTACATATAGGTCTTTGATCCATTTTGAATTAATGTCTACACTGGGCAAACTGTAGTCTAGTTTCATTATTTTGTATGTGACATTACCATTTTCCCAGGACCACTTATTAAAGAGGCTTTCTTTTCTCCATTGTGTATTTTTGGCTCTTTTGTCAAAATTTATATGCCCACAAATATGTGGTTTTATTTAAGGAGTCCCAATTTTGTTCCATTGGTCTGTGTGTTTGTTTCCCTACCAATACCTTGCTGTTTCTTTTTTGTTTGTTTGCATTTCTTATAGTTGTTCAAGTACAGTTATCTCCATTTCCCAGCCACCACTTTCCCCTGCCCCCACCATGCTGTTTTGATTATTGTTACTTTGTAGTATAGTTTGAAATCATGTAGTATGATACCTCTGTCTTTGTTCTTTTTTCCCAGGGTCGCTTTTGTTATTTGGGGTCTTTTGTGTTTCCATACAGATATGATAATGTTTGTGCTATTACTTTAAAATATAGCATTGGGAATTTGATAGGTATTGCATTAAATCTGTCTGATTGCTTTGGGTAATATGGCCACTTTACCTATGTTGATTCTTCCAACCCATGAACACAAAATATCTTTCCATTTTATTGTATCTTGTTCAATCTCTTTTAAGAATGCTTTGCAGTTTTCAGTATATAGGTCCTTCACATCTTTTGTTAAGTTTATTCCTAGGTGTTTTATTCTTTTTGTTGCAATTGCGAAAGTAATTCTTTTCTTTTCTTTTTCTGAATTTTTAGTGTTAGTATATAGGGATGCAGTGTGTTTTCACATATTGGTTTTGTATCCTGCAACATTACCATATGTGTTTATGATTTCTAATAGGTTTTCTGTGGAGTCTGTGGGGCTTTCTATATATTAGAGATCATTACTTACATAGAGGAAAGGAAATAAAGTGAAAGACACTTTTCTGCCTATTAAAAAGATGTAATTTTCATTAATATTTTCAGCAAAGCATAAAAGGATGATTAACCAAGCCAAACAATTTGCCAAATCTCATATGTAGCTGTCCTAAGCTGAAAGAATTAATTATAATATAGCACTATATTTTTATATGGATAAATGTCTATTAGGAACTCCCAAATTAATTCTTAACCGTTGTCAGTTTCTTACTGTTCCCAGGCATCTTGTCACAAAATATAAATTAATTCTGGTTACATGTAATATGGATGTAATATCCCTTTGTCCCTCTTTTTTAACTTGATGGAAATACACAGTTGTTATAATTGATCTTGCCTAATTGAATTCCCCATTGAGTGTAGACCTTGTAATTTGATTTAGATTATAAAGCCAGTTAGTCTTTAGGGATTTTACAGACCTCATTACATTTATCACACTTTTCACTCCTCTCTTTTCTTCTCTAGAGATACCTCGTCCACCAGTGATACCAAAATGAAAACAAACACACACACAACCAAACAAGCAAAGAAAAAAATCAGGTATCTGATCCATGGAGTTTTTCACACGAGCTCATCAGCTGCCGTGGGTTATCTGCAGTCAGCTTTCTCTCTTGCCTCCGATTTGACTTCCTATTTTATCTCATTTTGATCAGACCACATCCCTTCTAATGTCTTGGATGGCCTCTTGGGGACATGCTCAGTTGCAAATCCATTCAAGGGACTGTGTGCCCCTACTCTGGTTAAATACTGAACACTAGTGAGAATTGCCCCAGGACATGACCTTTAACCTCTTCTTCTGCTTACTTAAATATAAGAAATAAATTGCAACAGTCTTCTTTTATTATGGAAATGGGTTCACCTCTTGTAGCTAACATTCATATTTATTTTGCTTATTGTCTAATACGCATAGATCAGAATTTAACATTCTATTTTAAGATGTGTTTTCAATGTGGGCATTGTACTAGTTCTTAACTTATTCATCTTCCTCTCTCTGTCAGAATTCTTCCAGCAAATAGAAAAAATAGCACCTCACCCATATCACTACCTTGGACATAAAACCTGCTTTTATGGAATTCATAGCCAAGCAAGTTGATGACACAGTGGCACAGATAGTTGAATGGAAGGAGAAATGGGATGCAGACAGGGAGAGTCGTGTCGAGAGTCGTGGAATAACAAATGATCTTCCCTCGACTCAGTGTTCTTTTAGTCCTTCTCTTTGGCTCCGACACCAGCTATTGGGACTCAGGAGTATGTGCCATTCTAGTCTCGGTGTGCCTGGCTGGCCGTCCGCATCATTATCCCGTCCTGGCCTCTAGCCAGGCTATTTGCATGCCCTTATCCCCCAGATAAGTCAATCCGTTCCTTGCGCAGGCACGGCTAACCATATGCTCGTACACCAGCATTAGCTACAGAACTCGTCTCCGAACATCTTGATAGAGTAATTTAGGCAAAAGCAGTTATTGTTAAATCAAGGGTTTGCCATCTTGCGAAAGGCAATAGCTTGTGACCCTGTAGAATCATAAACTATTGTGTGTTCAGTGCCGGCAGTGCCTTCTCCTGGAGTCCCCCATGAGTTTCATGCTGACTTGGGAAATTTGGACAACAGGCGGCAGGGTTTATGAGGCAGGCCAGCTGGTTCTGAAGAGCCAGATGCTGTAAATACTCCCCTGCCTCCTAAGATGAGGCTGATCACACGGCAGCTCGGGAGTGCTGCCAGCCCCACGTGGGGCACGGATGGGGCGCAACTTGGTGGGCTGAGTTCCAAGGGACCGCCAATTTTCACTATAACATTAGAGTTATAAAGAAATGCACAAAAGGTGTCATTTACAGAGCCATATTACGTCTGGCTGTGCATCTCATTCTGTTTATGTCTTATCTGATCTCAGTCTACAAACAACCTGAGAAGAAGAGACCATGGCTGATCCTGTTTTATAGCTAAAAACAAGCCGGCCAGCCAAGCTTAGTGAAGTTAAGGAATTTCCCCCCCAAACTGCAGGTAGGAAGTCACAGAGAATTAAAATTTAAATCCAGGCCAGGCTAACTCCGGAACCGGGATCTGAGCAGTGTGTCACACTGCAGAGAAAGAAGAGCTGACATTTCCCAAGCACCCTCTCACCTCTGCAGACAGGTTTTAAAATATATAAATGCATGCTGTGTCAAACATGTTCAAACCAGGACAGACTCTTTTCTTTTGAGATTAGTTTATGAATGAATTATTTGAGAATTCTGTTAAGGGAGCAGAGGGTATAATTTTATTTCAACTTAAAGAGGATATTCTACCTTATTATTTTTAGCTTATTCCAGTTAAGCTCTTATTTCAAAGTAATGTTTTAACTTATCCAACATCAATCATATACTTTGATTTTATTCAAATACATATTATTTATCTTTTTAAGAATTCAAAGTAAGAGTTACTGAGTAAGCTAATAAAACATAGTACTCATTATGTGATATAAAGGTTTATTTTATTTTTTAAACATAGCAAAGGGAAAGGAAAACAATGGCAGTATAAATTTCTTTATAATGTTGACTTTCATTAAACACACAACTACCGAACATCTATCATATACCAGGTATCATTACCAGGCCCTGGAGCTACAAAGGTGAATATGTTACCGTCTCTTCCATGAGAAGGAAAAAAACAGATAAAAAACAAATCAACAAGGCCTGTGTCAAAGTTAGCACTGTCTGCGGTAGGATAATGCCCCCAGCATCAGCTGGGAGGAGGCACAAAGCTGGTGGAATGGAAGGTTCGAGAAAGCCCCAAACAGCAGATGTATTGTATAGGGTGAGTGGGAGCTAGGTGGGGCAGTTGGATGAAACCTCGGGCATGCACACAGGTGACATGCACACAGGTGACATGCACACAGGTGGCATGCAGGGCAGCCATTGTGCTTTCCCGGCTTCAGAATGACTAGAGAAGAGTTTACAAGTTCGGGGCAGAAGAGATGCTTGGTTAGCACTGGAAAGGGAAAGTGGATTAGGTGACATTCGGCATTGCATATTATGCTAAAGAGTTTACCTTTTATTCTGGGAGAGTGGAAAATCCCTGAAAACTTCACAGGGGGCGGGGCATGAGCAGATTTGAAATCTGAAAAGTTCACCTCTGGTGATGGACAGCCCAGCCTGGAGAGGCGTTGGCGGGACGCCAGAACCGGAGCAGGATGCGAGCTCAGAGGCTGCTGGGCGATGGGAGGGGAGGTGACAGGTGTGATCCACGAGGAAGGCAGCGGGTGCAAGCGGGGTGACAGTGACAGCTGTTTAACAGGTGGAATTGAGGACTCGGCTGCTAACGACTGGCAGGTGAGGCGGTAGAGGCACGTCTCAGGGGAGTTCCAAGTCTCCGGCAAGACCGTCCCTTTTGAAGCTGGTGCTGTTCTTAGACACTGCCATAGAGGAGGAGGAAGGGCTTGGTGAAAAAAGGATGAATTCCGTTGTGGAAATGCTGAAAAAAAGGTGTCAGAAGGAAAGTCAAGTGGAGCTGTCTAGTGAGCAATAAGGATACACATTTTGTTGAAAATTCAATGAGTTCAAAACTCTTTAAACTTAAATTGTTACAAGAATAAATAATACTGTTGAATTACTTACTGTTCAACCTCATTAGACATCCCCATGCAATCAAGACAGTCTTTGGTTACAACTTATGTTTTAGTTATAACCTTTACTTTAACTTCTGGTTACAGCCTATTTACTGAACAAGGAAAGGAAAGGAGAGAAAAGTTTGGAAGACTTTGCTAGGAATTATGTGTCAAGTCCTGTCGTTGGCTTGTGTTGGCTCGGCTGGGAGAGACACAAAACGTTTCCTAGCTCTCAGTTCACGTGGTTAGTGAGCCCCTGGCTATGCTCACTTTAGAATTTCATTTTTGCCTTTTCCTGTTGGTCATTGCTAATTGTTGATACCGAATCAACCGTTTTCTTGTAGACATTACACAGAGAAAACAAGGTTACATTAAAATTTTAAGAAAAAAACAAAGATGACTTAACTCCCTCCTTTATGCCTTTGCTTTTTTCTGAGTTTGGCAACATGGTCTGGTGGTAGAAAGGTCAGTTCTCAACAGAGGCTGCCTGGCATCAAAGCCTGATGCCAGACTTATGATCGCTGTAATTTCGGAAAGATGGCTGAACTTCTCTGCCCTCCAGCTATTGGGAGTGGTTAATGAGGAGAGTAACGCCTGCCATACACTGTGAGGGGCACAGTGGTAAACGGGACGTGCCGGCCCGGAGCAACCACGAAGACACGTCGGTAACATCGTTGCTGCTGCTGCTGCACCAAGTCCCACTAGGGAGCTGTGAACACAAGGACAAGTGACACACAGTTGTATCGGGCAGTGGAACACATCTCTTAACACATCAGGTGTGTTCAGCGTTACAGATCTTGCTGCGTGTTGTCCTTTTTCTTGTAAATTAAAACATACGTAATGATTTTTTTAATATTCATAGTTTAAAAAGAAGGAATCATCTTCCTGTTTCACGGAAAACCATAGTACTCTGATCTATTGGAAGAGAATGTTGAAAAGTGGACAAATCCATCCTGAGTTTAGATAAGGCATCAAAACGTTTTTTTTCTCTTCTTTTAAAACTGTAAATGAAGAACAATCTCCTGAAACAATTATTTTTATTAAAATATTTTAACGTTTTACTTTGTATCACCAGTTTTTATGCTTAAATTTTTCAAAACATTCTTTATGAAAGGGCTTCCCTCCCTCCCTCCCTCCCTCCCTCCCTCCCTTCCTTCCTTCCTTCCTTCCTCCTTCATGTTCAGGTGGCTATGTATGGCCCGAGAGTGTTTCCTAAAAAATTGGGTAAATGGAAATCTGGCGTTTTCTTTTTTTTTTAAACAAATTCTTTTTTTAAATTTTTTTAAAGATTTTATTTATTTATTTTTAGAGAGGGAAGGGAGGGAGAGAGAGAGAGAAACATCAATGTGCGGTTGCTGGGGGTTATAGCCTGCAACCCATGCATGTACCCTGGCTGGGAATCGAACCTGGGACACTTTGGTTCCCAGCCCGCGCTCAATCCACTGACCTACGCCAGCCAGGGCGAAATCTGGCTTTTTCCAATGAGTTTGAAACTCTGTGCCTTCGAAGCTGGCTCCAGCCCATGAATGAGTGAAGCGGGGCAGAGGTGACTCTTGAGAACAGCGTAGTAGCTGTTGAGAGGAAAAGGTTGCTTGCCTTGGAACTTTCTAAACCTTATGGCTAGAAAACATCTTTTCTTTCTAAGATAAACAATATTACATTTGGAAAAATTGGAGAATGCAAAACTGGATACATACTGATATAAGAACCTGGCAGTAACCATCAGAGTAAAAAACAATGAGATTTGTGCACATTTTACAGCTGAACTCCAGAGAGTCAACTCACGTATAGAAGCTCTTTTATAAAGCCTCACTTCTCAGTGTGTTGCCTGGCAAATCCTAGGATCCCTCGATCTTTTTCAAGAGAGTCTCTCCTCAAAACCACCTCCAACAGTGATACTGAAATGTGATCTGCCTTTTCCGCTCAACGAGTTTTCCAGAGACGGCACTGTGTGTGGTGTCACAAAGTGGAAATCAGCTTGAAAAAATATGAAACAATGGCATTCTCTGCACTGTTTCGTTTTAAATGAAAGTAGTTATTTCATAAACATGTATGTCAGCAAGTATGGGGCTATTGTTATTATTAGACTAATAAATGCTATTAAATTTTTATTTCTAATATGGACAATACCATGGATATAATCAGTAGTTGTAGTTAATAACGGCTCCTTGTGCTTATCACCAACTTTAAGAATTTACAGACCAACGTGGACCCATATGAGACACAAATGTTTGGAAACTGCCACGTTATGGTTAAGGAATGCATCACTCCCATTTAGTTGTGTTAACAGTGTGGCGGTCACTGAACTACGTGCCTGTCTCTCGGTAGCAATTGATTTAGTTTTCATGTGAAGCCCGTGCGAACATTTTGCCGTGGTCAGCCCTGTTTCACACGTGAAGAAAAGGGGGCATAGACGGTCCGCAGCGATTGTTCCAATGTCACGGGTCACATGCTTCATTCTGGACGTGACCACTCTGTCTCCGAGTGAAAAGGACAGCCAGTTCCCTTCCAAATGCAGTACTTGGTATTCTCTGAATCCCGTCTTTTGAAATATAATTTCATCAAATATTATTTAAGCTATACTCTAGTTAACCTATGGGGTATTATATCCCTGCCTATTGAAAGAGGTTTTCTGTTTCCTAACTCAGAAAGTACAGTTAGTTCAGGTCAACAACTGGTTGCTAGGTAGGTCTTAGATTGTGTTCTTGAAACTTAGGGTTAGCAGGCAAAACCCCTTCCTCCAGAAGTTCACATCTGGCAGGGAAATAGGGACAGCATATGCATAGGAAATGCCCATTAGTATTACTTTTCTATTGGACCCCAAAGGGAGTGGGGGCACAAGGGGGCTAAATGGTAATAGAAAAAAAATACAATAAACTATAAATCAAAACAACAGCAGCAACAACATATTGTAATTCATGGAACATTTAGCGTTGTGGATTCAAACATATCTCTTCTTTTGAGTGAGATCCTCCACGGGTGCCAGTGGCCACTAGGCAGGGACAGAGGCAGCCGGGTTGGGTCCCAGAGCAGGCAAGCTGAGATAAAGGCAGCACTCTCGGAAGGCTCAAGGTGTGGCAGCGAGCAGGCTGGACGGGCAGGGAAGCTGAGAAGAAAGCCAGAAGGCCCTCGCGGTGGTTTGGGGTGAAGGATCCTGCCATTAAAATAGCAAGAAAGAAAGAAGCAAAACAGAGTCTCTGAAAGGAGACTCGAAGAATGGTGCCCTGGACTTGGGTGTTCATCAAAGGAGGAGAGCCCCAAATAAATTGAAGTTTCTAGACGTTCGGAAGTCCAGTGATTGATGGACCGTGATGAGCAGGAAGCTGTTTGTAGGGGAAAATCACAACTTCAGTGATAGACACAGGTTTGACTTCAAAGCAACACCAAGTGAAAAGCTTTGTAGCAACGTGTAAAGAGCGTAGGCGAAAAGTACGGGCTGAAGGTCATGTGATGTTTCCCGTAGCAGAGAACCGGTGATGGAAGTCAGCTGAGGGAGGGACTGCTCCGGAGTCGAAGGAGGGAATGAGAGAGGGGAGAATGGACCCCTCTCAGGCACCCATCTCCTCCGGCCACTTCAGGGCCCTCTGGGTTGCAGGCCGTGGGCTAGGAGACAGGTGCATCCAATAACAAGTGTCTTGTGGGGAAAGAAGGAGTATATAGGCTTTGTAAACATTAGGGATGTGGTCTCCAGATGTCCAATAAATATGTCCTTGGAATGAACCTCAACTTAATTCTTCACATCTTGATCACCTACCCATACTCAGTAGTCATTTTCGCTATATTTTGGCTTGTAGAAGTAGGCCCACCCTGTTCCCTCCCGAAGTAACTAGCACATTCTCCTTTCTGAATAGGAATAGAAGTGGGGGGGTAGCAACCATAAAGAATGGCTTCACTGTTTGTCTGTTGACATTGTCTAGCAGGAAGGGGTGACAAGTGAGTCTGTGACACACTCAGCTCCTACAGCTGACTTCCAGCCCTCACCTGACGAGGCCCATGTTCAAAGAAACTGTGCAGTAATGAGACATTGGAACCCGGGTTGTTTTTTAACTGTGGAATACTTAGATCATATTATGTAGAAGAAGCATTGACTAGGAATCAAATTTATGGAGAGAAATATCAGCCTTCAGGTTGAAATATTGACCGCTACTAGGATATAATTTCTAAATGTGCGGCCTGAAGGCAACGCACGGGAGGATCATTTCTCAGTGCGGCGGACAGGTTTCCACAGGGTCCTGACAGTCTCGCTCCCTCCCTCTGTTCCCCTCTCCACTCCTCTTTCTCCCCGCCCCCATGCCTCTCCCCTCTCCCTCGACAGTACATTTTTGTTCAAAACATTTTTCAACAGTATGACTCCTTAAAGCATCTTTAATTCAGATAGCAACCTGACATATGAAACATAATTAACACCTCATATCGTGGCCTGTGATGTGAGGCAGAATTTTAAAATGATGAATTTTCGAAACTATGTAAAAGCCTTAAATCGAACTTTGATGCATCGTGATAGACACGCGCTGTTTGCGGCACATCTTAACGGGAGTCCTAGGTGGAACCCAGTTCCTGGAGGGTCTTTTTCCTGAAGGAGTGAAGCACGGCTGTTGGACTTTTTTTTTCTAACACGTGACATCAGCCATTGTGACCCAGTCCAGAAAGCTTCTGTGGTTTCCTACTGGTTTTGAACCAGGTACAGAATCCCTAGGCTGGCACTCGAGGACACTCCAGTCCAGTGCCACTGTGAGTGTCCTAGTCATTCTCTTGCACAGGACAGTGGCCCCACCCTCTGTGCATTCGCTCCTTGTGACGATTTTAATATTAGTTTGTGTAAAAGTAGCCAAAGGTGACACTTAACAGAAGGACCCCGTAGGAGAAATGTTTAATATTAAGCAGTGTACACAGGTTTTCAATATTTCAAACTTTTTTTGATTTATTTAAGTCACATTTGCTTTTATGGAAAGCAGAGGAGAAGACAGAGTACAGAGAGAGAAAGAGAGATGGAGGGAGGGAGGGAAGGGAAGAGGGAATCAACCTTTGCATTTACTTGCAAAGTAATTATGCTGCAAAGTCAACCAAATGCGAGGCTCTGGGGAAGTATGATTCCGGATATAGACTGCATTTCTCAACAGTATTGTCCTTTTATCCTTTGGGACACTTCAGAATAACTTATATTGGGATGTTAAATAGGAATGGCTTCACATATTAATGCTATCCCTTTGCTATGCTAAATTATTAAATCATATGAATATTAAATGTTTGTATCTTAAGTGGTGATGCAGGTCATAGTAACAATGAATTCCGCAAACTAAACAAACAGGCAAAAAGCCCTTTCGCCACGGTGCGGGCCAGGATTCTGGGTCACCTGGCACATTTTGGCCCCTTCGTTATGATCTAGGAAGGTTAAATGGCTTTCACAGGTTTGTGTGTGTCTGGAATTAGCTGACCTAATGCCAGTTTTGGCATTGAAATTTTGATCGCATTATTAGTCTGAAGGTTTCTTTGGCCATCCGTTGATATTTTACCACCCCTCTGCTACCCTTACCAGTGTTGTGATCATCTATTCTCAGGGCTGTGCAATTGCCAGAAGTGTCATTGTGACTTCTGTTGGGGTAGAAAAGCCCGTTTATTAACTTCTTTGTGCCTCAGTTTCTTCATCCGTAAAAAACTCGAGAGATATTGAGAGGGATACATGTTCCATGGTTTCTGCTGTTACTATTTTACATTTTATCCAGTGAGAACATTTGCTCCCATGGACCTTAATTCCATCCCTTACATATTGAAATTTAGATCCGGTAAATTTGATTCTTAAAAATAAAAGTACAAACCACATATTAAGCATTATGATTTTGAACTTCATAGTTTCTAAGTAATTCTCTTTGGGAAAGAAAGTATCCAATGAATCGATGTCTAGTGAGATTCCAAATGAAGCGAAGTTTACATTTTCTCGACATTCCTGTCTGTGGTTTCAAAGAGCCTGACAGTGTGTCCTGAGAGACCCTGGCTCTGAAACCCAACATCAACAGAAGACAAATGTCACAGAAGTACACATACACCCGAATACACGTATGTTCATTTAAGCATTAACATTCAGCTTCAGTGTCCAGTCGACGGTACTTCCTTTGGAAAACCCTCCCTCCCCACCTGCTGGCCGAGGTCCCCTGTCTGCTTGAACTGAGAGCACGGAGCTCAGCCCGGGCTGAAGCGAGCCTCACCTGTCTGGCTAGCCACACCTGAGGTTCCGAGGCCGGGTCTGAGTCTCTCCTCTCGGCCCCGCTGCTGGAACAGTGAGCGTTCGCTGCACGCACCAGATTAACCGCCCACCAATCCTAGCAGTCTTGTGTCTTGTAAAACACACACACACACACACACACACACACACACACACAATGACTAGAGACAGCCATTGTGGAACGCATATAGACGATGCAGATGTTTTTACATGAAGACAGTAGGAAGGTCTACTTGGCATCCGTATCTATTCTGCGTCGATAGCGGGCCTTCCGTTGAGTCTGCCCCCTCCCCCCACCCCTAGGGACATCCGTCGTCCCTCGTCCCTCGCAGGCTGCTGAGTAGTCCCTCCCAAGCTAAGATTACACCCAGGTCATTCCTCCTGCTGACCTAGTTCAACTCCATTTCTCCTATTCCCCTCAGCATGGAATCAGTTTATCTCCTTCCTTTCTTAGCATGCTGGCTCAACTATGAGCTCTACCTTGTAATGTTTTACTAATTTCTCAGCGCACTCTGACCTGGCTTCTTCCCAATGCTACTCGGAAACTTTTTCACTCCTAACCCAGAAACCCTCAAACACTCTTTTAGTCTTTATCTTTCTTGGTTTCCCTCTACTTGCATCTCTTCTTTTGACTTGTAGCACACTCCTTTATAGAAGTTCTCCTACCGTGTCGGTGAGAGACACTGACTGAATTGTGTTGCTTCTGCCTGTTCATTACCAGCCCCACTCCCCCATTTTCTCAGTACTTGACCTTGGGTGACTCCCTGACCTCCCTGAGTCTATGTTTTCTTGTCTGTGCAGTGAGGAAAAGAACAGCGCTTACTTCGATACATGTACGGAACTTGGCGTGTGCTTTGAGTATGGTAAACAATAATAACGGTAAACACACACCATCAAACACATGGAGTGTGCGGATGAATGTTTAATTGAACATCTTACTCTGAGGGTCACATGACCCTAGTCTCAGAACTGGGTACCATACTGGCTGAAAAGAAATAAAGCTGGGTGGTGAACACACCTTTCTTCATAGAATTGCTGTGCATAAGTAGCACTGTATTTTCAAATTGAAGTATTTTTCAAACGGCGTTTGGAAATATAGTTGCTATGTGGTAGAAGGGTCTTTTTCCACTGTGGGCCATCCTAAGAAGAGAAAAAAATGATGAAGAAATATTTGGAGGAATTTATTTCTAAGCATTTCCAATTTTTAAGTTAATTTATATAATTAAGCATATGGTAGTTTATATTTTTAATTAATTGCTGAACTTGAATATCTTGCACACTTGTTTGATGAGGCCCCATTTCTTTTTTTTTAAATTGACTTCTATTATTTAAGAGTTTTAAAAAAGATTTTTATCTTTAGAGAGAGGGGAAGTGGGGGAGAAAGAGAGGGAAATAAACATCAAAGGAAGAGACAAACATCAATCAGTTGCCTCTCCCATGAGCCCCGACCAGGAACCAAACCCGCAACCCAGGCAAATTTTGCTCTGTGGGATGGTACCCAACCATCTGAGCCACACTGGTCAGGGCTGGCTTCTATTATTTATTTATTCATTAACTCCATCCACAAATCCTTATTAAATGTGTACTGTGTATTTGGCATGGTGCTAAGCCTTAGAATACAATGGCGAATACATGTGGTCCTTTCTCTCAGAAAGCTTACCACCTCTAAATAACTTCTTGATCTGTAGCTCACCCTAAAAACTGACGTGAAACATTTCTTAAAAACCAATCAGGAAAACATCTAGGGTAACATTCTCGTTTTCCTGTACCGAATAACTTTTTCAAACACCACTGTTGTTTTAAAGTGTGTAGACATATTCAAATGATGTCAATAACCCATGATTTAATGGTAACATTACCTTTTTATTGACAAATAATTTTTAACAATATGTCAGCTATGTGGTTTGACATAAAAATACCTTTGATCTCATCATCCTGGTAAAACGGGTGTTTATCTGTGTTGTGTAATGTCTGATAACAGCCTATTCTGGGTCTGACAGGAAACAGATGGGAGTGTACACTCTGGCCGTCAAAGCGCTCACAGGAGTTACACAGCCAGCCGGGTTTGGCAGAAGTCAGAATATATGAATGGGATTATGCAAATGTGTTTGTGTAGAACTGTCTTGTGCGTTTTGTGACTCTGTTATTTCTGAATGCTGTAGTTCAGGACTGAAGAGTGGTTTATATGAAGGTACAGCTGATCTCTCTAAGATGCAAGTTCACTATCTATTCTCTCTGTTCTCGTGATGTAACTATAGCCCCTAATCTCTGTCGCACACGTGCATTTAAAACAAGGTTCTAACTGTTACGATAAAAATAAGAAGTGAGTTGTTATTTCACTTCATATTACATTGTTTACAAGGTTGGTGGGTTGGAAAAGCAATTTTTTCAAGCACCCACGTTTCCGATGCATTTTTCTCAGTCTAGCCCAACATGTGTTCAGTATAACCAAAAAACATTCTTCAAGGCTGGAGTTTATGCGTTTCCAACGTGGAGCTCTGAAATCTGCTTAAGATGTTACTATGCGACCCAGTTTTATTTTCCATCCATTTGCATTTTTAGACGCGTTCCTCTCTTGCTCAGGTTATTGGAGTTGGCGGCTGCGCGGCATAGATAGGGGGCCCCCCTGTATGTAGGTGTCTTCACGGAAATCACCTGGGGCCGAGACTCCTGCCTTCCCCACCTTATCGTCTCCGGAACACAGATTGGCACTGCTCGTCGCAGCCTGGCACCTGTGAGTCACCGACATGTTGTCACTTTCCCAGTCGCAAAGTAGCCGATTGGAAAGGAGCCAACTACTTGAGGCATTTGCAATGAAAAAAAACAAAAAGGAGAAAGTCTGGTTTCAGCATTATTCCTTGGAAATGCTTTTGTGAAAGCATTTCCTTCGGTTTCTGAGATGCTGGCAATAGCTCGAATAGGGGATGCATAGTCCTGCTTATTTGAAAGGAAAGTGAAGGGACCAGCAACTACTGAAAGCTACAGGTAGAACGGCAGGCCCACGTAACCAGAAGTAAACAAACATCTGTGATTCACTCATATCTTATCAATGAAATCTGCTACTGAAATGGACAATGAACCACTGATGTCCTCCTAGGTGATTTGGGATAATTCCTTCAATCACACTAGGGCCTTACGACTTTACCTCCTCTCTACATAAATATCAATTTTTATAAATTAAGTTCATTTTAACAATTATATTTAGAAGCAACACATGAATTCAGGGTAGGTCCTGAAAATGATAGCAAACAAATTTGGAAAAATAAAAGGCTTATCGATTTGTAAATGAAAATAAAATCCATCAGGAATATAAGCAAAGTAATACTACAGATTTTTTAAAAGATTATCATTCTATTGAAGCTCTACCCATTTAGGCTGCTCAGTACATTAGCATCTTTCTGTACACATTGCTTCATGTACTCTTTGAGTTAAAAGAGGGATCCCTTTTCATAATCTCAGAGATAGAAGTACACACATATACCCGACACACGCACCACACCCCCACCCTACAACGTCCAACGACACTTACGTCCTTCCAACTCAAAGCATGTTGGACTTAATGAATCTTGTCGACCATTTTCCACTGGTCATTTCATACCTGCTGTTGCCTCTCAGTAACTTTTGGTGCCAAGATGACAGAGCTCAGGCAACTACACAAGAAAAGTCCTTAATTTGCCATCGAGTACGCAGATATTTTCTTGTCTGCCTTGATGAAGTTTTCCATTTCCTGAGCAGTAGCTCTGGTGGTATAGTTTCAGAAAGAAATCTCGAGGGGTTGTTGTCCAATAATTCAGGGAATTCTTCTCGCTCACGTGTTACTTTGAGTTTTATGATAAATGTTAGCATGTCAGAGTGTCTGTGAAATCCTTTAGTAGAAACACTTTATACAAATTCATTCCCAAATACCTTTGGCTACAGACTTTGCTCCCCCTTCACACACTGCAGCACTCCCGGGAAAATGTTTTGTTGGGGGAATCTACCTTAAATGAAGACACTCATTATGGCAGTTTAGAAAAACTCAAGAGTCTTTGAAATCACAGGAATGATGAGCTCGATTCTTATCCTACAGCAGCTAGCTTGTTATTTTTTTTAACCAATGCTCCGCTAAAACATGATCATGTGAATAATCCACATCCTAATAATTCAGACCCCCACCTGATTTACTAGCAGGAACATCAGTCTTTCCTGGGGGCTGCGTTCCAAAGTTTTGTCAAGGGAGGTGTGTGAGTTTTTAGTCCTCCAGGAGGTGGTACCAGGTACACACATCAGTCATTCCCCGGGATAGATGGATTGTTCCTTGCAGAAATGTATCCATATGAAATGAGATGGTCTTTTGAAATGTGACAAAGATTAATGTCACAACTATAAAAGATTTTCTGCAACTGAATATGAAATAGACTAAAAGTCTATCAGAAAAATAAGCAAAGATTATGAATAGGCAATTTCTAGGAAAGGAAAAAAGTATACATATAAAAGAAGTTTGCCTTCAAAAGAGTGGATATAAATTGGAGCAAAAATGAGATACCATGCTTCACCCACCAGATTGCCAAAACTGAAGAGTCTCCACATTTAGAAATGATGAACATTGAGGGAAATCAGCATCATTAATTCATTAGTGTGGTTGTGAACTATCACAAATTTTACAATTATATACTGGCCATCACTACTAAAATCCTAAATCCTAGACCTTAACCCTAACCCTAACCTTAACCCTATCCTTTGACCTAGAACATTTAACTCTACAGAAAAAAGCATACATATACATATATATGTATACGTGTGTGTATATATATATGAAAGAAGGATCTATATATGAACTGAGTTCCTTTGTGGCTGACTTCGTCAACCTCTGTGCTTTTGCACCACCCCCCAGCTGTCTTCCACAATGACACCTACGTCCCCCTTATTTGTGCTCCCTTACCCCAAGCATCACCCTTGGGTCAGTCACGAAGGAGCAGAAAATCTGGATGGCCCGTTCCTTCGGTGGGCGTGGGGGTCTGACCTTGCCGCCGTCGCCGCGGGCCAAGTCGCTGGCGCCACCACCAGGCAGGCAGTCTCCAAAGGCCTCCCCCTCCCGGTCTCTGTGCTGTGCCTGCACAGCGACCACTGTGATTAGGGGAGGAAAGTGGCGAGGCTCGTCCTGCTCCTTCCCGCGCGTGGGCGCTGCGGCTTTCTGGAAACGTGTCCCGCCCAGTCCCTACACACACAGGAGCTCTTCCCCAAACGCACCTACGGTCCAAGCGGCAGACGGGACAGTTCCCGCTGTCAGAGCCTGCCGGGTCCTGGGCGGCGCGCCCCTCTGGCTGTCTGCGCTCAGAGACCAGTTTCCCCCTCGTCAAGGCCCCTTCCGCTCTCATGGTAACCCCTCTCAGAAACACTCGCCCTCTCCTGCAGCTGGGCCTCGGCCAGGCGCCGTCCAAACATCAGACGTGTTCCTGCAGCCTTTTAATTCAACGGTCCGGGAGCAGGCAGGTGGGAGCTCAGGGGCTCCTGGAGGGACCCCCACTCCTAAGTTTTATTAATATCCATCAGCATACATTATTACAAGTTATTTCCTTCTGATGAAAACTTTTCAGATCTACTCTCTTAGCAACTTTCACATATAAAATAGAGCAGTGTCCATGTACTCACCACGCTGTATGTTATATGTCCATGATGTATATGTTTGTACTTTTCAACCCCCTTCACCCATTTGTGCCCACCCTCACACCTCCACCTCTCAGTCTGCCACCATCAGTCTGCTCCATGTGTGTGCAAGCTCGGTCGTTTTAAAATTATTGTTGGTTAGAGTTTGTTGCTCTCTTTCGGATCCCACATATAAGGGAAGTTTCATACGGTGTTTCTCTGATTAACTTACTTTACTTAGCATCATGTCCTCATGGCCATCTGTTATTGTCTCAGATTCCAGGATTTCCCTCTCTGTTATAGCTGGGTAACATTCTGGAGTAAATATGCATGTTCAATCCATGTATTCATAGGTGGAGGCCTAGGTTGCTCCCGTACCTTGGCTCTTGTATAATAAATAATGCTGCAATGCATATGGACACGTAGTTAACTTTTCAAGTCAGTTTTTTTTCCTTCTGATAAAGACCCAGATCAGAAATTAATTGATCTGATGGCACCTTTATTTTTAAAATTTCTTTTTTTAAAGATTTTATTTATTTATTTTTAGAGAGGGAAGGGAGGGAGAAAGAGAGAGAGAAACATCAATGTGCGGTTGCTGGGGGTCATGGCCTGCAACCCAGGCATGTACCCTGACTGGGAATTGAACCTGTGACATTGTGGTTCGCAGCCCGAGCTCAATCCACTGAGCTATGCCAGGCAGGGTAAAATTTCTTAAAGAGCATTCATACGGTCGCCCACAGCGTTTGCACCAATTGACATTCGCACCTACACTGCACAATGGTTCTCTTTTCTCCACATCCTCACCAATGCTTGTTAGTTCTTGTCTTTTTGATGTTAGCTGTTCCGACAGGTGTGAGGTCACATCTCATTTCGGATGTAATTTGCATTTCTCTGGTGACTGGTAATGTTGAGAACCTTTCCATTGATCCGTTGGCTACCTGTGTGTATTCCTGGGGAAAATGTCTGTTCAGAGTCTCTGCCCATTTTCTGATCGGGCTGTTTGCAGTTTTGCTGTTGAGTTGTACGGGTGCTTTATATGTTGGGATGCTAACTCTTTCCAAGATCTGTTATTTCCAGGGAAATGTTCTCCCATTCAGTCGGTTGCCTTTTCCTGTTGTTGATGGTTTCCTTCACTGTAGAGAGGTTTTTAGTTTGAATTATTTCTGCTTGTTTTTTTGTTTGTTTTTGCTGCATTTTCTTTTGGTATGAAATCCAAAGACAATCTTAACGACTTATGACAAAGAGCTGTCTATGTTTTTGTCGAAGAGTTTTATGATTTAAGGTCATGCATTCAAGTGGTTGATTCATTTTGAGGTATTTTTCATGTACGGTGTAAGGTTCATTCTTTGCATGTGACTATCTGTTTTTCCTAATGCTGTTTTTTTAAAAGATTGTATTTATTTATTTTTTTAGAGAGAGAGAGGAAGGGAGGGAGAAGGAGAGGGAGAGAAACATGTGTGGTTGCCTCTCACGTAGCCCCCACTAGAGACCTGGCCCACAACCCAGGCATGTGCCCTAGACTGGGAATCAAACTGGTGACCATTTGGTTTGCAGCCTGTGCTCAACCCACTGAGCTACACCAGCCAGGTATTCTTCCTAATACTGTCTATTGAAGAGATTGTCATTTCCCCATCGTATGTTGTTGGCTGCTTCATGGTAAATGAGTTGACCATATATGCGTTGGTTTATATCTGGGCTGTCTATTCTGCTTCATTGATCGTGGTGCCTGTTTTTATGGCATCGCCATGCTGTTTTGATGACTATAGCTCTGTAGTAGAGTTTGAAATCAGAGCACATGCCTCCAGCTTTGGCTCTCATGGATTCTTTATGTTTTGCTTATCCTGTTATCATTTCGGGGCACTACAATGAAGACTCCTCGATGTCCTTCCTCTGCTTTAACTTAGTTGATATTCAATAAATATTAGTTACATTAATGGTGGCTTTCATCAATTTAAATAATTAGAAATAAAACATGAACCATTATAAAGCCTGATACTAAATTTCATTAGAGGGGCAAGAGCTCATAATTCTAGAATTGAGCAAAAAGATTGCTCAAGCACCATATGGTTCACATAAGATGATACAGCATAGTTCTTTCCAGAAGTTTGTCTTTCTGCCAAAAATTACATGACTTCTTCTTGTAATCTTCTCATAGAGATAATACTATACTATACAATCTTGTATATACCCCTATTTACTTTCCAACTAGATTACAAGTTGCTTCAGGGTAGATTCATGTTTGTCTCTGCCACGTTCAGCATCGGGCCAGACCTAAAACAAGCTGAGGTTTCTTTAAAGCCAGCAAACATCAGATTCGCTGACATCTATTGAGTAGCATACACGCGCACGCAGGTACACTACTCATATTTTTTCTTGCTAGTTTATTTTCTGCTGAGTTCAGGATAATTGAGGCATTATGCTATTTCATAACTAGCAAAGCCTATGCTTATATAGTAAATATCCTTTGGTGATTACTATACCAAAAAATAGAGCAATAGAGTCATTCAAGTTATTATAAAAGCTAACATATATTAAGGTATAGTTATGTGCCAAGCCATATTCTAAGTGCTTTACATAAACTAACACATTTAATCTTCATATGCAATAGTGATTATTTTCGTCCTTCTTATTTAAAAAAATAGTGACAGAGAGAGATAAGCAACTTGGCAAAGGCCACACAGTAATCAATACTGAGGTTCCCCTTGCACCCAGGGGGTGTGACTCCCAAGTCAATATCCTTTACCCCTATCTGTTTTTGATAAATGCTACATAACTAACTTTTTTAAGGGCTTTACACCTTTAAGGAACTAAATCCTGTCTCAATGCAACTTTTTAAAATTCTGCAAGTGGGCTTATTGCCATATACACTACATAATTAAACATGTCTGTCTCAGCCCTTCACTAAATTTAGTGATAAGTAATATTTCTGCTTTATGACAGGCATGACACTTTCTTTTTCCCCTGCATGAAAATGCAAGACTTGAGGTAAAGACACTTGCACGTCTCTGTGTACTAGGATGGAGAGGGTGAGAGCCAGGAAAATAGTCTAACCATTTATCTTGGTAGCATAAGGGTCCATTTCTAGCAAAGAGCAAAACAGACATTGCACGATATGCTCTCGAAGTAATCTTTTATGTTTAGGGATGATCAACCATCCAAGTACTTCAACAAAAAGAAAGTTTAATAATAAAAAGATGACAAAAAGCCCTTTCATTGGCCTTTCTATCAAGAAAAAAATATATTTATTTATAAGCACAAAGAGCCATACCAGTTTTCATGAAAGACTTCAGACTAAACATGTTCAGGAGCAGCAGACTCACATAACAACCATGAAATGCAAAAAATAAAAATCTACATTAAAAGCATACTAGAGGCCAGCCTGAAACAGAGGGAAATGGAAAAGAAATCAGAGTTAATGTCTTTCTAGGCAGCCGATTCAGTGTTAAGGGCCACCTGGTCTCGTTTCATGCTCCATGTCCACCGTCCTCACCGACACACACATGGATGTAGTTGTTGATCTCCTGATGAAGCACAGTTAGTGAGGAACGATAGGACAGTGCTGCAAAACCATTCATTTTTAAAAGGTACTTTCCTATCAATAAAATTCTGAAAACATCTTGGACCCTGGAAAGGAAATGTTTACTTGAGAGATTTTTATTTTTATTTCCAGCATCGTAATTTTACAATATCCATCTCAGAACAATCATAGCGATGAGTACCATCATTGCATTACAGACGATGCAGTTGTGGTATTTAGGCACGAATTTACAAAGTCAGAGAGCCAGTTCTATAACAAAAATGGAATTTGGAGTCAAGGATGTGGAAATAAGATTTTTCTATCTCATCGTAGCTGTGTGGCCTTGAGACAGAAAATACAATATCACTTAGATTTACTTTCCTTAATTATGAAATTAGAGTACTGTACATCAAAGGGTCCAGCCCAGTCTACTGAGTTTTGTGCTGAACTTCAAAAATCTCAAACTTTAAATGTTTGGAAACAAACTCACAGCTTCTCCTTCTGTCACTGTTCATCATCGTTAATTCCGCCAGGATTTCACATTGACCTGCTTCCCGCGAAGGCAGAGAGAGCTCAGAAGGACTGTGTGTCTCCCTCTCTTCTCCTGCCTTCACATCCAGGCCACCCTCAGGCCTCCGGGGGCAGCGTAACGACGGTGGCTCAGTCCTCTCCCGGCTGGAAATAAGCTGATGGATGTGAATGTGTTGACGGCGGAGAGAGAAGCTGCTGAGGAGGCTGAGAAGTAGCAGCTCCTGGCGGCCCCGAAATGAGCCCACAGAGCCTTTAATCGATGGCTGTGATGTGGGCGGTGGTCCAGCTGTTGAAAACCTTACACGTTCATGGTTTACTATTTTGCTTTTGCTTCATGGTGTTTGGGAAATGTTTTATTGTGGTCGTGTATGTAGAGCAGGAAGAGAACCCTGAGGCTATTTCACACTTTAACTCTGGCTGTGTAACAGGCGAGGAGAGCAGCCATCAGCTGTTGACGCTCGTCAACTGCTTGCTCGTTGTCCCCTCAGTTGCAGTGGGCCAGCCTCACGCTGGTGGCGTCCCCAGGAACACTGACTTTGCTGCAGGCAGGTGTTCGCCCACGTGCCTGGGTTGCTCTGACCGTTCCTGGCTCGCATACCGTGTACCGGCACCTCGTTGGCTTAACGCCGTCTTTCAGCCTCAAAGTCTCCCAGTTCAGGCAATAAACGTGGGTCCCCTCTGTCCCTAGGGGGGCTAAGCAGAGCTTGAAACATCTCTCCGCAGGGCTTGAAAAGAAAAAAACTGAGCAAAACACAATCACCAGATTGCAGAAGGGAGCCAGGTTAGGCCTCAAGGGAAGACCCTCTGAGGAAAGAATGTGCGACATCTGTAAGTCAGGCCGGGAATTATGTGGACGAAACGGCTTTCTCAGCTTCCACATGCACCAAGGAGCGGGCCCCGGGAAGAGAAAGGGGGCGGCTGACTTGAGGACCAAAGCCGGGGTCTGCAGTGCATGAGGGAGGAGCGTGTGTTGAGAAACTAGACGTGAAAAGTCAGCAAGGTTCAGGACAACGAGCCTTGGAAACACATATCATGGAATTCCAGACCTATTCTATGGGCAGTAAACAAGATATTGCAATATTTAAATAGTGTGGGCACTTGATTATATGTGCTTCATATAAAAAAAATTCACTCTGGCCTCAGTGTGATAATGGGTCGGGGTTAGTTGGGTGCAGGACCCTGGGCAGCTGGGGGTCTCGGGGTCTCCTTAGCACGCTGAGGGGCTATCGGCAGTGGGGAGAGAGGGCATGAGCTGCAGGAGTGGTTGGTGGAGGAAGGAAACTGTTCATTTTCAAGAATTAACAGGACTAAGACTTGAGAAAAAACATGTTTATCCTGAATACTTCTGTGATCTCATAGCAGAGACATCCAGAAATCATCTCTGTGGACTGGTGAATATGTACATTACTGCTTTGTTTATTTGTAAGCAGTTTTGCCCTTAATTGCCAAGAGGGCCCATCAGGGAGGGATTTGGCCAGATGTGTGCACAGGTCAGACCAATGGAAAGAGAGAAATTCGGGCTCCGGCAGTGGGGGTTACCTCCGTTGATAAGCTGGTATCTAACCGTTACTCATTTTGCCAGCCTTTGGACCTTACTTGTTTTGAGGATACAATGAAACTCAGTTATAGTGAATCTTTCTGTAACTCCAGGCACCAGAATATTAGCATTTGTGACCTATGCAGACAATTTGAAGAAATGTATCTTGGGAATCTTACGTGTGCAAACAAGCAGGATTCCTAAGGACATGCTTCCTAATGTTTTTGGCTTTCGGCTCAGAAAACTGATTCAGGTCCCACTGGAAAGAGAGTATGAGTAAAGGGTTTCTCCTGCTGCTGACACCCCTGCTCCGTCCCAATCTATTATCCCTTTGCCTCTGATTAGGATAAAACATTATATTGTTTCAAGCTGGCGTGTTTCAGGTTCACTCTTTGTGGCATATTGTATGAAGCCATAACTTTATCTCTTCGCAGTGATATTTGTGTGGGGTAGTAAATAAAAAGCTCTCAGACTTGAATGCAGTTCAGTGAAAAAACACATAAGACACTCAGATAACTAATACTTGAAAAGAGTTCATCTCATATGAATCACTTCTGCCTGGTGGTATTTCATTTCAATTTAGCAGAAATGAAATTCTCGATGACACCAAACTCTTAACACTTACGGGGCAGACATTAATGCACGTGCTTCTCATTATAGCCAGGGAGTGGAATAGGCCGGGATCCGCACCCGTGACCTGGAGGATGTGCCCCGTAATTCCTGGGTTTGCTCTCAGACATGAAACTCATTAGTTTTTGTGGTTACAGTCCTCACCCGTTCAACGGAGAGGTGTTTAATTATTACGACCAAGGAGGTGACTTTAATTCTTAGGAAGAAAGAAAATAAATGAGGCCAGGAAAAGTTTTTAAAGTTGACCCGTAATCGTGCTAAGTATAACGATGTGCCCTCCTTTATATTATTTACCGAATACCAATAAATGAAATGTTTTATTTTCACAGGCAATTTGCTACAAGGAGTGCGTTTGTCTTCCACAAGGTAAGTGCCTTTTAAGAAATATTATACCAAACGAGCGTGGTTTCTAATTTATAGCTTTGAAGAGCGTGTTAATTTTAAAGCCCTGTGGCTGGCAGCTGCGCTGTTCAAAGGCAAGGATATATAATATTAATTATCTGAAGCTCTAATTATTGTTCATGGTGCACGTGTTATGTATAAAGGACAGACTGGAACATTTTTTTTCTATTTTAGTAAGAATAACCAATTAACCCGGTGATTTTCAAAGAAACGTCCCCTGAAGTAAAATGCAAAGAACACAGCTGGGTTGGGTCACTGTGCTCTCAGTTCTGGGTGGTCGTGAACGATTGTCATGGAAAGTTCCAGCCACTTGGGTGTGGCTGTCATTTTCTGTGAAGGGTCTTCCTTTCTTATTTGTTTGGCACCTGAGGATTGGAGAATGTCTTAGTCATTTAGAAAGTTATAAAGGGTTGTGTCTTCACAAAGGTATTTCCCAATAAGACTAAACATATTCTTTTCTTGAATACATCTATGTCATAAAATTTAGTAATATATGAGGTTTAACCATGAGTTAAGTTTTAGTGCTGACTCAACCTGGTATTTAAATTTTCAAGACTCCTGGGAGGTTTAAAAGTAAACGAAATGTTTGAATGTAGTGTATGTGATACTTCATTATGCAACGAAAAATGGCCAGTGAGTGGTTTTCTTGCTCCCAACTCGGACGGGCAGTTCCAACATGACGGGTTATTACCGACGGTGTGTGTACCTGGCGTAGACAGAGACTTAGTCTCTCAAAAAAGTCACGGTTGTGTCTTCCCAAGATGCCCTCTGCAGCCTCCTGGCAGACCTCCATCCAGATGATGCTCCTGTTCCCCGGTGCGCTTGTTCGTATGGGCGGGAGGACGGTAGTTGCCACCTCGTCCTTGTGGTTGCTGGAGTGACAGAAACGCGTCATCTTCTGGGCATGCGGGCCGTCCCGTGGGTTGTGATAACGGAGCACCTGAATATTTAGTCACGTTGTTGAGATCGGTAAACTCGTAGGTTCGTTTATTCATCAAAGTGTTATTTTATTGCCTAGTCTATATTTCTATGGTCAGGTGAAGCTGGCCTATCAGCTCGATTTGCCACATCCCTACTGTATTCAGTGAGTAAAGAAATGCACTTTGGGGGAAAAAGGAAAACTGTTACTTTTTAAATCTTTGCACCACTAGAGTAGGAGCCCATAACATGTTAAACATGCAGCCAAGAAGGGTGTGCAAAAGCGCAGCTCCCAAATTCCCCCGTGTCAACGTGGATGGTTACTATGCTAGCACTACAACAAAGTTTTTTTTTTATAAATTTAATCTTCACCATGTAAGCTTCTGACAAACAAGTTACCCTAATCAGTGTTTAGACTACACATCACAACAACTGCCTAGCGCAGTCAAATTTCCAAACTCTCCCCCAGTTCCTCCTCCTCCACCTCCCACGAACGCTGCGGTGCACACGTGTGGCGCAGGCTCTGGGGCCCACGGAACTCACGTGTGAGCCCTGCCGCAGCTCTTGCTGTCTGTGCGAGCTCAGACCGGCTACTTCACCTCTCTGTGAAGTTGTCCTCGTTTTTCCAACTCTGTGGCATAGTGCAATAGCCCCTGATGCACAGGAGATTCTGAGACCCCCAGTGCACGCATGGACCCACAGGTAGTTCAGAACCCTGTATGCACTATGTTTCTCCTAAACATGCCTGTGGTAAGGCTTAATTAATAACGTATGCACAGCACACTGTTAACAGTAATAACTAATCGTAAAAGAGAACACATAACAATATACTGTGATAACAGTGGCGTGAGTGTGGTTTCTCAAAGCTTCTTTATGGTAGTGCTGCTCATCCGTGCGATGCTGAGAGAGGACAGGTGAGGAGAAGAGGTCAGGTGAGCCTGGGCGCTGCAGGAGAGCCTCAGGCTGCTGTCAAGGGGTCCTGCAACAAAAGCACTGTGATACGTGAGATGCAAGATCTGGTAACCCAGAGATACTACATGAGTGATGGATGGGCACCTCTGAAGTGTGGGAGCCCCGGACAAAGGGGTGACTCGTGTCCTGGGCAGGAGACGGCCCAAGAAGGTGTGAGATTTCATCACGCTACCCAGAAAGCCGTGCAGTTTGAAATGTATGAATTGTTTATTTCTGGACTTCTCCATTTAATACTGTTGGACGGCCGTTGCCTGCAGGGCACTGAAAGTGTGGGAAAGGGAAACCGTGGAGAAGAGGGCACTACGGTTCCTGTGTTGTGAGAAGACTGTCCCGTGTTGTACAGATGCTGAAAGTGGTCGGTCAGCTCCCTCCTCTCTCCTAAGACTGCGTCTCCTGTAGGCACACACAGCCTTGCACAGCCTTACCGCTCTGTCCGACAAAACTGTAATACTACGGCGTGCTCCTCCTTTTCTGCAGCTTTTGTTTACTTCACGTCTGTCCTGGGTGCACGGGCCTGGCAGGACATTGCCCTTTGAAAACAAAGGCCTAGCATCGCGCTAATTTCTATGTAAAGAGGTTATAGACTTGGGAGGTGGTGTCCACGGATACACCCAGGGGCACGTGCTACAGGCATTCGTGAGCACAGAGGACTCTCCTCGGGGCAGCTCTCTACTTATCTTCGGTGTTCCATTCCGTTTTCGTCTCTCCTCCAGTGTCGCTATTCTGACGCTTCGCTCTTCAGAGACCTGCTCCTCTTCACTAGCTGCTGAAGCTTGGAACGAGGGCCCTGCCTCTTTTATCCCTTCATTTAGGAAAACACCTTTTTTGCAAGGCTTTCTGTTAAAATGCTGCTGGGTAATTGGGTAGTAAAACAGCCGAGAAGGGTTCAGTCGCCTTCCTGGTAATATTTACACTTTAATGAGCCTTTTGCAATGGCTTAACCTAAATCCGGGGGAATACGATGATCTGTCTCTGAGGCAGGGGGAATATTTGAGGCCAAAAGTCTTTCCCAGGCAGCCCTATAAACTATAAAAAGTAGGGTCGCTGCCTCTCCATCCTTCCTATAAAACTTATACAAGCACACAGGCCTTCTCATTCGTATTCCCTTTCTGTCTTCCCAGGTCCTCTTACTGCCTATAAAAAACTTCAGCCAGACATAAATGGATACCCAGGCCTCTTCTGAAAAACTTAAACACATTTTCCTCTATGTCTATTTTAAATTCCTCTCTGCTGTTCTCCCGTCCCTTACATTTCATTAGTTTCTTTCAAAAATTCAAGTATAATGTGCAGTCTTGACAATGTTTCACTTGTCACAAACTTTGGTACACCTTGGACACACGAGTCCGTTAAGGCTGGAAGGTGATGGGCACTTGCGTTTCGGACCAGGACACGGAGGAAGAGGTGACCTGACGAGGTCAGAGAAGCAAAGAGGGGGGACACCAGGGTTTCGGACACCGGAGCCAGTCCGGGGGTGCAGATAGGGTTCTGTCACGTAAAAGCGATGCATAGGCTGCATTCCTCTGTGGACGTGCGTATGCACATGGAAACAGGAGCAAGACACCCCAACAGAATGGACCGCGCATGGGGATGTGACTCAGCTCTTCCGGAAGCCAGACTCCCCAGGCTCCTTGCCAGGGTGGTAGACTCCGTGTTGACAAGAAGCTTGATTTAAGGAAAATAAATTCTAGCGAGAGCCAAAAATGACAACAGTTTACAAATAGTAAATGAAATATTCATTTTCAAGTAGAACTCTGTGCTTGAATAACGGCAGAGTTCTTGGGAAAACAGCAGGAGACCCTGCATGTTGCATTTTGCCGGACATGGCCAGCTAGTTCTGGTAGGAAAAAAGAAAGACAGGGGAGCCCCCTGAGGAAATTTTAATTGAGTGATAAGTGTCATTCCAAGGATTGAAAATTGTTGTTGCCAGTTGTTGATTTTTAATCTCCAAATGGTGTGCTGATTTATTTTGCATTTTTACTGAAAAGTGACTACTGGGTTGTACTTCTTCCAGAAAATTCCTTCCTCCATCTCAGCCCCTTTGTCTGCAGGAGTGCAGAAGCCCCATAGTTTGCTTCACTGATTTTGTGTCAAACTTAGCGATTATCCCCATCATAGATGGGATTTTTTTCCTCAACCAGACAAATGTGTGTTTCGGTTTCTATTGGTTTCTTAATTGTTTTTAATGATCATTCCACATTAATGTTGATAAACTCAGAGAGTGAGGCTAGCATAAGAGTAAAGTCTTTCTCCAGGGAATTGTCCATGCAGTGACTTTATGCGAGGTTCATAGGTTAGAGGTTGGACAGGGGGGTCTGTTTGCCGTGAAGACGAGGGCTGTATGAGACACTCTCAAATCCAAAGTTCACCTTTCTGAATAAATTGTATTTTTCATCATGTCATTTTTTTCTGGAAGACTGAAAAATCCCAGAAAGTTGTTTTCACTGTAGAGTGTTCTCTCTGGCACACAGTCTTTAAAACACACGTCATATACTGCTGGTTCCCTGGCCGTGCTCAGAGGTGCCTCTCCCTTTTACTTTTTGACCCTGACGCTCAGTCGTTTTCAGTAACCATGCAGTGTCTGAAAAACACGTGTGTTTTCTCTTCTTTCCGAGAGTTCCATTCCATGTAGAATAACCCCCCCCCCCGTGCCTTCTTTCCTCCCACGTATTGTCCTTTACCTTGAACTACACGTAAGTTTTTCTCCCTGAGATGTAGACTGTGAATTAGGGGTGTGCATGGGCCCACCTTTCTCTCCTAAGAATGCCCAAGGATTAAGTTTCTTTTTGAATTTCAACAAATAGAACCAGTGTAAAACCTTCATGTTGAAAACAGGTATAGATACTGCAACTTGAATTACATAGTGACATGAACATAAGTAAGCTTCCTTTTCCATAATGAATAGAAACGGGAGCAGTCAGGCCCACCTGAATATTTTGGTGTGCTCTACTGGACTTCATTATGGGTGCACTGAGACATAAAATTGAAATGCACCTGTGCAGGTATGCACCCATCCCCTTTCTTAGACACGTGCTTTCCCACCCAGCTCTCTGTGCCCAGGTGCACCCAGCTCCTCCAGCTCTCTGGCTTCTTTTGGTTCAAAGTGTGAGAAGACCCTGAAGATGGGAAGGAGAGAGCAGAGTGAGACCCGGTGTTTATTGCCCTGGCTCCCTCCTTCCAAGGTTGCCTCAAGCACCCTTGACCACGGACACTCCCCTGGACAGCTCTTCTGGGTTCCGGGAACCACTCTCCCCCTTGTCCCTGCCATGAGTGACGCTCGAGTTCTTGCGTGGAGCCCTGCGGGACTTGTGAACTCCCCGCCTGCCACTTCGTCGATGGGTCCCTTCGGGCACCATCTGAGGCTGACCCTACTTGGAGCGCGCCATCTGTGTCTAGCAGGGACGCTGACTCAGATGGCTTTATTGCCTGCTTCCTAATACTACAGGAAGTGTCTTGGACATACGGGCATGTTGTTCAGTGTAACCTCACCGCATTCCAGTAGCTGCACGCTGCACGGGTACCCCGCTCCAGCAGTTGCCTGTCTGCAGTGTTAACAAGGGGCGGGGCCTTCGTGAGCACCCCGCGGGGTGGGCCCCGCCCTGTGCTGTTTCCTTAGGAGGAATTCCCAGCCAGGAACGGATAGCCGTCCTTTCCAGGTGGCCTGTCGTTATCAGTGCCGCAGACTGATGATCAAAGACCTCCTCTCCCTTGATCGTTCCTTGCCTGCACCGTCTCTGCCTGACCTCCACCCGGTCAGCAGTCGCTATTGCTGGAAAACGAGAGACAGCGGGTCTGGGGGCTCCAGGTTTCCGGAGGGATGCGGTCTAAGTTTTCTTTACTCACGACAGACACTTGGTTCGCAGCAGGGCCTCTTCCAAGCCCCGAAACCAGGCCGGGTGCAGCCCTGCAGCCCGAGACGCCCCGCAGCCAGGGGGCCGTGAAGGGCCGCATGCTGGACACCCTCAGCTCCCATTAGCACGCCCCACCTACCCCTTCGTCCGGGCGGTCCCTGCTCCGGACAGGCAGGCTGTGTCCCTGAGCAGATCCAGCACAGCCGAGAAGCGCCTGGGGACAGAAATGTGGCCGCATGGATCGGCCTGCTGAATCAGTGCCCTTTCGGTGACTCAAGTCCCTTTCAGCGCAGAGGGGTGCCCGGGAACACCTCCACCCTACCCACCCACCACCAAGACAGACCCTTGCTTCGGTCACTTAAACAGGTTTTCATACGCTCAGGTAACTGAAAGAGTCGGAATCCAAATAAAACAAAAACCTGGGCTTCTGTTTTCCTTTTTGTTCAAATTACAGAGTTTGAACAAAATTATAAATGTCATATGCCTCCAATGCTCAGCGTGTGGCTGTGACAGTGACCTCCGTGATACAGCAATCGTCACCAGAGGTATCAGCATGTTTCCGAATGTTGGCTGAAAGCCCAGAAAAAATGGATTCGCAGAAGGAAAATCTGGAGTATTTTTATAAATAATAAAAACGCTGTTCTCACTGAGGGACTTGGGTATTGGAGGTAGCGACTCGTACAAGAAAAGTGTAAAATTTCAATATAGATCATTTTCTTGAAAATATTCTCACATTATTTCTCTACCTCTGATTAAACCAAAAGAAAAGCGATTGTTATTCCTACAACACAGACAAAAATAATGAAAGGATCTCTCTCCTCACGACTTTTGGGATTTTACGTGTATGTTACAAAGCAAGTTGCAGTGTGGATAGGACGTGGCACACTGCAGGGAGGGTTAAGTCCATATGTGACAAATAACGGAACAGCCACGCGGGCTTTGTAAAAACCTCCACCGTACATTTCCGGGATGGAGCCACGTTGCCAGGGGGATCTTCGTTCCGTCTAATGTACGTCATCAGTGATAATATATTCAGCCTGGTAACTGGAATTTTGTAGGACCTAACAGTTTTACTATACATTTTGGGGTTTTTTTTAGTCATATATAAGTACCACCTTAGTTTATCTATACATAAGTAATAGTACAATAAAAGTAATTTTAATGAAAATTTGGCATTTGTGCCCTGGCTGGTGTAGCTCAGTGGATTGAGCGCGGGCTGCAAATCAAAGCATCGCAGGTTTGATTCCCAGTCAGGGCACATGCCTAGGTTGCAGGGCCATGACCCCCAGCAACCGCACATTGATGTTTCTCTCTCTCCCTCTTTCTCCTTCCCTTCCCTCTCTAAAAATAAATAAATAAAATCTTTATAAAAAATTGGCATTTGTGAGAAAATTTCACTTGACACATGATACAGTTGTTAACTACTTTTTTAGAAACACTATTGCTTATTCACTTAACAACCGAGAT
The DNA here is from genome assembly GCF_004126475.2 of Phyllostomus discolor. Taxonomy (NCBI): domain Eukaryota; kingdom Metazoa; phylum Chordata; class Mammalia; order Chiroptera; family Phyllostomidae; genus Phyllostomus; species Phyllostomus discolor. Next base: position 89,527,803 of record NC_040913.2, on the reverse strand, counting down.
CAGAATTGTTTCACTTCTACTTCTCTGTGTTCGGTCAGCCGTCAGTGTGGAGTTCAATGATAGCCTCGCCAAAAGTAACTTAGGCATTTCTGCAGAAAATGCGAGTCTGGGTTCTGGCATATACCCCGATTTCTCAATAAAACATACATAGAGAACAGGGTCCAGAAATCTGAAGTTACTCTACAGAGAGCATAAGAAATCAGACAAACCAACGCGTCACCCCACTGGGAATCATGAAGGATTTGGATGACAGTTACATTCCTGAGCAAACCGAAACCTGAGTGTATCAGATGTGATTCTTCATGTACCATTTTTAAAGTAACTTTTTTTAGATTTTATTTATTTTTAGAGAGGGAAAGGAGGGAGAAAGAGAGAGAGAGAGAGAAACATCAATGTGCAGTTGCTGTGGGTCATGGCCTGCAACCCAGGCATGTACCCTGACTGGGAATCGAACCTGCGATGCTTTGGTTCGCAGCCTGAGCTCAATCCACTGAGCTACGCCAGCTAGGGCCTTTATGCACCATTCTCTACGTCAACGGCGCCACCTATTTCGAACCGTTTTTGCCTGCAGTCTCCAACCCACAGGCCACTGCCCAAACAATCCGGCCGAACGTTTTTCACTTGCTTAGGTCACCTCTGTTATTTGTATGTCTGAACCTCTTTATTATCATTCAGTGCTGCTCCTCCCCCTGGGCCTGCTTTCCCAGACTAGAACCCCCTTCTCCACAGCAGGAGCCTCTGCCCCGGAAAGCGCGCTCTATACTATGACGCTGCTGATGCACACCTGCCTCCTTCCTGCCTGCCTTCGATGGCCCCTCTGTGCCGCCGCTGACCACAGTCCCCCTCCCCTGAGCCCTCACTCTACATCATGGACAGCTCACTAGTTCTCCATTAATTCCAATGCTAGCATTGGCAAAGAACGTTGCCCGTATTTCTCCACTTATAATGCATCTCTTGGGGGGGTGGGTTTCATTGCATGCAGTACCTAGAATGGTTTTAGCCCCACCATAGCGTTCAATGACACTTTCGCTACATGAATAACTTAATTTTGATTTCATATTTATTACATTTAAACAGTGAATGGATTGAGTTCTTGCATTAGTCATATGCCCTATAGTGATATTTTGAAATAAAACTGCCGATTCTATGGGGAAAAGATTAAACAACCACAGTGAAATATTTTGGTCTGAGGTAAGGAGCCTGGAGTTCTAAATGTGCTGCGGGAAATAAGGATATGGGCATTTCTTTTAGGTAACTGACTCTTTTAAGAACTGAGGGCCGCTAAGCCCCATACCTAATTCACCAAATCCTCAGTGTTGCAATTAGCATGAAACGTACACACATGGAAAGGGTATTTTGCAGAAGTAAAAGTGACTCTGTGTATGTGTATCTGAAGAATAGATAAGAAATACATATAATCTTGAATGTGACTAACTTTTTGAGTACTATTTGTCTTATTACATGTATTGAATAGCTGGATGTCAAGAAAACTTCACACATGTTTTACAAAGCACTTATCGAAATCTTGACAGAATGTATCCTTCCCCTTGTCAGAGGGGACACCTTTCCCAGCTCTGGCAAACGCTTCTAGGCCTTGCGTCTGCGTATTGTTTGAGAATGCGGGAAGCGTCGGCTGATGGAGTTCTGTGGTTCCATCAGTCACCAGGTCAGCCCCGAATGCCGTCTTTGACGGCAGTGCAAAGGGCGATGTTTTCATAGGAGAGCGTGGTCGTTTGCTGTGACGTCAGCCTTCAAAACTCAGAAAGGTCCGTGCCTGTGTCCAGACCGTTGTGATCTTGGCCGCAGGGGGCCACCGATTCGCCTGGCGCCGGGGAACAGCAGACAGTATAGTGTGTATATAGTGGCAATGCGCTTTACTTCTGTGAGTCAGCTCTCCTCCCGGTCGGTATAAACACTGTGCGAGCGGGGACCACAGAGGCTGGCCTACTACACGATCGCCTAATGGAATGTGAATGATTTTTTGCAGAAAATGGGCTGGAACAACAATAAACTCTACATGCAATTAGTTCTGAAGCTTTGAAAGAATGACAGTGGGAAGTGATTTTTCCAAATACACATTTTCAAGAAAGAGTTTATGAGTTAATCGTACAATAGCATTTTAAACCAGGTCATTTGCATACACGCGAAAATACACTCAAAGGGACACCGGCCTTTATAATTAGACGGGGCCCTAGAAAATCTCGAGCCTCCATCAGCATCCTTCCCATCCAACCCTGGGCTAATTAACATATATTTGTTTGTTTTGACACGCCGGGGACTCTTTCAATTCATTCAGGCAACAAAGTGCATATTCTTAACGTCTCACTTCTTCAGGAGAATTCAAAGAGAAAAGTGCTGTTTCGCTGGGCTCTGACCTTTATAATGCCGCTCTAAACAACATCCTTATTAGTACAATATGATGGAAGTGCCTCAGGGTAGATACAATGAATATTTATCTAGAGGCTGGCTTTTGACCAAGTTTGCTGTGCCCTAGAGGCAGAAATATTGACTACCAGAGCATTTCATTTCCCATGCACTTAAGAATTTTTTTCTCTGCTGCACGTCTGTTGACCACACCAGTGTCTGTGTGCATCCCAGACCTCACCTGCCAGAGGCTCACCTGTGGTTGGGAACAAGAATCGTCACTTCTATGCAATCAAGACACGCTAACGAGGTATACCTTCTGGTTAGCCATCTGAGGTTAACTAGAGAGGGGAGGGTCCTTGTTTTCTTAGTCTCCTAAACTTTGAGCAAGTGGCTTTTGGAAAAGTGGGGCTGGGAGAGTAGTGACAGTGAAAATAACTTGTATCCCTCTAGTTGGTCTTTGAGACAGAGTGGTGGAAATCTGGCGAGCATTTTTTTTTTTGGAACGGCCTCTCGGTGGTCATCATAGTTTCCTGTGGAGAACGTGCTCGCCACACCTGTCTGCAAACCACTGTACCTGGATGAACAGGTACGCTGAAGTATGGGTGTCGAAGGCACAGCTTGCTAAAGCGGACGCAAGGCATTGCTTTCAAAGCCCTAACAGCTCCTTGGACAAAATGCTAGGGCTCCTTCAGTGCGGCAGACCCCCCCGGCGGTCCCCGTGTTTTCACGCCTGCCGACCGCACGGGGTGACGGCAGCACACGCATCTCTAAATCACTTTAAATGATGAGGGCGGCTCGGGAAATATGAAATTTTAATCTGTTTCACTTCTCTGCTACTACTCTTAATATTTAATTTGCATTTGTGTTGAATGCTCATTCTTCTTCGTGCCCTAAATATTTTTATTACAAATTATAGGCTCATAAACACACAGGGGATGATTTTTTACATTTTTATTAATTTAATGTTTAATAAGTATCATGCACAAGTAGGAACTTTATGAATCATTTTGATTGTTATTGAGCTTGTCAGCATCAGTTAAATGAACTTTCTTTCTTTCTTTGAACTTGAAAACACAGGTATCTTTTATAATATTTCATTCAGTGTACTTGGTGTTATAGTTATTTGAATATAACCTTTGCTGCAGTATAAATTCCAACTACCTAAGCTCTGCACCATCGAGCTTGCTGTTATTGTTAAATCCACAATAAATATTGGTTGAACGAATGAGTAATTATTGCCGCATAGGATTCACTACCAATATAAACCATGGGCGTACAAATTCTGTGATGGCTTTTTAAATTAACTCTGCCTTAGCCAGGTAGACAAACGTTTGTAGAAAAGCTGTCTAGACAGATGTAGATAAGGTGCGTGCAGCAAATACAAACATTGATTTAACTAGAATGAAATCCCCTGTTGTAAGAAATGAAAACTACAAAGAGGCAGTCGGAGAATCAGGAAGAAAGAGTGGGAAAATGTCCGTGTGGTGTCAGGAGGCCTATCACGCAGGTAGGAAAGTTCTACAAGAAAGAGAGTGGCCCCCTGCAAGCCCAGAGCCTGCCAGACAGGAAGGAAGTCAGATTTGGAGCGTGAGAAGCACATTTTCAGCAGTTTGGATGGCCTGCCCCCTTGCTGAGCAAGACACAGTGCTGGGCAGAGGAGAGAGAATTAGCTAAGATGAGAGAGGGGAGTCGTAATACCCCAGGAATGTAAGACCCATCAAGAAAGGCAAGAGGTAAGAAAACCCAACAAATTAGTGAGAAGTACAGGGCCCTGAACTTCCTGCTGAGAGGTTTGGATGACAGCAATCCCAGGAAGCCAGAGGCCTGTGGTCGATATCCTATATGAGATAATCGATATGAAAACGCTGTGTAAACTGCCAGGTGATGTGCGAATGTGAAATATAACCATTATGTGGATCGCTGGAAAGAAGCCCTCCATTTCCTGGCTGGCCCTTCTGAAATGATGTGTGAGTTAGCCCCTGGGGACAGACCCGGCCACCGGTTGGATGATGGCAGGTAGCTGACCCGGGATAGCAAAAAGAGCAAGAGTTAGAGACTGTGAATAAGAACTTCCTTTTTTTTTCTTATTAAGCCTTCAGACTTTCTAACATTCTCATTGGACAATCACAGGAGTTTGTACTGAAGTCAGGATTCTAATGATTTGCATACACCGTTCCCGTAATCACTGTTATAGATGGTACATAGATTTGTCAGCCTGTCCATACGGCTGGTTAACATTGTGTGTGTAAACCACAGTGCCTACCTGTATGCACGCCTGCAGTGGTCACCAAGCTGTCCTAGAACTCGATTAGTCAAAATATTTTAAGAACGCATGCCCATGATGTGCACATGTGTTTATTTAAAAGCCACCTTCATGTATTTCATACTAATATAGCATGTGCATTATAAAATTTTTGTGAAAACAGAAAGTCAGCAGGGATGAGACTGAAAAATCAACACAAATCAAAGTTTTACTTCCCTTGCTGGACCCCATGGATCCCCTTGCTCACCAGATTTCTTCTACCTACTCCTCATTTGTATTGGATCGTAGTGCACAACTGTTATTTATACTAGTAAAACTATTGCCCTGAGAAAACCATCTTAATGTTTCCCTGCCTGGTAAAATCAACTTTTGTATGGCTCTATTGATGTATAATTGACATATAACATTATAAAACACTGGAAGTGTGCATTGTGGTAATCCAATGCACGTATACCTTGTCAAAGGGTGCCTCCCAGCTAGATATTTAACACATCCGTCACCACATATATTTCCGTGTGTGTGTGTGTGTGTGTTTAGTGAGCTCATTTCACTTCTCTTTTCTTAGCAAATTTCAATGATGCAAGACAGTGTTATCAACTATACTTACCATGCGGTGCATTCAATCCTCTGACCTTGTTCATCTTACATCCAGGCCCTGGCAACCACTTTTCTTCTCTCTCCTCTATGATTTTGACTTAAAAAAAAATAGTCACTTCTTGATTGGGGTGCCTAAAAATGTTCTGTCCTGCAGCCTCCTGGTCAAGCAGACACTGGTTCCTGCAGACAGCACTATCGACCGGTGGCCACTTCTGCTCAGATCCAGTTCTGTGGCCTCAGGCCAGCCCTCCAGCTAGATGGGCGAGCATGTGGAGAACGAATGGAGGCCAGTGCGATGGGACACTCTCAGCAGGTGCCCTGGACCCTGTGAGCCACAGCCTGTGCGCAAACACCAGATGTGGCCGACTCACTCATGTGTTAACAACTTTCTTCACCTGGGAAAGGCCTCAGCAGTTAGTAGCCGAGGTCCCTAATTGTCCCGCCACCCCTGTTTAGGAAACGAGCTTCGAGAACTGGCCTCCTTGGCACCTTTCCTTGCCGTGCCACCAATACTGCCTCCTGGCACTTTAAGCAATCTGTCCTATCCCGCTGCCTTCTGATTCTTTGCATCTTGCACAGTCATAGCTTGTGTGTAGGATTAAAATATGCCATTGCCGTTGACATGCTAAGCATCCACAGCATGCGACTTTATGCATATATTTCATTCCGGCTCTAAAGATACAGAGCAGCTGGCGCTCTTCCTCTCAGAAATATGCCTATGCCTGTTCCTGGCCTGTCTCCTTCCCCCAGGCATCTCACCATTGCCTTTCTCTCCCTAAGCTCCCAGGGCCCTCTCCTGCCTCTGATACTCTCCCCTGAGCCCGTGCAGCCCAGCCAGCTCACTGCTTCTACCTGTGACTTTCTCAGTGCACTTTCTCTTTTAGTTTGAAAACACTGTGTGTGAAAAAAACAGACACAGAGCGTTATTTCTGTTCAGGTGCCTAGTAAGGAGTATCATTGAAAAATGAGTAATAGCTGAAGGTTTGAGGCAAAACCTGGTGACTATAGCTGATAACACAATTGCATCCTTAAAATTTGTTAACGGAGTAGATACAAAGGTGGCAAACATGAGGCCCGAGGGCCAAATCTGGGCCTTCACCTTGTTTTATCCAGCCCGGCACCTTGTTTCTACCTGGCAGCAGCACTGAGCTCTCGCTTACCTGTTAAGGGTAGTTACCTTTATACAGTCCTGAAGTTACACTCGGTCCTTTGAAGGCGACCCCGAGGCTGATGTGGTCCCCGGCGAAAATGAGTCTGACACCGTTGGAGCAGAACCTGTATTCAGTGACAGGTGTGTGATACAACTGGGCAGGGGGCTCCTTTCACAATGCACACACATATAAAATTGCTACAAAGTGCATTGTAAATATCTGATGATTTTGCTGTGAAGTGTACCTCCATAAAGCTGAAATTTAGAACAATAAACTAAAATAAAAATTAGGACTCGCTCAAGAAGTTGGAGAAACCAGGGTAACAATATTCAGAGATGGGCAACTAATTAATTTTTTTTCATCTGGATCATGAAGCGAGAGGAAGTGGCAATGATATGTGTTATGAGAGAGGACAGTTAATTAATTTTGGCGGAAGATAAACTCTGGCTGTCGCCCCAGGGGGGCGTGTGGAGCCTGATGGGGTGGGAACCCAACCAGACTGGTGAGGACTATCCATCCCCGGCCACGAGCTCCGGGGTGAAAACAGGATTCTTCTACTTCTCTGCCTTTTATTTTTATTTGGGTCAGCAGTGAGCTAGAGTCGTCACGTTGTGTGCTGCAACCCTAGTCCTTATGTATAGTGTAACCGGGAGTGTGTACCCCTGACCGCCTTCCCCCCGGTCCCCATCCTGCCTCTCGGAACCACAAATCGGACCTGTGAGCACAACTCTCATTCCCATCAGCGGTGCACCAGGGCTCGCATTTCCCGCAGCCTCGTCAGCATGTGCTGTCTGCTGCCCTTTGGACGCCAGCCATTCCAACAGGCCCGGGTGCCACCTCACTGCGGTTTTGACTTACATCCCTCTGACAGTTAGCGATGCTGCTGAGCGCTGAGCCATCCCTGTGTCTTCTTTGGAGAACTTCCTAGTAAGATCCTTCGCCTACTTTTCAGTGGAGCTATTTTTCCCCTCTTGCATTGGTTTGTAAATATTTATGAATTGAACTATTTGGGGTTTTTTTCCCTCTTCGGCATTGAGTTTGTAAATATTTCTCCCAGTCCGCCGATGGCCTTTTTGTCTTGTCGACAGTTTCCTGTGCTGTGCAGAAGTCATCTGGTTCTTTATGGGTCAAGTTCTATTTCTCGGGAGAAAATGGGCAGCGAGACCGAAGGCCACAGTGGGGCGCTGTTGGGTGAAGAGAGGATGGAGTTAGTGAGCATTTTCGAGGAGCTGCTCCTGTAGTGCAGACCATGATTCCTCCAAGCCTTTGAACTACCAGGAGGATTGGAACCACTCCAGGAATCCCCTGTGTTTGGAGTGAGTTTTGACACTTCCCGAGGGAGGCGCAGGCTCCCGTGCTGGAAGGGATTTCTCTCGGCGGGACCTTTGAGCATGCTGCACACCCCTCCTCCTGCCCAGCCTCCCCTTCCCAGCATGCCCTGTTTCTCCCAAACTGAACCCAGGGCAGATTGTTTCGGCCTCACTTGCTTTCGACTTCTTTTTCAGTACCTTGCAGCTAGGGCAAATAAAAACACTTTAGAAGAGGCTCCTAGAAGGCTGCGCTGAGTTGTGCCAGGGGGTTGCTCCTGCAGGCTGCTGGGCCCTCCACTCTGGGAAGCAGAGACCCCCACAGATTGCGCGCCAGCTCAGCGCCGCAACACCTTCAGACGTGGCCCCTTCAAAGCGCACTCTGCTCCCGAGAAAGGCCCTGCATTATCGCTCCCACGTTCCTTTGAACATCCTTCTGCTTGAAGTTTAAATGTAGCTCAAAAACCTGTAATTTTCAGACCTTAACTCTATCCATCTGGTGACTTTACTGCTAGAGCCAAATGAATCAATAGTAACCATCAAACCATCCCATGCATCAAGGGTAATCCCAGGAATCACAAAATAGAGGAGGAATAAATGACAAGAATGTATGTTTTATGGCCCATCGTTTAATGCCTTCACCACAGTATGCGCTCATTTAAAGACGTTACTTCATTCTTGCAGACTGTAAAAGCAAGGGAGTATTTATTGGATTGTCGGTAACTGTGGTGGGTAACTCCATCACGGTGATTTAAGGGGACACAGTCACAGTCCATCACTAACGGGGGGTTGTTTTTAGGCCCTTGAGAGATGTGGTCAGTGGTGTCACAGGGACAGCATTATCGCCCATGACTAAGTAGCTGGGAAAATAAAAAACGGGCAGGGAGTCCACAAATATTCATGCAAGGGAAAAATGATAATTCGGAATGTATCAAATGTATTGATTTAGGGCTAACCATGACCTCTACTGCATTCACTTGTGAATCAAGTGGAAAATTTCTCTGTTAGTTAAATAATAATGATGTCTTGCTGTTTATATTTGCCTTGCAACTTATTGCCATTTGTATAAATCTTCAAAGCAAAGAATGCCAAGGAGAGGTTTTGTCTACAAAAGGCATAGCCAAATTGTCCCTAACATGCGTACTGACCTATGTGTCACTTGAGTCATTTCTTTGTGCACATCAGGAAGATAGGATGTTACGGTCAGGGTTGGGGATCCAGGGCAGGTGTTCTGACATTCCCGTAACAACAAGGGGCCCGTCCTTTACTGTCACTGATGATAGGGTAGGGGACAGTACTTTACGAACTGTGACTTTTCCACTCCCCCCCACCAAAACGGACGGAGTCTTTGTTCAGCCATTCATCCCATCATGTCTCTCTCTCTCTGCCGTAGATCCAATGAGCACACAGTGAACCCGTTCTGTGTGCCAGGGGGATTGTTAAGACACTGTGTCCAGTGTTCGGGGGACTCACGTGCATTCCCTTCGCATAGCTTGGCCGTCCCACTTTGCGCGGTCTGAAGCTTTCCTCAGCCTGGAGGTGTCGGAGCGTCGGCCGCGACCCCTCCCTGGTCTAGCTCCCTTTTTATTCTGTGCAATGCCATCTTCGAGGATGGAAACTGCATATGCCTCCTCGCCAAGCCTGCATCCCAGTCCCTATGAATAATTATCGATTTACAGAGTATTGATTTGGGCTTCCACAGAATTTGTTTGAGAAAAGATTATCTGTCTTTCGAACTTCCTTTTGCATAGAGAAAAATAAATTCATGCCGAGTATGACAAACTACGACTGTGGCCTTTGTAAGCAAAACTACGAGATTAACTCTTCCCCTCAGATACAAGAACATCATGTGTTGTTTGGCCAGCATAATTAATTTAATTATTTTCTAATGACACTGATATGTTACAAAAGTAATGCAAAGGGATTAAACCAGCGTGGCCTCCTCCTGGCACCTCCAGCGCATCTCTATGGTAACAGAGCTCTCGCTGCGCGGCTGCGAGATGAAGCCAATTAGAATAAATAATGGGAGATGGGTGTGCGCGAATCACTCTGAGCTCAGACTTTTAAGGAAATTATCGGTATCGTCGGATTGCAAATAAGTTACTTGAAAGCATTTGGTGAAAATCTGAAACTTGGGATGCTTTCACACACACTACTGTTTGACTTATTTAAAGCATCCGAATTCCACTGTGAATAGCGTTCTATTCAAACCTGCGTTTTTGAAATTGTGTGTCCTTGGCAAGATGTTTCATCCTTAGTCCCATTTTTGTAAAGCTTTTCAAAATTTCATAAAAATGATCTACTATAGAAAGATATTTTCTAGATGATAACAAATTTTAAACATTATCGTATTGCTAGGACATGAAGATATAACATGTTTCTTTTATTTCTGCTTAAAAATTTTAGGCTGACCTCATTCATCAAAAATCAATTGTTTTTTTTTTCTTTTTTACTAAAATCAACCTACTTTTATGGAAGATGTGTCAGGCTATGTTAGAAGTTTGGGGATATTTATCCATATGTTCCATTTACATTCAAGGATTACTTAATTTTAAGTAATTGTAGTAAATTAGCATGTATAACAATGTGTTTTTATATTAAGGGTCAGCCTCAAAAAGCTCACACATTCAGAGGGAAGATTGGTATGTCCTGTCTTCCACACAGCTATCAGTTGGCCATTTGTACACATGTTTGTCCAAAAGTACATATGTTTGTCCTTTTCAAACAATCTATGCTTCACTAATCCATTCATAGATTCCAGACTCCACAGTAGCTTAGTAAAGAATTGGTGAAGACACTTCCTTTAGAAATTTGCTCCTTGTAGAAGTTTCCTTCAATCCCTGTCACTTGGGCCAACCAAAGAAGATTGAAAGGTAACTTCTGGGGAAAATGGAGCTGTGTTTTTAACTGGATAGGGATGGGAAGTAACATTTCATTAATCATTCTTCGGGTAAATTAGAATGAAGAGGTAGGCATTTCAAATATTAGTAATGATTTAATGCAATAAATTCCGTGTCCAACTTGGATAATTAGATTGAACACATCAGGGAAACTTGTGTGCCCATTAATGAAGAAAATCACACTAATGAGGTTCGTTTGGGGATTCCTCTCAATGTCCATTGTCCAGGACACAAAATAAAACCTCAGTGTGGCTGATCTTTCACTTGCACTGAAATCTTGAGATAGAGCATGACCGTGACCTAATTATCTGAGCAATCTTTCCTCTGGGGCATAGGCTCGGCTTGAGAATCTCCACCAACCCAGCCCACCAGCCAGCGCCTCCCCCCCCCCACCAAGTTAACTTGAATTGGCACCGGAGTGAGATACTTTAAGTTACCCTGACCTGTGCAGACATGACGGTTCACTTTGCCTCCCAGGGTCCCATCCGTCTTGAATAACGGCGCTACATTCCTCTTGCCCTGCTCTTCCGAGAAGCCGCCAGCATCTCCCTCATTCTCTCTGGGTGAAATCCAACGTGTACTTTTTTTACTGGAGAATGTGAGTTGAGTGCTTTTAGGATGAAGCACTAGACTGAATAGTTTCAGTGTTTCATTTCATTGAGTCCTCCTAGAAGGTAGGAGGTAAGGACACCGTTATCCCCACTAAACACGAGCAAACAGAGGCTTAGTGAAGCAGCGTGACTTGCTAAAAGTTTCCTGAAGTTGCAGAACCAGGACTTTAGCTAAGACAGTTTGAAGCTAACGTCTGGGTTTTTCACCAACATAGTAAAAGCTGCCTGCCCTTAAGGACTTCACCGTGCACAACTTCATATGTTTCCATTATAATCATAAATTGTGTCTCATTGTGGAAAAACTCTGCTAATTATAGCTAATATTTTGGTCTCAGTTTCTTTATGTGTGAAATTAGGCTCCACTAACAAGTTCTCTAAACTTTTTCTTCCCCGACAAACTCTAGTTGTGTAAGGTAGCTTGAACTCTGAAGCGGTACACTTGTCAGATACCTCAAGAGAAGCAAATCTTCGGAATCAAACATGGACAAAGTACTATAAACATATTAGAAAGAGAGAAAGAAGGAAAAGACTCAGAAAAGAAAGAAATGCTGAGGGTGTCACGAACCGAAATAGGCTGAGGACAGCTTCAGCGAAGAGTTCTAAATGAATAGAGCAAAAGCGTGGATGATGTTACCACTCAAAATAAGTCTAACACGGGTTCTCAAATGTTAATGTGCAGTGGAATCAGCTGCAGAGGATGTTAAAACGCATCGGTTGCCCCGCCCGCACCCCCGTGGTCTCGGACTCGGTACATGCTGGAGAGGCCTCTCATGCTGCATCTCGCACAGGTGACACTGTTCTCGCTGGTCTGGGGAGGAAATGTAGGAACACTGTTCTAACATGTAAGGGAAGTGAACCCTGTGTAGAAATATCACAACAACCCAAGCCACCTAAAGACTATGTCCCACCATACTGCTAGATTTCAAAGACTTTTTTATCTTACAGTAACCCTGTAGAATGCACACATTTCCCCAAAGTGTTAAAATCCGCAATTGCATCATCTTAAAAAAATTGTTACTCTCATATCATTCATTCTGAAAGCTATGATATAAATGATTGATCACCACCATGCACCCATCTGTGTTCTCTGTGTCTTGGGGAATAAATCCTGTATTAACTTCATTCTTATCGTTATATTGCTTTTCGAGGCATTAATTATTCCTCGCATGCATACTGGGAAGACAGGGCATTCCTATAGACCCGAGGTAGGGTGGGTAACCGTTTTCATGACCCCATTTAGAGCATCGTCAACGGAAACATTTCAGCAGCCATCACTAATGATGGTGTCTGTGCTACTAGTAACTTATTTCATTCTCTTTGTGAAACTTGTGTCTTCCGTGTCTTCCTGGTCCTTCCTTCCTCTTGAGCCTGAACAACATTGAGTCCTCTTAAATTAACCGGATTGCAAACTCACTGTTACCGAAGGAAGGCCGAGAATATGAGGGGCCCTCTAACCCCGTGTTTAACATTCCCCGCTGTGTGCAGCAGCATTACCCAGGGTTCGCATCTTAACCAGCGTCCGTCTCGTAGCACTTGTCTCAGGTAATGGTGGTCGCCTCCGGTACCCGGCGAGCACGAGGGCAGCCGCCGAGGAGTCACAGGGAAATGGATGATCGTGCTCTGGCGGATCTCAGTGGGGCCTGATGGGCAGACGGGAGAGCAGATCGGTGCCGCACCGAATGCACAGTGCTGCCTTGTCAACATAAACAGGTCGGCGGGAGCTCAGGGAGCGCAGGGATGCTCCACGCAGGAAAGGCGGCGAGGACTTCAACAGGAGGCTCTGTCTGAGCTGGCTCTTTGAAGGGAATAGGAAATTCTGGGCCAGAAGGGGCCAGGATCCTCCTGACAGAGAGGAAATACATAAAAAACCCTGTTTAGTGATTGCAGAAACCTGCCGTTCCAGCTACCAGACTAGTTTGGGGGTGAGAACTCTATGCCTAAAACCATACACATCAGGAAGAGGCAGCTGTCTTTTCCTCGGGATGGAGTATTCTGGCAAAGAGCAGGGCGCACGCATGTGCTGAAAGAGTCAAAGCGAGAGAAAGGTTTTCTTACAATGAAGTTAACCAAAGAGCGTTCTGTAGAGAAATTCAGTGTTCCATTAGTTCTTGGAGAACCTTCAGGAACTGAATGCAGGCTCTAGTTGGACAGGGAAGAGGGCAGGACCAACAGAGACAGCTCAGGTGTGCAGGCTGCTAGCATCAGGGGCGTGAGGTCCTCTGACCCTGAACACGCCGTCTCGGCCCGTGTAAATGCTGGTGCGCGAGTGTGTGCGCATGTGTCTGTCTGTCTCTGTATCTCTAGCTGCCTTTCTAGAGTATCTCATGTTTTCTGTGTAGGCATCAAAACAATGAATTGTTTTGGTTTTTTGGTTTTGAAAGAGCCACCCCCACCACAAATCTTTGGACCTTTATAGTTTTCCACAAGAACACGTATGACTTTGGCAATGTAGGATGATTTCCACTCCAAGTGCTGTTCCTCTTTTTTCACTCAAAAAGAACAAACAAGTAAATAAAACCCTGTGTTTCTCATTGTCCAAATGGAGAAGTCTTTTTTTAAAAAAAGCTGTCATAGAAAAAAAAAAAGAGATGAATCCTAAAGAATGATAAAGGGAGGTGTTTGTGCATGTTTCAACGTGTTGAAATGCCTTCCATCTCGGTTCACTTTCTCCACTGCCTTTCACTAAGGCAGGCGAGGCGGCGGGCCCTGGGCTGGGTGGTTGGCACGCGGAACTGGGGTGCGGGGCCTGCCTGCCTGCGCCCCGTGTGTGCCCATAAGCTAAGGGTGACTCCTGAGCGAAGGCTGCTAATCCCTGAACGAAGAGATGGAAATTTCTCCTGATGCCTTTCTTTTATCCAGACCACATCCCCATATTAATGCATAATCAGGAGTTTATTATACTTGCTATTTGTTCTGCGAGTCCCTGTCTGTGAACATGAGGGCTTTTTTTTTTAAGTGAAAGAAAATAATTACTAAAATTTATTTTTGACTCTTTGTCACTCGGCGAGTCAAAGGGAATTTTACCATCTCACGGTCTGCTTTGAAGATGGCAATACAATCAGCGTTCTAGTCTCTTCCGGAACTACTCGCTAATTAATCTTGCATTTTGGAATTACTACCTGTCTCTCCTCTTCTCAAACAGTTTAAAGGCCTCTCCTTCTGTGTGCTCCTCATGGAGTCCACAGGCGCCAGGAATGCAGTGATGGTGCCAACTCTGAAAAGAAGCAAAACCAATTAGGGTGAAGGAGCGTTCGCGCCTTGGAGAAAGTTATGTCTAAGCTGAGGGATGGTTAGGAAGCTCACTTCACAGCCCTTATTTGGGGAAAATCGACCTCCAGGGAGCCCAGCAGTCAGAATAACTGCCAGCTACGTTGTTTAATTCCACTCTTCTGTGTTCTTAGATTAACAAGGTCAGCATGGATATTTACTCATCGGTGTTGTTACGGACTGGGTGCACATTCTAGGTGAACAAAGGGTTGATTGCTTTGGGGATGGAGAGGGTGATGCGATTTACGAGAAAAGGAAGAAATCTTAAACGTGTTTTACCCATCCTGGCACCCTGCAAGACCGTGGTAGAAAGTAAAAGGGGGGCGTTCTGTTGGTTCTCACGGCATCATGGCCCTAGGGGAGGTGTGTCCCCCTTGGCACTTGGGTCCGGAGATCCTGGGATCCTCAGCGGATGACCCCATCACCGTCTCCCAGCCCGCCCCCCACTCCCTGAAACAGAGATCCCTCTACCCCCCACTGCAGGACGGCTGAGCCAGGGGGAGGGAGTCACAGCCAGACTGCACTCCCCTGAGTACCACTTCAAAAAGTGGAGACTTAACTATAATGAGCTTCGCTGCCTTGACCTAGTTAGGAAACTCTAGTTTAGTAAATACCAGGAGCCGAAACGTTCTGATCCTGCGGTATTTATTGTGCATTCAGTAGTCAGTATGTACGAGTTTATTTGGGAGCCTCTCAGCACGTTTCTAATCTGCATCCGGTGCTCCGCCCAAGCTCTGTGGGCACACGGGTGGGTGAGGGCCCAGTGGCGGTTGCTCACTAGGGTGCTCCACAAGTGACCGGCCGCATACTGGATTATAAGACAGAACACACTTGTGACATGTCTCTTTCTCAAGGGAAGAGACAAAGACTATTCCAGAAAAAAATCCTTCTCCATACAAGGGCTAACATGCATTACATTTTTATCATCTCTTTCGAAGTCGGAGGGTGGGAGGAGGAGAAGGTAAGCGCAGACAGAAGTCACGAATCTTTTTCTCCGTGGTGCAGTCTGTCTCGGGATGAGAGAGTGGTACTTGTGTCTGAGTATACACCAGGCACCAGCCCCGTGGCTGGGATAACAGATTCCAGCAGTTATGAACTCATTCATGATTTATTGGGTAAATGTCCGTTGCATTTTAAGACACATTAATTTACATGACAGTGTTAGTTGTATATCGGGGTATTTTTCTAAATAAATTATCATTAATATTTTAAACAATATATTCTAAAACCCTAACAAAAGGCAAATTTCAAAGACAGGCAGAGACACTCATATCATAAACCCCTCTCACATACACGCAGGATTACAAACGTGTACCTAAAATATGGATGCATTTAAAAACCTCCTTTCCATCCTCAGGACACTCTCCAGTTTCTACAATGTAGTACTTTCACTTAATTACAGGAAAGTCATAAATGCCTTAATTATAAAGTTCATCTGCTATACTTTCCTTCCGTCAGGTGGTTGGAAAAGGTAACACTTCAGAGGATTTAAGAATCCTCTGGCTACCCAAGGTTGTACACATTGATTGAGGTCACAGTTTGGGACTCAGTACACTAACAAGTATATTTCCATCGGCTATGCCTTTGAAACGTAAAAGGATTTACTTCAAATGTACTGAGGCATACTAAGAAAATGAAAATATTTGTGCTTTAGATATAACCGAGGAGATTTATTCAATGTCATTTTGAATTCTCCCCAAATCTAAAGAGGGGATCCCTCGGATATCATTTGAAACATTTCGAACACTTGCATTTATGAAAGAAGCATTTAAACAAACCAAAATGGTTTAGCAAAAAAAATAACACACACACTCACACACACACACACACACACACACACACACATATATATGTTATTCATGAAAGAAATCCAAGATGACAATAAAATACAATATTGGGTCACTTTTATAATTTTTAAAGTAATCCCTCAAAATTGTTGTTTTCCTGACATAATGAAGAGATAGAGCTAAAAGCAATTATTGAAAGCCTCACGATTCCCTAGCCCCGCAGCAAACAACAGTAAAATACGCTGCAGACGCTTAAAGTATCAGGTATCTCCTGTTCGGTTCTGTGCATTCATTAGCGGAAGCCCGTGTTGAACTCTGCTGACATCTTTGAACAGTCCTTGGTACCAAATTATCTGTCAGCCCACAGAGCGACCATGCAGACTATTTTTACTTTTGCTATGCATTTTAATTTAATATCATCTTCCTCAAAACAAAGGACGGCCCGGCTAGCAGAGGGACGCGGCGGATGCAGCGTTTGCGTATCAGAAAAGGCTGAAGGATCTATTCTGGCGCATCTGACGGCAGGAAATGAAGATTCCCAAGTAAATAAACAAGCTACGTGGCGCGATTCCCATTAGCGAGAAGGACCACGGGAGGAGACACACGCTCACGTGTTCGTTGTACAACAGAAATCCTGACAAACCCAGTCTGTGTTTAAAAGTAGGAGAAAGGAAGACACATCCGTTCTTAGGGTGGTGTTCGAACATTCCAAGTTGCAGCGGGCAGTTTCTGTCTGCATTTCGGGGAGAAACAGAAGAGAAGTGACTTTGGCCCTTAGGGTTCCTCTGCGTGGTGGTGTGCATTGCGGGGTGGGTTTGCTCGTTTGCACACCCGTGGCCGCCACAGGGCTCACCCGAGGGAGAGGAAGTGAAATGCGGACAGCTCGTCAGTTTTCCTAGGTTCCCCCGTCTTCTGTTCCTCCTTGTCTCCCCATCCTCCTCTCCTACTCTTGTCCTCTTGACCTTGGTCCAGCCCCATCGCCTTGATCCAAGTCCTCCAAAATCTGCTCTTCCCCGGGCCAAGATGTGCACAGTTGCTTTGATTGTGTCACTTACATGGCTCACTTGGATTTCGCCTTGGGTCCAGGCCGAGGTTCCCATGTCCCTGGGAAAGGGCCTGTCAGCACCCTGCTCTGCCCCCGCTGGGGTTTTCTCTGCCGGGGCTCTGTGTCTGCGTGGCACCCAAGTGTGAGTGCCGTGGGCGGCCAGCTCCATGCGCCGAGCGGGGGAACAGAGCGGCTGGCAGAGATGGGCCGAGGCGGTGTCTGAACGGCGCGCCCGGGGTTCTGATGGTTTCCAGCATCACTTCGGTGACTTCTGAGAAGTCTGCAGCCACCCGTCTCAAGTCAAAAACTACATTTAGAGAGATCAATGATGCGTGATGGATGGGCTGCTTGGCACTGGATGACTTCTCGTTCTCAAAAACCCACGGCCTAAAAAGTCTTCACTGAACGTGGAAGAGCTTCCAGAAATGCCCTCTTGTGTCTGTAACGTTATGTTAAGCGTGCTCCGAGATGTGTTGTGCTAGAGCCGTGTAATGAACAGCTTTCACAAAGTGCTTCCATTTTCATTCGGGTGAGCGTTTCTAGTCATTTTACAAAGACTACTGAAAGCATATTTATGGCTTGGCGTTATGTAAACACTTTATGCAGAGATAAACAAAATCCTTTGCTGTGACAGGTCATGATAGTTTGCAAGGTGCAAAGAGGAAAAGTGTCTGTATGGCTCCTGATTCTTTGAGCTTCTTAACCTGTCCCTCGTCCCCATGCCATGGTGGTTCTTTAAGCCGACATGGAAGCATTGTTGCTTGCCAAGGGGAATGGTAGGTACGTAATTAACTTGGAGCAATGGCCGTGGGCTGCAAGGAAATGCTGTACTTTCTACTCTGGCAGCCTGGCCACTGACTGGTCCTCACAAAGATGCCCGTAGTAGGTCAGGCTCAGAGGCAGAGAGCAGGCATCCTTCCAAAGGGCGACATCCCCAGGTTATCCCAAAGGAGGGGCCGAATCCCCACTGTGAATGATCTGGGAGTTCCTTAATGCTACTTCCTGGACCCATGCCAGGTGCCCGTCAGGAATAAAGAAGTATTAGCAAGATCTTTAAAAAATTAAGTCATTTTATAAAAGCTCCTCTATCCTGAGATTATTTGCTTTCTACTCATTTGTGTTGCAAAGTTGGCATTTTTTTAACGGTGGTGTTAATCCTGTAGACAGGTAGATTTGGTTTTTAAATTTCTTAATTGCCTCCACCCTCACCCCACAAATGGGCCGTGTCCATTGATCTGCAAATGGTATTTTAATTCATATTGATCCATCAAGTTCTAAAGCAGGAAGACTGCTGGTGTGGAATTCACTTTTTAAGCTTATAAAATATATGTGTTGTTTGATTTTGAATATAACCTTTAAAGCCTCCTTCCCAATACCTGTTGTGAACTCCATCCACCACACACCGTTTTAATTAAAAAAAAAAAAAAACACAAGCAGGCTATTTTCACTTCTCCAGTCTAAAAGCTACTTCTCATGCATGGCTCACCCATACGCACACTGCCTGCTTTAGGAGTGATCGTGCATTCTTTAATGCCATTAGATTCGTGTGATGCCTGTTTGGTGGCAGCTCCAGAGACACTCTGGTGCACTGAAGCTCCATCCATGAATCCTTCCAAGGGGTAACAAGGATGCAGAATGTTGTTTCCCGAATCGGTCAGACCTTCGTGTTTTGTCCCCAGATTCATCTCTTGGTCACTACATCTCTTGGACGACATTTGGGAGCCACTCTTATCTCCACTCCCAAGCCTAAAATGAGATGCCAGCAAACACCCACTTATTACGGCCTAGCTGTGTGTGGCTTTCACAACTTAACACCTACCGGCCACCTGGCCCACTGCTTTTCTGGGGCATGAGGTTGAGATACCCACACACAAGGGAATCCTAATCCTCACCAACCCCAACTCACGTACAGAGCCTTCCATTTGAAGTGCATGTGTTTTGACTTGTGATTTTGGCTGCTGGGGCTGTGTGACATGCGAACCTTTAGAGGGCAGGAGCCGCATCCTCTCATTTTGACAGCTCTGGTCCTCAGCATGGACTCTGGCAGGAAAGCGCATTGTTGACTCAGACAATGGATGCACCGAAAATAGTGATCATTCCTTTACTGCTGAGCTCTGCCTTTCTAACCAGCCCTCCAGGTCCAAGTCTGACTATGACCCCACGTAGCTCCGCCTTTCAGGGTCAAATGCACGCTCCAGGAAAACAGCTTGCTGGCAATGATCTTGTGAAGAAAATAAAACCTCTGACTTCTCTCACATTTAAACACAGGATGCTTTTACAAAAAAAAAAATTGAGTTGTGGTTAAATAGCATCTCACAGTAAATACATCAAAAGATCTGGACTTTACCATCAAAATTGCAGTAAAACCTTTAGGCGTAATTAAATACTTCAATTCCGGAATGATGCAGGGTTCTCCCAAGATGATTTCATAGATCTGATTTAAAGGAAATTTGCACATTGTGCTACTCAATATCAAAACTAAATAATTTTGAGTTTTGGTGTTTTCTATTATCTATTGAAGTGCTTCCTTTCAAAGAAGAACTATTTTTATGTATTGTTTCTAAAGGCTAACTTTTCAGAAGGCATATCATTAACAAATGCACTTTCACAAAGCATACTCCTTTACGAAGTTTGAATGAAGAGACATGATACATATATAAAAGCAATAGATAGTGGTGGGGATATGAATTTTGTTTGTGAACGTTAAGCACAATGAAATCACAAGGCAGATATTTGTCAGTAGCAACAATGATGCATGGTTACACGTGGCATAAATAAGTGACAAAAGGCATCATTACAGAATAAAAATTAAGGATGCAAGCTTGGTAGAATGCAAGTTTTTTATTCTCTCTGACAGTGAAACAATTAATACCTGAGTTAGAAAAAGAGGAAAGGAGAAATGCTGTGGATTGAATGCCTGCTATGTGCTATGCTTTGTATCTGCACATACTTTTCTTTTGGACTTCATAATTCTCCCACATAAGTCATTTTCGTAAATCTGAAACTCAGGGAGCTCAAGAGTGTTGACTGAGGTTCCAGGCAGCGAGTTGGCAGAACCTGGATTTTTCTGACACATTTACTTATCATCTGTCCAGTACTTTGTGGAGCTCTGAGCAGTGGGCACGAGGTAAATGGCCACCATGGGAGAAAGGGTGAGGTTCTTCTGATTTGAGTACCCTGCACTGAGCTTACTGAAAGGAACAGAATCCTTTGTCAAAAGTTGCAAGTGTTATGTGTAATCAACAATAACTGTGAAATAGGAGAGTTGTCTATATGGATAATAGAGCAAAAGAATAAAGTGCTTCACAGCAACTCCAGTCTGCAAATGAGCCCAATGAATCGGACCGATCTCAGGTCCCTGGTGATGGTGAGCAGTTTTGGTCCAGGGCTCAGCATGTGCTAAATGATGCAGTGTAAGAATGAAAGGAGCCTGGCTGGCGTAGCTCAGTGGATTGAGTGTGGGCTGCGAACCAAAGTGTCGCAGGTTCGATTCCCAGTCAGAGCACATGCCTGGGTTGCAGGCCATGGCCCCCAGCAACCGCACATTGATATTTCTCTCTCTCTCTCTCTTTCTCCTTCCCTTCCCTCTCTAAAAATAAATAAATAAAATCTTAAAGAATGAAAGGAGCTACTGTACAGTATTCAAGTCCTAACCACATACCAGACACATAGTGCTCAAAGCATGAAGATAGTGATCTCATGAATTCTTTCAGCTCTGCTGTATCAGAGCCATGTTCGAGATGATGAACTCAGAGAAGTAAAGAATTTGCCCAAAGGCATCCAGCTTGTAAGTGGCAGAACTGAGATGAACTTGCAGTCGGCCTAAGTCCCAATGAATCGTGTTCTAACCCACATGCCCTTGGCCTTCCCTGCTTACTGCTAAGGGAGGTCTTCTGTTTCTGCCTCCCTTGGATTGCCTGCCACTGTCACTGCTGCCCCCGCTGCCGGCAGAGTCCTCCTCTCTGCCTAGTTAACCCCGGGTCAGCGGTGCCTGACTTTTCTATACACGCTGCCCCTGGCCGTGGGGAAAATGCTGGCTGATTTGTAAAGGTGAACAAAATGCACAGAGGAAAAAATCATTCAAAGAGAACCTTTTATTTCCCTGTGGCATCACAAACACAGGAGAATTTTCTCATCCAGGAGATTTGAGCCTTAATTTCTAAATCGTTCAGCTGACTGGCAAATGCACTGACCCAGAGAGAGGTGCACGTCAGCCTGGGAGTGGGGGTGAGGACCCCACTCCTTTTGCCACAGTGAGCCCTGTGCTGTGTTGCCCGGTGACGTTCTGAAGTGGGATGTGGACAGACTGGTTACTGGTTAAAGTGAACATCCGATGGCAGAAAGTCTGGATGTTTCGGGATGGGGATACAAGCTTAGTAGAATTCAAGTTTTCTTGACTCTCTAGACCAGGGAGTCTCAACATTTAATGGGAATCACCCAGAAATCTTGAAAAGTGCAGGTTCTGATTATGGCTGGGAAATTGGCTAAGATTTTACACGTGTAACAAATTCATAGATGATACATGTCTTAGTCTGTTCAGGCTGCTGTAAAAAAATCATGCCATAGACTGGGGGCTTCAACACCCCCAACAGACATTTATGTCTCACAGCTCTGAAGGCCGGCGAGTCCAAGTTCAAGGCACTGGCAGATTTGGTGTCCAGTGTGGGCTCACTTCCTGGTTCATAGATGGTTGCCATCCTGCTGTGTCCTCACAGGGGGGACGGAGCCAGAGAGCTCTCCGGGGTCTTGTTCATAAAGGCACGAACCCCACCCACCAGGGCCCCACCCACACAAGCTAATCACTTCCCAGGTGCCCCAGCTCCTAATCCATCGCAAGAGGCTTATAACCTCAACATACAAATTTAGGGGGGTGTGAACATTCAGCAAGGCCAACGTCCTGATCCTCAGAGGACACTGATCGTTAGGCTATGGAGGGCCTTGCTCTGTTGTGTTTACCTTTACTGTCTGCTTCTGACACAGAGCCCCGGGCAGAGGCCTGTGCCAGCTCTTCCTAAGCCTCCACGTGGCCTCTGCCTCTTGGGTGCCGGCTACACACCGGCGCTGGCTCTGCACATCTCTCCCTCTCCCCAAGGCTACACGTGGCGGCGCCGCTGGGTGGTGCTGGTGCTGGGAGTGTTCACCCCCGTGGAAATCGGCCAGTGCCGCCCATCAGCACCTGTTTCAATAGCTTCCTCTCTGGTATTGCCTGTTGCAGCCCAAATCCTATGCATTTAATTTTTTTTCTTCCAGTATATTCAATTTCTGCAATATGATAGTGACATTTGAATATTTGTAGAACAGAAGTTTCAGGCTTCCCAGTGGGTTTATTTTCTAAGGTGTCCAGTCTCAGGCAGACACTGAGGGACATGCCAGGCCCAGGCCATGTAGCCTGCTTTATTCACATGTGGTATCCATGTCGTAAAGCCTACAGTACATTTCTCATAGAGGGGGCAGAACTTGAACCTCATCCTGAAGCCCTTAATGTGTGTGGGCCTCTATTTCTGAAAGCATGCAGTAAGGACACGTGCCACGTTTAATTTCTTAGCCTCAAAAAGGCAACTATATCGCCATCATTTAACTCGTCTCAATGGGGGCATGTGCCCTGAGGTGAAAACACTCAACTTACAAACGCACATACGAACCTGGATGGATGTAGCACGTCGTGGAAGAGACGTGACCTGGCTCAGGTGTCCTCAGTAGATCAGGATTCGGGTTTGTGCCAATATGCATATAGTCCACCGTCAAATGCCCAGACACAAGTGCATGTTTTGTAGAGCGAAGAGAGAGAAGGAAGGGAACAGGGTGGGTTGGGACAGAGCACCGAATGAGGTGATCGCTTGCTAGGAAAAACAGAACGAAACCCACTATGTGACAGAGACTCGCTGAAACCAGCCTAACAGGAAGTGGCATTGTCGCTGCCGTCCGGGCACTGAGAGGCTCAGCACTCTCGGATCACAGATGGAGCGCAAAGCAGCGCAACTCCCGTGAGGCCGGCAGGCCCTGCTTGGGAACGGAGAAATGAACTTTACTGAACGTTTCTCTCTCTCTCCCCCTTCTCTGTGGTCTAATAAATGTGCTTAGGTGTAGGGGAGTTTTTTCCAAGACAGGCCGCAGAGGTGTGGGGATGAAAAATGAGGAGGCCATTGTTCATTAATAAGTGAATAATAACTCTGAAGCTTGGCTATGCATCTAAGATACGTCTAGGGAGAAAATGGCAAGGCCCCGGTGAAATCCCAAAGTCTTAATGCAGGTCTTCTCTGAAACAAAAAAATGACTTAATTATCACGATTATTTCATTATTACTCATCATGGTGGAAAAAAAAACACAAAATTCAATTTGAAAATATACCAATCGGAGATCGAGCAGGAGTTTGACGTGTTTTATCCTTTAGCGAACCATCTGAATGCACATGGAGCTTATCAGCAACGTTCTGCCTTTAAGTAACAATTCACAAGGCTAACGTCTGTGTATAACTTTCAACAGAGATGAATATAAACATCATGGAAAAATGTCTTCACTGCCTAGCATAAGTGACAGATATCGCAGATATGGGATTTCCGGTCAGCATTTTTTTATTTTTTCCTCTCCTCTTTAGTAATCACTATGGTAATATGTATGGTTTTCACAGCTTCAGGAAAGACAGCAAAGTGTAATAAGATGGAAGTGGACGGAGTCAGAAGGCCAAGCATTGTTTAATCTGGGCTCTAACACGGCCTTGTCGTGAGGAACATTGATGTGTCAATTAAATCCCCCAGGCCTCTGGCTTTTTACCTATAAAAGGAGCATGCCTTTATTAGAAGGCCCATTGTACGGTCCTACAGTTACCTGAAGTCATCGCCAGGCTCGGGTTTGGAAGTGAAAAACCCACCCCGGCCCTGCGGCCTCACTCTGAGGCCCCCAACAGACAAGGAGGCGGGGTATATACAACCAGATTTTTCCGCTCTGCCATCCCTGGGTCTGGAGGAGGGTCGGCCACAGAGCCGGCTGGAGCGGATGGGTGCAGCGGCCATGCTGGGCATTGCAGGAAGGGGCTGGCTGCAAACCAAAGGCTGGGAGAGGGACGGCTAGTGATCTGTCCACAGACTCCTGTCACCGGTGAAGCTCACTCCGTGTTTAGGGCACACACTCCAGACTCCAACCCACTGCCTAACCCCCAGTCATCCATCCTGGTCTGAAACACTGTGAATGTAATTTGACTTTCATCTTGAAAACATGGAGTGACTTGGTCTCCCTAGGGGAATCAAATAGGCCCATAAAATATCAGCATTTGAATTCGAACAGTGGTTTTTCCCATCAAAGGTGGGGGTGCAACGGCCCCGCCCCACCCCAGGGTGCACCAGTAATATCTGGAAGTAGTTTTGCTTTTCCTGAGGGTGGCACTGGTGTCAGTAGGGAGAGAGGGTACTGAAGCATCCCACAGTTCACAGGGCGATCCTCCCTGAGGAAGAATTATTCTTTGCAAAAGGTCAAGAGCGCCGAGACTGAAAAACCCTGAATGGGGAGAACCTTCTTCCAACTCAGCTGACCCAGAGCGCTGCTGCAGAGGAAGGGACTCTTGGCCGCCCCCCACCACGGGCAGGGTAACCGATGAGGCGCTGAAGCATCGCACAGGACCTGGAGATGGAACCACAGAACATCCTGTTCGGGCCCCTCGGCTTCTTCCCGGTAGCTCCCTGAAACGTGGTCAGCAGGGCCGGGGATCAGAACCCCCTGCAGTGACCTAGAAGCGAACTCACCCAGATGCTCTGTTCACTCCCCCACCCCCACGCCCAGCTCTGCTGAGCTGGGAACCACAGTCTTGCCGAGGGAGAGAAACCAGACTTGGCACATAGCAAGTACGTACCTTCTCTGAAGTCCCCATGGGGCCACAATGCCCAGGGGCGTTTGGGGGTCAGGGCCCTCCACCAGACTGGGCACTTCCTGTGCCCCCAGCCTGCGGTTCTGAACAGAAGCGGTAACAGAACCGCAGAGAGGTCTTCGCAGGACCCACGGCCCTACAGAAGGGTTGCAAATACGAAATTATCAACCACAGGAGTCGTGCGGCACAGCCATTTAAAATGTTCGTGTGGCTGTAAAGGCCGGACATGGGCCGCCGCCCCCTGCCGCATGCTCAGAGTCGAACAGCCAACAGAGGGCCAGCGCTCTGGGCTGGCCCAGCCACGGGGTGGCCTGGCATGACGTTCCCACCTTGCCAGAGTCACGCTGTGGCTCAGTCTTTGGAGCATTTGGCATTCGAGAGACAAGTCATTGTCTGCCACTCGGTAGGTGCCCCTGTAACAGCGTGGCTCAGAAATACCATCGGCTTTCACCGCAGAGAAGGGTGAGAAGGAAAAAGTACAAATGTGTCCCCACTGTCACTCCTGTCCCACAGGGACCCTGAATAAGCCAGGCCAAGGCCACCTGGAATAATAGCTCCTAAGCGCTGGATTTCCACCAAAAGCACGGGCCTCTGTGGTTTTACCTCTCTCTCCGTGTCAGGAGGAGCTGCTCTGAAGCATTAGCTCTGCTTCAGTTTGGGTTGCTTGGCTGCCTCTTTGGGTTTCACGGGGTTTTATTGTGAAAGTCTGAGACAGACAGGCTGAGAGGCGGAAAGAGAACTCTGGGCGAGAATCTGTTGCCGACAGTCCATTCTAAGACCATTTCATTTATAGCAACGGTCTTTCAGCTTACTCTCTGGCCCTTTGCTCAAGGAAAATGTGCTGCCAGTCCAAAATAGTTGTCATACGTTCAAAATTAAGTTAAATATTGAGGCTAAATCAAATGCAAGTAGTGGGGGGAAGGATTGCTTTTTTTGCACGTTGCTACTTGTGCCTGGTAGTCGCGCTGGGGGATGCCAGTGAATGAGCTGCCCACCTGGAGCGTTTCGGAGGCCCAGAGGCATGGGGGGTGAGAAGGCCTGCCATGCTGGGTGAAGTGTAGCGGACCGTCGGGGCTTTGCTCCAATGATCTCCTGTGCATTTGCAGGCTGCCCCCGCTGAGCAGGGAGGGCGCAGGAAGCCAGGTGTGCGGGCAGACATGCTGATGGCAGGAACCCCCGCACCCTCCCACCCCCCAATCCCCCACAGCAGAGAAAACCTGCCCTCCTGGAAGGCTCAGTCCATGTTTACAGACTCAGGGTTACTCAGATTTCCCGAGAACACTGGTAACAGTGCATGTAGAGCAAGATCAACATAACACACGAGCAGGTGAGACATTCAGACGGTCCGATCTCCTAATCATCACCCCAGGTTTGTATCCAAGGCAACAGTGAGATTCCTTCCATTTAATCTCAGATCAGGAGGAGGAAAAGAAAAGAGTGTATTTTTAGTTACACAAATATCTGGCTACATAGCTTGCCCGAATTCCATTACACAATTAAATAAAGCTCATAAATCTATGTCAATACAAACTCTCCTAATAAAACATAGATATGTCAAACAATATTTAACGCAAGACAAACTTATAGTCATGTTTATTTTCATTTTTAAAGGGGTCTTTGGAGTTTACTCAAAAAGTAAGCATAAGGTCCAAAGAAAGCCGTAAACTTAGCCTCAGTGGCCACAGTTATATCTGTAAGGATAGATGTCCTGCAGGCATAGGTCTCACCCCTGGCTGTCCAGGAAAGTCAGCTGGGAGCTTCTGCAGAGCCCTGGGGTCTCCAGAAAGACTCCCGAGACTCTGACCCTGCTGGTCTGTGGTGGAGCCTGGGTGCAGGATTTATTCAAGACTCTCCATGCACTTACCGTGTGCCGCTGCTGGGGCGGGGGGGCCGCCACAGGTGGACGGAAACTTACAGCAAGAGCATTGTGCAGTATCATGAAGTTGTTAATGGAATGCATGTTTTTTTTTTCTCTATTAATGATCTTCTGTCATCCATTCAGGGAAAAAAATGGTCTCTGCTTCAATGCGTGTCATTTGTATAGACTGACCTTGAAAAACATTATCTCTTAATTAGAGAGTCTCCCTTTCTGGCCCTCTCTTTCTGCATGCAAAAGGCGGAGTACAGGGCAAGGAGGGAAGAGAAGTCATTTGTACAACTAAAGACTCAAGGGTTAAAGCCGCATAAATCTTTACCTGTGGGTCAATATTTTGATAAGCAGTAAGAGGCGTTAATGAAGGATTTACAAATAAAGATTGTCTGAAGCAGTTGTTTATTCTTCCTCTTCTAGAATGCGGCGTGTGTTTTAAGCCATTTTCCGTCCCCAGTATATAAAACGTATGAGGGATGCTTCAGATGCATTGGTCACGGCCCTAGGAGGAAGCACATTTTCAATTCAAGTCTATGCAGCCTGGAAAGCTCCTAGCCTCTCCGACCATCAATACATTGTAAGCAATTTGGGAGTCTGGTGGACAAATCCATCCTAACACACCTCTCAGGACCTCCTGAAGGACCCACAGTTCTTATAACTTAAAAATCTTCTATGAGTAGGGGTGTGTGTGTGTGTGCAACACATGTGTGCATGTGTGTGAGTACACACTTGGTTTATCGGTCCCGTCACTTGGTCTCTTTCCTATTATTTCTATTACAGGCATACTGGTTTACTGTTTATTAGCAAATTGCTTATTTTTACTACTCTAATGAGAATAATTACGGTCGGTCGAAAGAGAATACTATGGATGCACGGAGCCCAACTTTGAGCGTGTCAGCGGTGCCGGCGTGACAGGTAATGAGGCAATTTGGCAGAACATCAGAAACTAATTGAGCCCAGCTCACATCAAGGGGGCCTGCTCAGCCGAGGCTGTGCCTCCTGAAAAGAACAGAGGAAATAAGGGAGACAATGTGACATGTACAATTTTAATTGGGAGCTCTAATTTAAAATATTTAAAAGCATATTTAAAATAATTTGTGAGTCCATACAGCTGCTTCCTTCCCCAACTAATTAAGAATAGTCAGCAAGTCATATTATGTCTGGATGTCACAGTCATGAATTATTGAAGCCCCCCACACGTACAAGTGTACTTGTACCTGGAGGCAAGATCAAGTTTAGTTGAACAGGAGGAAATGGGAGAGAAACAATCCTCAGGACTGCAAAAGGGTAGGTGATTTCCAAGGCAGTATTTTTAAAACCATTAAGAGTGTTACGTTAAATTGCCGATTTTGAAAAATTGAAATAATATTTAAGTATATTTCAGAGTACGTCCGCTAAGTAAAACTTGAATTGCAATATAGACCTAGGGTGGTGCAGTGCTTTTTTATTTTTTATGTTTGATGCTTTGCTCTTCTGTTTCAGTTGTTTGGTCCCGGGTCTTATACATAGGATGCAATGATTCTGAAGACAGCATTTTAAAAAACCTGAAATTCTCAGTTTCTAGGGTTGCTTAAAATTGATGATGATTGATCATTTAGAATTCTTCACTATGTTGCTTCAGAAAAGAAAAAAGAGAAATTTAGGGGAGAAAAGGAAAAAAATATCTAATTTTGCTGCTGATGTATTTATACGTTGGTAAGAAAGCACTGGTAAAGAAGAATCTTGTAAACTCGGAGACCTGCTAATTGCAAGTGCACTCACAGTATGCTAATGACACAAAACAACTTTTCTAAAACTGTAGCAGCGTGTCTACAACTTATTTTAGGAGCCTTAATGTGATTTCTCAAAGACAATACTATAAATTAAAATGTTTACTCGCATTTGTTATACAACTGCGAACAATATTGACAGTGACTATTTTGAGAACGTGATGTTTTAGCGTGGTTTTCTTATTCAACTTTGTATTCTCATTGCAGATTTCCAAAAGGTAGCAAATGTAATGAATTAATCTTATGCAGCACTTAATATTCCAAGAGTTCTCAGCAAAGGGGAAATATTTAATAAGATAAGTAGAAAATTCTCGGGGCCATAGGTAAGAAAGAGAAGTGCAGTACAGAAAGGAGAATCTGGGTGGGTGAGAAAGGAGGGATGCACGAGAAGGCAAAGACCAGTCGTTTATTTTAACAGGCGTCTGGAGAAATGAATAAAGGAGCCCAAAACCTGCTGGGAGGAAAATAGCACCAATGATATTTTGCAAGTCATCTGTTAGCCGGGGTCTTCAACCTGTCTGGCAGAACTGCAGAGAGAAAGCAAAGCTGAAGAAAGTGCTGTCCTCAAACAAAGAACACTAAGACTGAATTTTTATGAACGATATGCCTAGATATAGCATGCACAACCCATACACCAGATAGGCACACACCCATCACATGCATGCTGTGTGTGCACACACATGCACATCGCATATGTGCACACATATCAACATGCATGTGTGCACCCTGCATGTGTGGCACATGGTGCATGTGTGTATGGCATGTGCCCACACGTGCCATGCCTGCACAGGTACTGCACATGTACGCATATACACCAGGCATGTATCTATACTGCATGGTGCGCAGTTACACTGTGCATGCATGCATAAACACTGCATGCACAAGGCATGCGTATATAATGCACACGTGCACGTACATCTGGCACGCACATGTATTGTGCACACACATATACACCAGACACATATATACTGCTACATCATGCATGCATGCACGCACACTGTATATGTGCACACACAGCAGACATGCATATGCAATACACGTGTGCACATACACACTGGGCACACATATATAACATGATGCATATGTACACACATGCACACATGTGCATCAAGAATACCTGAGGTCTCAACACATCAGACATGCCCAAACGTCCTGAAGACAGGTGCACTGGCTCCACCTTTTCTAACCTATGTTCAGGTTGTAAACGATAAAAAAAGATGTCACTCAACTGGTTTGGTCTTCGCTCTTGAGGTGGGCTCTTTTACGGTATAACCTTCCTTACTCTACCTATGAGCAGAACTGAAAAACCGGCCCACTTTATTTCTCCATGAAACACAGCCTCATTATCCCCCACTTTCCAAAGGAAGTCATCAATCTCTACCTAGGTCATAGACTTTTGATTTCCATCCAGGTAGCATTAGGAGCACGCAGCCTTGCTACCTGTGTGGTTTTTATATTAGCATCGTGAGTGAGAATCAGCCCCGAATACACATACTTTTGGAAAGGAGTAGAAGGGAACTCAGGAACGCCTTCTCTAGATGTAAGTGCTTAATATTTGTTTTATAGCTGAAATGCTTTTCATAAAAATCTGAATTTCATCAGAATTCCATGCCATAAAATCATTACCTCTGTTAATCACCTCCGCCCCTGCCTGTTGTAGGAACACTTAAATGGAGCTATTTCATTCCCTGAAGTAGCTCCGAGGGTTCCTCAGTAATGCTTCATAAATAGTTATCGCTGCGTATACCAGTGCTCATTTAAAAATAATTCATACCTAATTCATATGCATCACCCCAAGGATTCGCATGATGTGAATACACGCTGGAAGTGAACCCCCAAACATATGGGCCGATGGGTCTGTTAAGTTACAGTTCTTTCTGGAAATCACGTCGAGTTTCCCAAGACAAAAGAATCACATCCCTATTCTATGACTATGTAAGTTCTTAGAAAATGTGTGACTCTCAAACTGATAATACCTTTGTATATATGCATTCACGTGGTTCTTTATGTTTAAAACTGTAATGTTTCCTTTTATAGACATTATGGTACTTCAGACACTGACAGTTTGCTTTCGGTGGGTCGCAGGGATTCAAGGGAGAGAAGGCAAACCTGGGGAAGCCTGCTCTTGGTACTCCCCTCCCGCTCACAAGGTCCAGTGTTTGCAAGTGTGTTTTAGCTGTAAAAGGCGCCTTAACGTCAGGTGGACATACTTCTTTTATATTTTAAATTCAGCAATGGGGGGAGACCAAAATGTCATAATTGCAAAGTTCTCACAAATTGTTTCCTTCTGTACTTTTTCAGAATTAACCTTATTTTCTTTAGAAAACCCAGGCAAACTGTATTATCAGTAGCATCTGTTTTCCTGAGTTATAATTATTTCACCATTTATGTCTCATTCTTTTTAAGGATGGAGGGAAATCAGTGTTTATGTTTCATGACACAGAAAGACCTATAGCAAAACCTTCCATAGCATGGTGCTCCTCAAAGCATACTGTACTTTACACCTTTTGCTGGACTCAATATTAGCAATGAAATCATAACCCTCCACCCCCCAATACATGATTTTTAATTTGGTTTTCCTACAGATGTGCAGTGCTCAATGACTCAGATCTCTGTGTTAAAACTAATTGTGAAAGCAAGTCAATAAAAATCAAGCAGCCACTTTTTTTGGTAAAATATATTTTTCTCTCCAGTTTGAACAGTTTTATGATGCAGGTAGATTTTGTGACAACCCAGTATAACCCAGATAATATACTGTTTCTTTACTTTTGCATTTAAACTGCTGGTTTGATTTTTTCCAAATGGGAGACAAGTCTACTATTTTAAATGAACACATGAACTTGAATTAGCCTGCAGCCAAAAATTCCCAGAAGCCTATAGGAAAGAAGATTAGCTGGCATTTAATCATAGGGGATGCTGGTTAAAGATAGTGTGATTGAGAAATATAATTAAGGCATTTTAACTACATCAGCCCCTTTTTATCACAAACTCTCAAAAACTTTTGGTGCCTCGTTGCAGGTTTATGACAGAATTATAAATGTCAGCCCAGCTTGGCAAATAGCAGCTTTTCCAGGAAAGTCATCCGGTGTCTCAGACACTAGCGAGTGTCCAGTGAAAGATGAGTCCCATCAGCCAAGACTGTAGCCCGCAGCTACACTCGGTGTGTTATTACTTTAATCTAGTTATTGCAGCCTTGAAGTGTGGGCGAGCAAGCTGAGGGAGGACGTGTCAAGAGCGCAGTCTAGTCTGATCATCAGGAATTGCTAGGAATGGGCAGAAACGTCCCCTACATTCCTCCTTTGATGGTCTCTTTTGGAATATGTCAACATGGATTGGAGACGTAGCGTTACCTAATGTAAGAGAACATTTAGAGTTTACCACGGTGCAATGCTGCCTTCCAGAATCGAACTGGGAGATTTATCCAAAGGTATGCCAGGAGGTCGATAATTACATAGGCTGAGAATATAAAATCAAATACAGCTATCAGCATGAAAATGAGAAAACAATAGTATTCTTATGGAATGCATTATGGATTGCTAATTATAAAACTTCTTTAGTTTACATTAGTGTGAGTATATGTAGACTTGCAGATAATTCTAAGAAATCATTATAAAATGCATTAATAAGAAGTTGAGATATCATAGGTGAGTAATTAACCATTTGATCTAAATAAAAACAAACTATAAGACAATAATAAGTGTCACTTAGAGGTCAGTATTATTAAATCGATAAGCTGCATTTGCCATTTTATCGCTGATATAAAGACCTAGAGTCAGAATTTTCACCTTTTTATATATAACTTATAAAAATGCACTATATTATATTATATATTATATTTTATATTAGAACTTATAAAAATGCACATGTACAGATAACACTGGAGACACGTTGGAAGTCACAGTACAAAATACTTTTAAAATATTTTTAGAAATTGAAAAGACTGGAAATTCTGTTACTTGAGTTAAATCTTTTCAAACTAAGGACAAAGATTACCCAAAATATGCACGTTATTTAGTGCCAAGGATGTCTTCTAAATGCTGCAGACTTATGAATGATTTTGGATTTTTAAAAAAACTTCAGTTTCAGAATATGGCTCCAAAATATTACCTTGTCTTATAAAAGAAACAGACTATGTTTGAAAGACAATTCTAATTTATTTCATCATACATCTTGTGTTAATTATATGCTACTGTGTATATGTACCTGCTACCCTTGAAAAAGTAAAAGTAAAGTAGTATGTCTGTTTGAAAAAAATCTCTCATGATACTTTTTACCTTTTTTGACATACTGAAGATGATGAACAAAAGGGAAACAGCAGTTTCAGTTAGGTGAAGAAGAGAAAGTTTGCAGTAATAAATGTGTGCACACAGCAGAATGACAGACTAATCTTGTTCATCACTGGCTGCCTATACATGTTTAGTTAATTTATTCACACGCCTCCCTAGTCATCAGAATTCATGTTAAAACCCTACCTCTCACCCTCTTCCTGAAGAGTTTGTTCCGAGTTTCGCATTCTGTTGCTTCGAGTTTCCTTCCTAGCCAGGATTCTAGGAGGTACTCTAACCTGAGGGGAGACACCTGGTGGGTTTAATTAGATTGCATCTGGCAACAATTAAGAGCAAAGAATAAAAGTTGAACCAGCTCTGATAGTCTAGGTGACTTCGGTTTTTGTACCGATTCAGTCCCCGAGAAAAGATTCCCAAAGCTTGGGGGGGGGCAGTGAAGACTGCACAAAAAGGTTTCGGGGGCAGGTGTCCAAGCCTCGACTTCGAGAACCTGAGCCAACACTTCCCCAACAGAGGGGCTCCACGGCGTTTGCAGCACATGAATGCAAAACCTGTTGGACTAGTAAATGCACTGAGAGCACTTCTGTGAAAGTGGATGCTGGCTGAGCGAAGGCCGGGGTGGGGGGGGGCGGGGGGCGGTGAACATTTGGCCAAAGGCTATTCCTGAGTAGTGTTTTATTAAACCCTGGAAACTTAAGTCCCAGGTTGGGCTCAGAATTTAAAGAGATGGCACTCACTGGGTGGCCCACCCTCCTTAATCAGATTAGGCGTGGAATTGCGGCCCCTGCTAGTGGCGTCCAGTGTCACGAGGGCAGCGATTCCATGGCTCTGTCTGCAGCCTGTGGGCGTCAGAGGCCGCCTCTCATCGCACCCACTGTCTGTGAAGGTCTGCCGGGGCTCACGGCCCTGGCGGCGGGCGTGGGCAGGTCCCAGGCGGAGCTTCTGTTTTTATTTTTAAACTTTGAAAACGAGATGATTTTCCTCGTCTCTGGAACAATGATAAAATCCCAAAGTGTTTCTCCCACCTCTCCCTCCACCCCTGTCCTTTGCTGACTCCCGATTGGTGTTCAGAGGTAAGACTGTTGTGATGAATCTGATGAGATGCGCACGGTGGTTTCCCTGGGTTGCTGCTATCATTAGTATTTGGTTGTTAGGCTCGAGTTAGAGCCTTTTGGGTGGAAAGTGCTGACGCGCCAGATAAGAGCGCCCCCGCCCCCGCACACAATATGTTCTGTGTTCCGCACTGTCTCGTGCACACTCGGGTGACTTCTAAAGCTGACAGTGTTTCTAGAAAACTTTTTTTCCTGCAAATGCAGCTATAATTCCCCCCCCCCCCCCCGCCAAATCCCTTTTACAGTTCAATCAAAGTATACCTAATCAAATCCTTGACTAGAATATCTATGGAATTGCATTGCCACAGACGAGTCAAGTATAGCTCAGATTACCCTGTGATTTGCTTGCATTCGAGTCTACTTCAGAAGCAGGGAGAAGGAGCTTTGTTGGAGGGGAACTGATTTGGTAAACACAGCATCGCCACTAATGCCAACCAGGACTTAAGGCGAAGGCCTCGGTATCCAGGCCATGCGACCCACTTCCTGTGACGATGGAAACGATCCCCCACCCCTGGCCAGTACGGCAGCCACTTGACGCATGTGGCTGTGCAGCACCTGGCACACCACTCGTGCAATTCAAGGGCTGAGTTGTTACCTTTACCTGATGCTTTCATTCAGCAATTGTCTACTGGTGGGCAGGAAGAATTTTTTAAAACAGGCAACTCCTGAATATTTAGTCATGGGCACCGACCTCTTTTCCCATGGATTGTCCAGTAAAAAAATGACAACAGCCAACACAGCACTAGCTGTCTGGTGTGAGTGAATCAAAATTGTACCCTATGTTGTCAGATCGGCAAAAAAAAAAAATGTTATGTAGTTTTCGGTGCACTGGGGAATTTTAGTAACTAGTTTTTGTGTGCCCTGAGATGGGACAGTTTGTGAATCACTGCTTTAATTTGAGTTTAAATAGCCACATGGCTGGCCTCTAGGGGGTTACCCCGTGGGCTTGGTGCCAGGCCCTCCTGCAGCAGACACACACAAGAAGGCAGAGCGTCTCTGATGGTTTCATCTCTGTCTACTTTTCTCACATACTTGCATGCAAACCTCCTTGAAAACAGGAGCAGAGCCCTGGCTGGTGGGGCTGTGTGGGTTGGGTGTCCTGCAGCAAACCAAAAGTTCGCTGGTTCGATTCCCAGTCCGAGCACAGGCCTGGGCTGTGGGCCAGGTCACTGGTTGGGAGCATGCAATCCATGTTTCTCTCTCACATCGACGCTTCTCTCCCTCTCTTCCCCCTCCCTTTCCCTTCCCTTGCCCCCTCTCTAAAAATAAATACATAGAATCTTTTTAAAAAAATATGAACAATTCTCAAGGTAAAAAAAAAAGACAAAATAAGAGCAAGGACTTACCTTTTGGGGGCTTTTCATAAATACATTCTAAATTAAATTTAAGAAGCAGTATAAAAAAGACTTCAGAAGGAAAATGTGTTGCTTGGATAATAATCACCAGGGAGAGGCAAAAAGGGACCTGGAGAATAAATCAGGACGGTGAGAAGAAGGGCTTGCGAGGGCAGTGGCTGTTTTAGTTCTCTTTGTGTAACCCAGTAGGAGAACTCCCATCCCGCTGGGTCCGAGTGGCGGAAGGATGTGGGAGGACACGCAGGTGGAGTGTCTGAGTCCGGAGTCAGTGTCAGCAGCAGGGGCCGCCAGAGCTGTCCGGGGAGCAAAGCAGAGGGACGCTCAGAACCCAGCGCTGTCCCCGCAGAAGCCGGTCCCCTGTCCAAGCCTGGCTTGTTCCTCTCATTTCGGGCACTTTGCCAGATTGCCTCACAAGGAAAGGACTGGCCCCCATTACTTGCTGGTCACCGTGCTTGGCATTTTTAAAGGCCTAGCTCTTGTCTTCCACATGTGACCCCAAGGCGGAGCTACTCCTATTTCCATCCTGCAGGGAATGAGCGTGCCGGCTGCTGACAGGCTGCAGGGACGTTCTTCGCCCACATTTACTGAGTCCCCGAGATCTGGACTCCAGCCTAGGGGGTCCATGCTATCTATTTCT
The DNA here is from genome assembly GCF_004126475.2 of Phyllostomus discolor. Lineage (NCBI taxonomy): Eukaryota > Metazoa > Chordata > Mammalia > Chiroptera > Phyllostomidae > Phyllostomus > Phyllostomus discolor. The sequence continues at coordinate 89,491,620 of NC_040913.2, read as the reverse complement.
CCAAAGAGAAGGAGTTGATTCAGATTTCCAACAGGGAGAGCAGCACGGTGATTTTCATTCGGCTACACGTAGAGACAGGGGATGAATCTGATCTGGGAAACAAACGAAAAGCCATCATTTCCCAACCTGTCATTTCTCTGAGAACCAGCTCAGCTGTGGGAGGCCTCGCTAGACCACGTGGCGTGATCAGGTCCATCTTCTTCTCCTCGGACAGCTTCTCCCTTTCAGACCCCAGGTCCACCCTGCCCACAGAGCCTGCTGGGCGCGTGCGGGCCGGAACGGGGGAGTGTGCCCCTCAGTACCAGCCATCATCACTTCTCAGATTGAGCCTGGGAACTAGCCTTTCCATCCTCTTCATTGCTAAATTCGGGAAGCATATTCAATGGAGACTGACTCATTTCAAGAAAGGGATTCTAATAAAATTTTTACAAGTTTCTTTTTATAAATTTCCATTGTGTTTTTTCTCATTACCATTTAGCCCCCTTGTACCACCCAACCCCGCAGTCACCACACTGTTGTACGTGCCCATGAGTCCTTTTTCCTTTTTGCTGGACCCCTCCACCCCCCTGACTGTACCCCTCCCCCCACAGAGCTGCCATCCTGGTCCCTAGGAGTCTGTTTCTGTTTTTTGCTTGGTGGCTCGATTTGTTCCTTAGATTCCAGTTTGAGTGAAATAATATGGTATTCGTCTTTCTCTGGCTGGCTTATTTCACTTGGAATGAAGTATAGATTAGAGGTACCCTGCTTCTGCTCCACCATGCTGTCTCAGAAACAGCTGCCCACCACTCAGACACTGGTGCACCTTTGAAAGTAGCGAGTGCAGTATTCTGTGGGGACTCAGAGGGTCAGTGGACCACCAAGTTCAGGGTCTGGCTTTCAACGGCCAGAGAGCAGCTCCCCATCCAACCAAATACACAGCCCCAGAGTTGGAGTTTTCTCAGTTCTCTCATGTGTCAAGTAGTACAACCATGTGGCTAAGAAACGGAAGATGCCTTTGAGATCACCCCGCTCAGTCTCCTCATTTCGCTGATGCTCGGAGAGGTCAAGTGACTGGTTCAAGGCCGCAGAGCTCAGAGGCCAGTGCCGGAGCCAGGTCCCCCCACCTCTCCCGATGCGCTGGGTGGTGGTTTTTCCACTGGAGCCCTTGTTCTTGCCCACAATCTCCCCAAAGATCTGCTTTGTCCATTCCGTTGGGCATGATTGATAGTTTTTCAAAATATTATTCCTGCAGATTCTAAATAACTGAATTATCCCTAAACCAAGACATGTTAAAATCAATCAGACTGTAATATTGAACATGGAAGGGTATTGTGCTTTTTGAAAACTGTTCTGAAGATTTCATTGTAATGACATGTTGTGGTGTCTCTCAGTGCCCTCTGTGAGCGGGGCCGCGTGTACCTGGAGGGACTCTCGGCATGAGGGGACATCAGTGGCAGCCAAAGCGGCTCCTCTGTGAGTAACACCATTTGCAGACCAGACTCCCCTGCCCTGTCGCCCTGTCGGACCGAGGGGATGCCGGGACGTGGGTGTGTGAGGCTGTCTCCCCTGGGGCGGCCGCCAGCCCCCATCGGGTCCCTTTATGCTGCCATAATCTCCAAGTCCCTTCCATCGCCTGTGGCACAATTAAAGTTCTTCCAGGCAGACTCCCCTGGCCAAAGTGTCGCGTACACAATAGGAAAAGTTCACCTTCAGGAGATGGTTTCTCTCTTCTTCCCCTCGGGAAATGCTGAGGCTGGAAGGTGGTTCCTGAATGAGGCAGTTTTACCATTGTACCCAGAGCGATGCGGGTTCACATTTCCAAGATCCAGTGGGAGAAACTCTTACCTTCCTCCAAAAATCTACCCAGACATATGTATCACGTCTTGTGCTATCCTTGAAGGGAACTAGTAAAGCTCTCCGAGGACATAGGCAGCTCTCCATCCCGGACCAGCTGTCAGAATCCTGCACGCCGTTCAGCGTGTTGAGACTATTTGACATGGGCTCACAACCGAAAGCGTCCACCCACCTCTCCGTCTTCGGAAGTTCCTGCGGGGCACATTTTACCTCCGCAGCAGCTGGGCGAGCCTCGGGCAGGGTTCTTAAGGAAGCTGGAAGGCCAAAGGCTATACTAATTGATTCTTCCACTTAGCAAGGCTAACTCTGAATTTGCACCATCCACAGAAAGCTGATAAAATCTTCCCGGTCTCTGAAGAGCGATGCTCTCACGTACACAAGGGAATTTCGCTTACAGCATCCAGCACCTAGCCCGAGGAGCTGTGCATTGTCTCTGATGGAACCTTTATTTTTTCTGCTGTTACACACACCCAGAGTGTGGGGCTTGGTTTCTGTACGTCTTCTCTGAAGAAACTTTGTGGTAACGGCATAGACGGGGCATATCTTGACTAAAAATATGTGCAGTGTGCTATAGAAACCAAAGACAGGTGCAACTTATAAAAACTTGGTTTTTTAATGAAAAAAAAAATGAGTCATTGACTTTGAAAGATTCGTGATATACCCCAAGGAATGTTACATTTTTATTCAAAATTCACCCTGAAAATTATTGCACATCCTTTTTAATATAATATGACTTTTAAAAAGCCTTTCTTTTTAGAGGATTTTTTACGTTTACCACAACATTGCAAGGATGGCACGACGTTTCCCATAGACCATCTGCCCCCACACATGCGTAGCTTCCCTGTTATCAATACCATCCACCAGAAAGGTACATTTTTTTAACAAGGATGAACCTCCACGTTATAATCACCCAAAGCCCTTGGGTTATCTTAGGGTTCACTTTTGCTGTTGAATATTCAGTGGGTTTGGACAAATGTGTAATGGAGTATACCCATGCTTACATAGTCGTGTGCATAATGATTTCTCAGCCAATGGCAGCGCGCTTGTACCATGGTGGTCCCATGGGGTTTATTAAATAGATAGAGGCCTATTTAGATCATCTGCTATTTCTTGCATGCGTTTTGGCAGATCCTGTGTTTCAAGGAATTAGTCTATCTCAACTAGGCTGTCAAGAGTGTGGGCACAGAGTTGTTCATAGTATTCCTTCATTATCCTTTGAATTGCCGTGGGATCTATGGTGATGTCCCTTTCATTTATTTTACTAGTGATCCGTGTCCTTTCTCTTTCTCTTGCTTAGTTAGCCTGGCTAGAGGCTTATCCATTTTATTGTTCTTTTTCAAGAACTAGGTTATGACTTTATTGATTTTCTTGTTTTCCATTTCATTGACTTCTGCTCCAGTTCTTACTATTTATTTTCTTCCATTTACTTTGGAATTGATGTGCTCTTCATTTTCTAATTTCCTAAGGTCAAAATTTAGATGATTTAGATCTCTTTTTCTAAGATATGTGTATATTAAGCTGTACATTTCCACATAAGTTCTATTTTCTCCACATTCTGCACATTTTTATAACTTGTGTTTTCTTTTAGTTCAATATATTTTAAAGTTTCCCTTGAGGTTTGTATTTTGGCATATTATTTAGAAGCATGCTGTTTAATCTCCATGTATTTTGGGATTGCCCAGTTATATTTCTGTTACTGATTTGTAGTTTAATTCCAGTGTAATCTGAGAGCAGACATTGCATGATTTGTATTCTATAGTAGGATTTTCGAAAAGGTGGTTAAGTAAATATTGGGCAGTGTTTTCTGAGAATATAATCCTGTGTTTGCCTTTGCATGGAATTACATTCTGGCAATGTATAGAAAAATTTCTAAGACCCATAAAACAGATGCTTCAAAACTTATCTTTTAGCCCTGGCTGATGTGGCTCAGTGGACTGAGCACCACCCTGCAAACCAAGGGGTTGCTCGTTCGATTCCCAGTCAGGGCACATGCCTGGGTTGCAGGCCAGGTCCCCGGTAGGGGGCGCTTGAGAGGCAACCACACAGTAACATTTCTCTCCCTCTCTTTCTCCTTCCCTTCCCCTCTTTCTAAAAATAAATAAATAAAATCTTTAAAAATACTTATCTTTTAGAAGTTTTCTTCTGTATGCACTGATTTTATGGGCACATATAGTAATACTTTCCATTTTATGGAGTGAATAAAAACTGAGGAAATGTTTAGCTACATCACTTCACTGGCATCATATCATTCGGTGTCTGGGCTCAGAGAAATGTTCAGATGTGAAAGGAAAGGGCCTTAGAGGTTAGTCAGACCTCCACCGTGGTGAGGGTCATTGAAACAAGGCTCCTGCAGCTGTCCACCAAAGTCACTTACAAGGTTTCCTAAGGATCCAGAACCACATCCCGGATGTTCAGGCTCACTGTCATTTGTTCTATAAACAAGAGTAGGTTTTTCTTACCTTTAAGATATTGGACTTTGTCCACAAAATTATATACTCGGATATTAGCAGTTCTTAAATATGATTAACTTTATCCTTGTTACATATCTTTTTTCAGTTTATATCCGTCTTCCTTTTGCCAAAATCTTTCTTAATCCTAATATTCGAATTGAGTGCATTAATTGTCTTGGTGCTCAGAGACACTTAGCTGTTACATTTCTCTTATTTTTCCTTGTAGATGGAATTATTTTTGCTTGCTTTTTACAACAATGATGAAAAACAGAGGTGAATTATTGGTTCCTCACTTTCTACTCTTGAACTTATCTTTATTTACTAAATCACCTGCTTGATGCTTCACTTAACCTCTCCCCTACTAACACAGACATACCCAGTTAGAACATTTTCTGTGAAAAAGCTCTTTATTTGAAAAAAATATAAAGCATGTTCATATTGACCTTCAAATGCTAGTAGAATTTAATTATTAAACTATAAATTATAGTTTAATATAAATGTTACATAGAGTATAAAGGAACACAAAAATAGGAATTATTTGAGGGATTTTTTTTCTAAACAAGCCACGCAGAAATATCAATACATGGAGTTGCAGAAGGTGATATTTTGTGATCGTGAACTTATGGCTTATAAACTGCAAATTATCTCAAATTCTTAACGACTCCAGGTCAAAAAGAAAACATTGTGCTTTTAAAGAAAATGGAACTCTAACGTGGCCATAGTCCGCTATCAAAACGATCTAAATAACGCAACCTAAATAAAGCCGTGCCTCAAATGCGTGTGGGGAGTAAAAGCATAAGTGTTCATCAGTGGGTAGAAGCAACGGCAAATCCTTGAGTCAAGAACCAGGAACGTGTAATGAGGGCAAACGGCTTCCTCATCTGACGTCAACTTTTATCAAGGGGTCGTGTTCCTCAGGGCTTCTCTATTGCAGAGGACACTGCGACTGTCCTTGAGTTCAAGGAAGAGGCATCACAGTTGTTACCCATAACCAGCAAACACAGGGGAGAGTGAGATGGGGTGCCGGTTGGTACCTGGCCCTCTACACAGCCAATTCTGAGCTCTTGCTTTGCTCCGGTCCCACCTCACATCTCAACTTGTCCTCCTGCAGGTTTCCCTGCCTTCTTTCTATTGGCTGTTGCATGTACACACACACACACACACACACACACACACACACAATCTCTCTGAAACACTTCCCACCCCCTGTGCCACCCTAGCCGGAGCCATCATTGTCCCTCACCAGGAATAACGCAATGGCCTTCTGAGAGCTGGTCTCCATGAGCTCCTGCTTCTCCATTCCCCTAACGTCCACCAGGAATACAGCAGCGGCACTGACATCTGTACGATGGTCACACGGTTATTGAACCGTGGTCACTGAACCATGGATCCTGCACTCAAGCACTCCCATTGGCTCTCATTGCCATTCATAAAAGATGCAATTCCTATGATGACAGGTGAGACCCTTACAACTGTCCAGCGCCCACCCCCACCCCCTTTCTTTACTCTGCTGTACGTTTGCTGGGGTTAAAGCCCTTGTTCCAATTCTTCTTTCGGCCAAAGGCTTCTCTCTTGTATTCATATAATTAATGCCCCACTTACAGTCACTGATCAAATGTCTCTTTTTTTAACCAAGTCTTCCTGGGCGATTATCTTTAAAATTACAGTCCACTCTTTCTCTTTTCCTACACTACTAATCCCTCTTACCTCGTTCCGTTTTTTTAATATACTTATTACTAACATGCTATATATTTATTATTCATTGTGTTTATTAGATTGTGTTTGTCTCCCCCAGTGAGGCTGTGAGCCACAGAAGTATATTTTCTAACATATCCCCAAGGTTCTAAGTCAGTACCTGGCACACCCTGGGCGTTCATTAACTATTGATATTTTGCTAAGAATTTGTCGTTACTTACTGCTAGAAATTCCAAGAGAGGAGCTCAATATCCTCTCAATGATTAAGGTATTAAACCCTCAACAAGTATTTCTGGTATTTACTCAAATCGAAAACAGCTGTAACGCCATGGCACCCTTAGGAAAATTAGAGGGTGATGAAATACATCTGTGGTACCGTCCGTCCTATACTTTGCCAGGCTCAGCACAGGTCGTAGATAATTGGATTTTTCACCTTTGCATCCTATTACCAGATACTGAGAACTTTTCTTTCTCTAGAAGCGTTGGGAGTGCCGTAGACAGAATTCAGGGTAAGGTTAGATAGACTTATATTCAATTCATTTACTAATTATCATACATGACCTCCAATGAGCTGACTCATCCCACATGAGTCACTATGTTCTTGTTAGTAAAATGGAATAGATTATGTAATTCTCATTTTGTAATAAAGATAGTATGAGGAAAAATTGGACCACATACAGTACAGTGCCTGAATGTAACAGACACTTAGCAGACAAGAGCCATTTATTATAAGACTTTTAGATAGGATTCACAGTTTAAAGGGACTTTTATAATATATCATTTCATTGGATTATCTCAGTATTACTGTGGATTAACTTTTCTTTAAATCTGTTGACTTCAACAGCCTTTGTGCCTCCAAATAAATTACTTGAGGTAACTAAAAATATAGTGAATCAAGTTGTGCAATAAAAAGGTACTAACATGGAGCCCCTGGCTGGCGTAGCTCAGTGGATTGAGCTCGGGCTGCAAACCAAAGTGTCGCAGGTTCAATTCCCAGTCAGGGCACATGCCTGGGTTGCAGACCACGGCCCCCAGCAACCGCACATTGATGTTTCTCTCTCTTTCTTTCTCCCTCCCTTCCCTCTCTAAAAATAAATAAATAAAATCTTTTTTAAAAAGGTACTAAAATGGAAATAGGGTACCTAAATTTATGTCAAAGGAGGAGATTTCAAATATAATAACCACATCGCTAAATGTTTATATTGTATTTCATTTTTAAATTTAGAGCTGGCTTTCCTGGCTTCTGAAACAAGATGGGCTACATGATTATTTATCAGTTATTTAAAGGAACATGTCAATTCTTTCATTAGAGGACTTCCTGCACCAAACTGAATTTTAAAGGCTTTTATTGCATTGGATTTATGTAAACAATATTGGACAACATAAGAAAGTGTGCAAACATTGCATTGCGGAAATCGCAGAAGGCATGTGCATTACAAGGAAACTCAATCAAGTGTGTCTTACAGAGAATTAAGGTAAAGGGTTATTAGTAGGATTCAGACAAAACCAGGAAGCAGATGGAGACCGTAGCCTTGTTGTACTGCCAGGTTCACATGGCATTTCTCTTAACCATGCACGTTATGCCTGTAGTTTGGTTTCAGTGTAAAAAATGGCAAGTGAGCCCTGGCCAGGAGGCTCAATTGGTTGGAACATTGTCCCACACATCAAAACACTGCGTGTCCGATCCTGGGCAGGGCACATGCCTGGGTTGCAGGTTCGGATCCCAGTCGGGGCATGAATGGAGGCAACCAATTGATGTTTCTCTCTCACACTGATGTTTCTCTCTCTCCCTCTGTCTCTCTTCCTCTCTCCCCCTCACCCTCTCTCCCTCCCTTCCTGTCTCTCTAAAATTGTCAACAATCATATCCACGGGTGAGGACTTAAAAAAATGGCCTTTGCAAGTGAGATATTTTGTTATAAATGATGAACCAGAGGTGTAGTCTCACCTGAGTAGTCAAGCTCCTCCAACCCAGGGAAGATGCTGGAAACAAGTTCGGCTCGGTCTTTTCTTTTTAATGGCTTATTTTTTTTTTTTACAGAGAGGGGAAGGGAAGGAGAGAGGGGGAGAAACCTCAATGGGTGATTGTCTCTCATGTGTCACCTATTGGTGCCCTGGCCCACAACCCACGTGTGTCCTGACTGGGAATCGAACTGGCAGCTCTTTGACTCTCAGGTCGGAGTTCAATCCACTGAGCCACACAAGCCAGGGCTCTTTTTTTATTGTTGTTCACTTACAGTTGTCCCCATTTTTCCCCTCGTTACTCCTCCTGGCCCTACCAGCCCCCACCTCCCACATTCAACAGTCCCCCCTCTTGTCTTTGTCCATGGGTCCTTTATACAGGTTCCTTGACATGACCCTTCCCCTTCTTTCCCTGTCACCCCCCTACCCCCACCCCACTCAGTCTGTTCTCATAGCCAAAATCATTGCTTTCCTGTTGGTGGAATAAAGTCATGAAAAGGAAGTGTCGATATTAGTAGAGCGGGACAGCCCTCCAGCGGGACCTTTCCGAGGTCTGATCGCACCTGCTCTCTAAATGCTTAATGCCACTTTTATTTTCACTTCTTTTTAGTCTTTCCTATCAGGAATAGTGACAGTTCAGGAAGAAGAAATAATACAATCAAGATGCATATTAATGAAAACAAATGAAGGCATAATGTTCATTATGGCAAGGCATACTTGATAAACCCGAGAGTCATTATCTGTTCTATTTGTCAAATTACAAAATTAGAATTCTCTGTTCTTTTTGATTCCACTCTAGAGGAAATATTGTGGTTTTTAATAGCTCTCATTTTAAAAAATTGCATTATGTGTTAAAATTTTCTGTATACTTGTTTGGGGGAGCCAGTTCACAAATGTATAGGACCTTAAAAGTGTCACATTAGAGTTAAAGTATATAAAGTTAAAGCTGTAAGTAAACTTTAAGACTATGTTTTTACCAAATTTTATTGCCAGAAGAGTATGTTTATCAGTGTAGAATTAGAGGGGGAAGGCAGGGGATCCATGCTTTCCATTTTGACAAATGACACAGATGCAAATGGTGTCAAATGTATGTCTCAAATCCTATCAAATATTGTTTGCTTCATCATTAACATTTAACAGAATGTAGGATGGCTCACTTAAGTGGCTATTGGTTTATTCTTCCATTAAGAACAAAGGTGCTTTGCCCTGGCTGGCATAGCTCAGTGGATTGAGTGCGGGCTGCGAACCAAAGCATCGCAGGTTCGATTCCCAGCCAGGGCACATGCCAGGGTTGCAGGCCACGGCCCCCAGCAACTGCACATTGATGTTTCTCTCTCTCTCTCTTTCTCCCTCCCTCCCCTCTCTAAAAATAAATAAATGAATCTTTAAAAAAAAAGAACAAAGGTGGTATGCTTATAATTACTTCGTGTAAATAGAGGAAGAAATTATATTGCTCTTGAAAACATACATACAGATTAAGTTTGTATTTCAGGAGTTTTATTTTTAATTGTATGCATCAGACAATGAACTTTTATTAATATTTAAGTTAATAGTTTCTATGTATTCTCTGAGTCATTTACTTTTAAATTCATCCGCTCAGCATACATTTATTTAATGCCTTCCAGGTGTCCGCCATTTTTCTAGGCACTGGGGATACTGTAAAAAAAAAATTGGGGGGAGAGGGGATAGGAGCCCTCTTTTGTGAAGCTTCCATTCTAGAGTGAAAAATAGGCAATAAATTAGTAAATATAACACTTGCTGAGTAGTCAGTGATAAAAAGATAAATGAATTTGGTGCGAGTATGGAAAATACAGGGGATGCCTTCAGGCGGGGCAACCAAGAAAACCTCCCTAAGAAATGGCAGTGCACACGGGAAAGGATGACCCAGGAAGACATCTGAAAGAAAGACCATTTCAGGAGGACAGAGATCACGTGTCTGACAAACTTCAAGGCCTGTTGGGTGGAAAGACACCAAGGTGCAAGGTGAGATCAGGAAGCTGCACAGAGACCAGGTCACGTGGGACCTTGCAGGTGATGGTAAAGTTTCGAATGCTTTTCCTTATTGGGATGGGATGTCATTAGAAGGAGCAAAGCCAGGTAGTAATATAATGTGACTTTAAAAGAATACAGGGATGGGGGGCAGGGGCTCGGTGGGGGTGAGCAACGGGGGGAGTGAAAGGGGACATCTGTAAGAGTTTAAACAAGAAACATAAAATGAGTATAATCATACAAAATGGAATAGTTCTTGTTGCTGGCTCTGTTGAACAGAAAATGGGTGACCGATGCGGCTTTCCAAGAAAATAGTGGAGTAGGGACGATGTGTTCCTTGAACTCAGACGAAGAGTTCATCATGGTGGCAGTGGTATCAGGTAATGGCTGTGGCCATAGGTAGGAGAGGCGAGGCAGCCCAGCTCTTTCACAGGTGGAGTTAGTGTGAAGGGGAAAGACAAGACGACAGGACAGGCCATAGATTTTCGGTTTGAGCCACTCAATGCGTGGGGCTGCCTCTCACCGAGACAGAGAATGCAGTGGGAGCGAAAGGTTACCTTAGGTTGCATTTGAAGTGTCTGAGTAGATATATTATTGAAGACACATACTGTTGGAACGATAGGAGAGCAACTGTGAAAAATAAAATAGTATCTTCTTTATTTATGTTATCCGTTACCATTTATCCCCCTTATACTCTCCTCCACCTGCACCTGCCCCTTCTCCTCCCTCCCCAGCGACCCCCACACGGTTGCCTGTGCCCACGAGTCCTTTTTCTTTTTGGCTCCACTCCCCACCCCCCAACCCACCCACCCTGGCTCTCCGCCTGCACTCTTTCTGTGAGTCTGTCCCTACTTTTGTTGTTAGTTCAGGGTGTTCATTAGATGTCACATGTGCGTGAAATCATATGGTGCTTGCCTTTCTCTGACCAGCTTATGTCACTGAGCATAATGTTCATAAATAAAGAGGGTAATGTGCTTCTTGGGACTTCCTTTCCTAATGTCTTAATGAATGGGTATAAAACAGGCCTCCTATTAACTACTTGCAAACATTTTTCTGTTTGTGCTAGTTTGTCCATCTTTTATGCTAAATGTAGTGCTGTTGATGCTATGTATTTTTTTTACCAATAATCTGTGATTATTAGTAAATAGATGTGTAGATACATAGATTTAGAAGGAAGGCTTATAGAAATGGCAAAGAATAATCCCTAAATAATAAGTAAATAACATATTCCCTAAATAATAGGAATTATTAGGTGGTAAAGGGTTAGGTGTAAATTTTTTATTTGATCCATTTTAATTCACTTCCATGAATATATTTGATTGTGTTCTATTCATTCTCAGCTCCTCAGTCATTTTCCATTCTCACAGATTTTCTAGAATTTCTTCAGCAATGATCACTCTAGGTGAGTTTGGTGTGGGAACACTGCCCCCTGTTTAATTAAATGAACACAGTTGATGAGGATACAGATGATGCTAGTGGAAGAATAAATATTTTTTATAGTAAGTGTTTCCCATACCTGTTTTGTAAATACATAGCCAAATACTTTGGCATGTATTTCTTTAACACCTGATACAGCTATTTAGAACATTATCTGACACTTGGAAACAGGGAAGACATTTCCTAAGTATTCTTTCTGAACAGTGCTAAGCTTGACTTTTTTTTTTCTGTAAGACCTGCTTCATAGCTCTGTAGAGGGAGAAGTTAACTTGAAAATTGTTGTCTAGTAGAATTGCAAATAATCCTATCAAATAGAACAAATAACCCTAAAGATTACGGTTTATGACCCCATTGTATATAAACAAGTTTTATGTCTCACCCAGAAAGCCGGTCCAAATACTGCCTATGATTACCTAGTTTGCCACATGCTCTGTGGGCCAGTTTTAGCATCTTACTAGTTCCGTCAATAATCAAGTTGAATGAAAATCTTACACTTTTTCCTCCAAAGTTCTTATTTGAGCCATGAGTGTGCCTTTTTTGAAAACTTATATGTTAACTGAATCTAGACAACTTATTTCTCCTGCCAAAATATTTTAAGATGCAATATGAAACATCATTATGTATTTGCAAAGCACAGGAGAAAATGGCTACTTGTATGTCTTGAGCAGTTACTTCAAAGTATTCTTTGCTCTATAAAATATTTAGTGTATTGATACAGCATTTAGTGATTTAAAGAGCCAGACCGTTTGGAGATGACACCTTCAACCTTGTACCAATGCAAATACAGATATGTGTTAAATTTATATGCTGTATTTTAAAGGTAAAGCCTGTACATATTTAAAAACGTGCTAGCATTTCATTTCCAAAGTTACTTTAAACACCTGAATGAGGGCGTACATGGCAAAGCATGTGTGTGGTAAACTTTTGTTGTGTAGTGAAAGTGTGTAGAAAGAGTTTGTGAAGAACACAATCTGTGGTCAGAGGAAGCACTCAGGTGTTCTGACAAAGATAATCTCGTTGCTAGGACACATAACACATCTATATATTCTTTGATAGAAAATGCATTTACGGACGGTCAAGTACAGGCATAGCCCTTTGCTAGACCCTGTCCAAAATAATGGACCAGAAGGGCATGGATCCTTTCCACAGTAAGTTTTTACTTATCGTATTCATTATGATCACAGCTAGCCTTTACTGAGTACCTGCAGCACACTATGTAGTCTTTACAAGGTACTTTACATTATTTATCACATTTAATTTTAGGGATGAGAAAATGAAGACTCGGAGAGGTTAAGTAACTTGATCAAGCTATTGTAGTTTGTAAATGGCAGATCCATCCAATTCCAAAACCTGGCTCCTTCCACTGAAAAGAGGTGTGCCTGTGTGTGTGTGTGTGTGTGTGAGTTACTGTAGTGCATTGCAGAATATTATAAATTTGAAAGTTATACAAATGTCTCTAAAATTCATAGAAAGTATATGTTCAGGTAGAAGGGTTGCTGTTACTTGGCAATGGGAGTTTGACCTAAACTTTGATCACATAGAGGAGTTCCACTTTTTGAGCCAGGAACAAGAGTATTTGCAGAAAAAGAAAGCCACTGTTAGCAGAAAGACCTGTTTTGGAAACCAACGTAGCCCGATTTCACCGTGAGTGCCGGCGTTTGTGAAAGAGGCATAGAAAACATGCTGATGCCCAACCACGGGCGTCTGTCATGAGTGTTAAGGAAACCAGAGGCAGAAGGAGGAAGGCTAGTGGACTCTTACAGGGGGAAGTGCACTTGAGAGGCAAAGACATATGACATAAGAGGCTTATTCCAACCAGGCCCACACGTGAAAGGATTTGTCAGCTGGGGGAAGAAAGGATAGACTTGCTGTGTCAGGTTTGGAGGGATGGTGTCGTGGTGATGTGATTAGAAGATGTACAGAGACTGCAAGGAGTCACTACTCTGTGTCCCTACAGATCCCCGCTCTCCTGCCCCACCTGGAGCATTCCATTATTTGTGTCTATTTGTATGTCTTTCAACTGTGGGTTTTATGAGAACAGGGGCTGGGTCCTACCCACCCTGGTGTCCCTGGTGGCAAGCCCAGTGTCTGCATCAGAGCAGACCACGGCCTAAGGAATCGGGGAACAAGGATGACATATGGAATTGATGAACAGGGTGACAGAGCCAGACTGAGGCCAGGGAGTTGGGCTGCTCATTGGACCTTTTATACAGACATCTCCCTGGAATTTGAGATTGAGAACTGGTACATGGAAGGGAAATAGAGCTGTAGGTTTGGCATTGCTAGTCAGTCAGCTGCATAGAGGTTGCCGCTGAGATGCTGACAGTGCTCGATGAGAAGGAAGGAGAAGAAAACAGGGCAAAAAACTTTGAGCATTTGTATCACTCGCGGGAGAGAAAGAGGCGTGGGGGTGTGCAGCAGGGGAAACACTGTTTTGAGAGTTTGATCTGCTGTGTAATCAAACATCACAGACTGGGTGACAGAAACAATGAGACTTTATTGCTCACGGTTCTGGGCCCAGCAGAGCGGAGCCTGCTGAGGGCCTGCTCCCTGGTGTGCAGGTGGCTGTGTTCCCTTTCCATCCTCACAGGGTGAGCAGCAGGGGGGGAGCTCTCCCTTCCCTTCCCTTCCCTTCCCTTCGGAGGGCACTAATCCCTTCGTGAAAGCCCCACCCATGTGACCTAATTATCTCCTCAAGGCCCCACACCCTGAAGCCAGCACTCTGAGGGTTAGAACTCAAACAACTGAATTTGGGGCGAGGGGACACACACATTCACTCCACAGTGAACACCCCAGATGATTTTAAAGAAACTGTTAGGCAGCTGCAAAGAGAATAAGAGGAATATAACCTCACCGATTCCACAACAGGGGAGTTCGAATATGATCACGGTTATAAGTGTGGACTCCGAGAAGGTACCTGGGTTTGATAACTAGGAGGTCATTACTGGCTACCAAAAGTCCTCAAAAAAATAAAAATTCAAAGAATGAATGAGTCGATAAAGAAACATACTTTATCTTACTCTCAGCAGTAAAAAATCACACATTGGACTGGTGGTACCATGTGTATGGTTGGTAGGCAGATGAGAAATGACAGGGTTCACTGCCAGGCTGATTTTCACCTCATTCATTTGGTGAGGATGATTCTCACCTCATTGATATCTCCGTGCTAAACAAGTCACATTCACCTGTTCATTAGCACTTGCTTCATTTCTTTTCAATCCACTTTCGCATCAGCGTGGCACTTCCCTGTGTTAGGGCTCTGCTTCTTAGTGAGTGCCATTCCCAACTATTGATGGATGCGACGTACCCACTCTGAAATATGAAAGAGAATAAAATGCAACATCATCATGGGAACACAGATGCAAATTTACTGGCTTAGACTGAAAAGTTGTTTAGTTTCCTGAATTTATCTAAGCCCTTGTAGAATAGTTCTTATGTCAGGATATGACTTCGCAATAAATACTAAGGACATGAAGATTTATACTTAAGTATTTATTTGTACACGATAAAAGAATGAGTACAGATCCCTTAGCTGACACTTAGCAAATTTTATTGGGCATGTGTATTATACAATGGCCATTAAACAACTCAAGAAAAATTAAATGAGCTAATTCTGCAGTATTTACTAAGGGAAATTGCCTTTCGAATTTATTGGGAGGTTTGCCTGGAGGGAAAAACCCTAAATAATCAGATCTTTGCCCCCATCCCAGAATATTCACACAGTAGTACAGAGTGTAGATATTTGGCATTCAAGTACTAGCGTAATTCTGCATGAAAAGTCACCTCTTTTCGCAAGAGTATAGATGGTGCCTTCATCATAGTCCAACTGCTATGTAGCTCCTGATGTAAATTGTGGCCTCAGCCTACCATTAACTCTACTTGAGGGACCCGGATTATAATCAACTAGCTTTTTTATTAATCTCATCCAAAGAATTGTAGCCAGTACATGATTTTGGCAGACATACGCCATCAGAGACAAACTGGTACTCCTGGGCAAAAGTAATAATGCCTTAGCCAGATCTAAGAAACGTCGTGTGTTCTAACTTAAGCGTGTGACTGGGGACGTGTCAAGAGAAGTTGACGCCGATGCCTGGGCCTCACCTCAGTCACTGGCACCAGGGATTTGGGACATAAACTGGACAAGGGTGTGAGGACCTACCAGGGGACCGTTAGCAACCAATCAAAGAAAATCAGTTGGGATGAGCCCTTTGTTCAGTTGGAGCAGATTGTTCATTTTCTCAAATCTTTTTTAGTTATGGTTCCGAGGGACTTGAGAAAACTCCCATTCTCTCATGCTGTGTCAAGGATCAAATTCTCTTACTTGCTCAACCAGTTATAGATAAGTGCTCGAAATAAACCATGATGCGTTATGGACCAGTAACCAACCTGAATGTATTTTTTATTTACCATACATGTCTATGCAAAGGACCACTAAGGATAAAAAAAATAATTCAGATGAGAAAGACTAAGTCTTTTACTATCCCTGGAATAAGGATTTAAAACATGTATCTTTCTGAACTAGAGGCAGGAAATTAAGCTGTATATGCAGAATACAGAATGTTGTCAGATTTTAATGTTTGTTCTACTGCAAGGTGAATCATGGAATTTACTCATTGTGTTAACACACCAAAATCTGCACTTGGGAGTGACGAAGTTCAGAAACTAGTTCTTCTGGGCAAATGACATCATGTTATTAACTGAATTGTTTAAAAAAACATTAAGAGAATTGATGTCCCTCCTAACTGTCCTCTCTAATCTCATGGGAACTAGTCCCCTTCTTTGATGGCCCTGCTTTGGTCATATGGTCTGACGTGTCATTGTTGACACACACTCTGTACCCGTGAGGGAGACCAGGGGCGCCCTTCGAATACAATTAGAAGATCATATTTTGTGTTGTGTGATTTAAGTCTACAGTGTGTGAAGACCTTTTCCCAAAACAAATTTTGAGACACCGAATCTCTACTTGTCTAAAGCCAGAGACACCAGTGTGCTGTGTGTGTGTGTGTGGGGGGGGGTTACATCTGTGGCTGAAATGCTCTGCAGGGACATTGTGACAATTTATTGGCCCAGGCAAGCTCCCAAACCTTTAGAAGCACGGACATTCCTCTTTGTGGTTGGCAGCCACTGTGGTGGGGGTGCACTTGCGTTTCCTCCCAATCTATCTTACTCACCAGTTTTTTATTAAAAATGGCGATGAGTCCATATTCACTCTCAGTGTTGGGGACTCTAGCAACAATCAACCCTGGTTCTGCCGCTCAGGGCCCATAGCCTAGGGCCACATGCTTGTAAACAAAGAGTTCGGGTCCTGTGCTGGGAGAGGCACGATCCTGGATCCCCAGGGTCCGGGAAAGTGGGGAACGCCTCCCGGGAATGGTGGGCAATGGGAACGAGATACCAGTGCACAGGTGGGGACAGTGAGTCGGACTTAGAGAACTGATAACCAGCTGTCAGGGCCGGGAGTGAGTATGAGACGTGGCACACTTAAGAAGCAAGCAGAGTCATCGAGATTTTCCCACGCCGTGCACTGGATTGGTTTGTTGGTTTTAAAAGCCTCCACACTGGAGACGTTCTGAGAGATTTGAAGTAAGTGGGCATGGCGTGAAGGGAGTTGTGTATTGGAAATGCCAGCAGGGCAGCCCGACTCGGCCCCTGTAGGGATCAGCAGGCTAACAACTCGCTAGCAGCCAGGGGAGAGAATCGGATCGAGTTCTGATGGGAAAACGTTTCTCCGTGCTTTGGAGTTATTTGACTTTGCAGCCAGATGGGGATTTCTGGAGAGAATATTGTGATGAAGATTGGAGTTTACCATGCTCTTTATATTTTATTTATTATTCTGTAATACATTTAATACAGCAGTTGCACACTTTCTGCTTGCTGTTTACCTAGCTCGGCTCCCCTGTGTTGGTTAATGTATACTTGTTGCTATTCATATTTAGTTTTTTCCCTTTCAAAAAAAAAAAACAAACAAACAGCAACAACAAAAATTCTACTTATTAACATTGGTCCTTGTGTTCAAAATAGTTCATGTAAGTCAGGGTCTTCAGTTTCTCTCTAGAATTGAATAGATGTTAACAAAGGAAAGCAAAATAAATACTAATATTTTTTTGTTTTTTATTATAATATGTATTCCATTGACATAGTTCATATATTCAATATTTTTTTCTTTAAATGTTAAGCTCTTCTTCATAAATATTAATATTTATTCAAACAAATAATTTTCAAAAGGGAAACAGCTACTCAAAAATACTACTTTTCATAATTACTTTTTGCCAGTTCATCTCTACTTTTTGCATTCATTGTGGCTATTTTGCATGCTGACTTTGATACAGCCCTGATTAACCTGATATCACCCTCTTTTGCATAGTCCTTGGATTTATTACAATATTTTCTTTATGTAGTACGTATCGAGGGCAGGGGGGCGAGTTGAATGGACTGTGGAGATTATACACATAATTCAGTGCCGGCGGCTAAAAGGCACAGCAAGCCCGAGCGCAGGCTGAGAACTCCGCATCCTGAGGGCGGAAGAACCCCGCCCAGCCACCGGCAGTGCTCCGCGGCGCCAGGTGCAAGTCCTTCTGCAGCTGGCAGCTCACACCAAATCCTCCTCCTGTGGGCCGCGATATTTGTTGAAAAGAAACATTCACTTGCAATGGATAAATTGTCTGTGAGCAATGCAAGTGTATTTTTAAATGAATAATATACAATCTTAATCTGGTGATGGGTGCATACATTAACTGTGAGTATCCACAGCCATCGATTTCAGGGCGATGGACACAGAACAGTAGCGGAGGCGCGCCTCCTCATTTTGTTGTGCGGCCAGAGCACCTTGCGTATGGGAAGACATTCAAGGTCTGCACAACATGACAACTCTACTTTAAGATTGTACAGGCTCTGTATTATATATAGAAAGACAAAATGCAATTTATGTAACATTCGTAGTGCATTATTTGATAGAAAGTACCCCAGGATCCTTATAAACAAATTTGTAATCATTCATAAAAAGTTTTATTTAGAAATAGGAAAGTATGGTAGAATCCAGTGAAACTAAATTAAGGGATCTCCGTTCCCTGATTTGAATACAGTCGACTATAGACCATTTTTCTCAACAGCTGTAGATCTTTTATTTCAGTGGTTTTTATTATTTTTTTTTATTTTGGGAAAATTAATTTCATGAATTGTAAATTATAGACAGTAGTTTGTAATAATACAGAGCAAGGGCTTAAGGTCATTAAGACCTGGATTTTAATACCCATTCAAACTCCCCTTTGGTAATCTTTGGTAATTGACCTAAACCCTCTAAACTGCATTTTCCTCATCTGTAAAAAGGGAGAATATCTAATCCATATCATCATTAGGAAGATTGGATGAGGAAGTATCTATGTAGCTAAATACAATAGCGAACCTCAATAATTGACTGCTGTCATCCTCCTCATCAATATTATCATCAAAGATTTGCTGAAGGGACCATCCTCTAAGAAAGTTTTATATTTCAGAGGGAAATATTTTAAATTTAGTCACCTAATATCAAATCAGAGTAAAAAGTACCAACACCATTAAATAGTATAGGAATCCCATCAAGATATGTCCTATAAATCTCTGTAGCTATAAATCTTATCTGCACATTAGCTAAGCAGGTGCCATGTCCAGACAGCCAGTTAAAAAACCATCGCCTTCTGAATTAAAACACGCCAACGACTCCTCTAATCATCCACCTGATCATGCCTGTATAGAAAACATCATTTTCAGGGCCATGTACTTTAATTGCTGTTGGAACTGTGTCCTGAAAATAAAACTATGTCTGAACTGAGTTGTTTTATTCGCCTTCAAATATTTTTCTCCCTACTTGTGCAGCCAGATATGCGGGGAGAGAACACCCAACCACACGAAACAGTAGCTCTGCTGGCACTGGGACCATGGACGCTGCAACCAGCCCTTTATTCCCCGTGTCCCCACTGAATGCTCCCTCAGGTCAGAAATAGAGACCGAAATAAATAAATACATAAATACATAAATAAATAAATGCAAAATCCCCTGCAAAAGCACCTTCAAGAGGCATGAGCAAACACTTAGATGAACACATCCAGTCTCCACATTCAGGAACTAAAACTGTTAGTCTTTGCACCACATACCAATGTGTCTCTTCCTCAAATGACTCTTTCGGTCCTGCATATTATCCAAACGGCAGAGAGAACTTAAGGTAGACGTGTGTGTGTGTGTGTGTGTGTGTGTGTATGTAAAATTTTTGGATTAGATTCCTAATTCAGGAAGCAAACAAACACAATAGAAATCTGCTCCTCCACCCGCCCCCCACAGCCACGCTGAGCTGTGATGCTTCGTGAATTTGGCGGTGGGGTTATGGTCGGTGTCAGAAGCCTTCTTTGTGAAGTGGGTAAGGAATAGATGAGCTATCATCCCCGACAGACCTCACACCCCACCCCCAGCACCCCCCACACCCACCCTAACACCTCACAGAAGAATTTAGATCCAGGCAGCATCACCTGGAGGACCTTGCTAACAATCCCTGCCCTCCATCCCGCCACAGGTGGGGAACTGCCCATGCAGGGGTGCAGGCAGCCTCTGGCCCAGGGACCAGAGCAGAGCCGATGAGGAAGACAGGAGCCCGAGAGCCAGACCGCCCGAGTTTGCCCTTTCGTGCTACCATCAGCTCGGTGGGTGAGCGTGGCCTTCTCGCTCGACACTCCTGCCTTAGTTTCCTCATCTGTAGAACTGGTGAAGAGTAGCACTCTTCTCATGGAGTTGCTGTGGGACTAAATGAGCGAAGCACGTGCCCATGCTTGGACGACATACTCTCTGGGTCCTGGGAAGCCCTCAGTAAAAGGTAGTCATTCACGATGTTTGGATGTGCCACGAGATCTCACCTCGTGGGATCTGACAGCAGTCTCTAAAGCTAGATACATATCTGGATAATCCCTGACCTGGGAAGGCCAGGAATTCCAGGGGCTGCCCTGGACCTGAACGACATATGTACACACTCAGTGGAAAGCATTTCCACGATGTGGGTTCCATCTGCCTATTGCACTGCGCCAGTGTGTCTATCTCCCTTCAGCGTGCGCGCTCTTAAAATCCCATCTTTGTTTGCACTACCATACTGCATGGGACACATCTTTTTTACTCTTGCAATTATTCCTCTTATTTTGTTTTTGAAAAGGTATTATGTTACCCTCTCTTCCGAGGTCCTGGAGTGGAGAACGCATGTCATTAAATATCATGTTAAAAAGAACCCTTCCCTGTCCCCAGGCACATTATCATACAAGAAGAAAGGAGGACGCGATGAGGCGGAGGGTTTCTAGGGCGCGATGAGACGGCGTTCAAGTGGCAGGCACTTCAGACTGCGAGCACAAAGGGACGGGAGAGAGCCGAGTTGCAAGGGACAGAAGAGGCCTCTAATCCATCCCTGCTCCGCTAATGGTGCTGACTGATGTCTCCCCATGTACATGTAATCCTTTCTTCAAAGCCCAGTCCTCCAGGAGAGAAAGCACAGCCACCTTCCCCGATGGTCTTGGCAGACGCGGACGATCTCTCTCCTGAAAGAGCGTGTCCTACCAGCCCGCCAGCCCGGCAGGAGAGAGCGCTGCGCTGGTCGCCTGCCCTGCAGTCACGGGAACTGGGGGATGCGGGTCCTGGGCAGCGCCCTCACAGGCTACTGCAAAACGTGCATCATTTAAAGAGAGTGGAACGTATTTGATACTTCGATAGAGCATAGATTTATCCTGGGAAGAGCAGGGGAGAGAACGGAAAATCCATTGTGAGTTTATAGGATGGAGTTTCTCTTTAAAAAAGAAAACAGTTGACATTATCTCCTTCATTGAGTTCATTAACAGCAGTCCTCACGGCCCATCAGAACTTAAAAATAAGGAAATAAACTCTGCCTATCCAACGGTTCATTCTGTGGTACTTTATAATGTTCATTTAAATAGATTACACCTCGCAACCGGTGGCCATTGGGAGATGGCGTTGTCAGAGGCCTCAGCCTCTGACCCACACGAAGAACCCCCATCAGACAGCTGTATCTGGGCAAAGACACTGAGAAGGGCTGCCCCCAAGAGTAGGAGGGCCGGTTTCCTTGTGCATCCCTCCGGCCAGCGGTGCCCAGCGTGAGCAAGCTCCCTCCCTGGGAACGGAAGAGCGGGGTCAGGGAGCACAGACCTCACCTTTCAGGGCACTGCAGGGGGACAGGCGACCGTGTCACCGCACCCAGAGACTACCAGAGCCGAGCCATCCACAGGCGCTGGGGACAGAGAGGAAGGCCAGTCTACCAGCCATGCTTCAGAAGTGACCTCAGTTCCCAGGGGCCTGCTCTGCGGAGGGCCCCAGCAGCCTTTGCCAGCGAGGACCTCGGGGGCGCTGAGGATGCTGCGGGTCGCCCACAGTTGTGCTCATCACCGGGCTCGCCCGTGGGTGCATCAGACCGCTCCCAGTGGGAGTGGGAATCGAGAGAGCCTTTATGGAAATGGAAAAAAATGTATGTGTGTACATACACACACACACACACACACACACACTCATGCATGCATTTTAAAATGGGTATTGTTTTGCTTTCTTTAAAAACTAGTACAGAAAATAATCATTTAAATGAGTTTAACTTCATTAATAGGTCATTTTACTTACTTCACAAGTAAAACCAGGATTCACAAGCAAGCAGGATTTTGCTTAATTTATGGTTTGGAAAGTTATTGAATTTGAAATAGTTTTTTTTTTTAAAAGATTTTATTTATTTATTTTTAGGGAAGGAAGGGAGGGGGAGAGAGAGGGAGAGAGAGAGAGAGAGAGAGAGAGAGAGAGAGAGAGAGAGAGAGAGAGACATCAATGTGAGGTTGCTGGGGGTTATGGCCTGCAACCCAGGAATGTACCCTAGCTGGGAATCGAACCTGGGACACTTTGGTTCCCAGCCCGCGCTCAATCCACTGAGCTACACCAGCCAGGGCGAATTTGAAATAGTTTTGTTTCTAGAAGTGTATCCTTTAATGTTGATGTACAATGGACTATTTGATAATAAGAAGAAAAAAATTAAGTTAATAGGAAATATAAAAATGATAATTCTGCAATTTTACCTCAAAATTAGTCTCAATAAATTTAAAGTTATATTTACCTGATAAAATTAGTGTATACCATATAAAGTCATCTTCTTGTTTAATGAGTAGCATGTAGTTAAATGTCATCTGTTCCTAAAGTCAGCATGTCACTCTTGGAAACCGTGTTAAAAATCAGTATTTTTGATTCTTTAGGATGTTCCACTGAGTTAGGTTTACAGTCACTGCTCCCGAGGGTAGAACATTGAATAAAATTATGTTCTACAAGCACAAAAGAGGGGGTAAATAGTAATTAATAAACAACCATTAAAGTCTACTAATTTTTTTCTGCTTTCAGAAGGGAGCTGGGTAGAAAGAGTATTAAGCAATGTACCTTATTACATAAGAAAAATTAAGTTTAGTTTTCTGTACAAAGATCATAAATGGTATTAAGTATGTAATTGATGGTATTAACTATAAAAGTCAAAATGGCATTTTGATACCAGAGGGCATAAAACTGGATTTTCAGAAATGATTACATCTCAGTAAGCCACGGAGTTACGCAAAGGGCAGAAGTATTTTCAGAGATTTGGAAAATAACGTGTTCATATCTCCCACCCCACCCCCCCAGTTTCAAATGGTACGTGTGGTAGAAGGCCGTTTTAGAAGCATGGGTGGTGAGGGACTAGGAACAGCACACAAGAGAGAATGATGTTTATAGTTTGTACGATGTCACTGGAAGCTGTTCAAATGAATGAAGCCCCAAGTATGTGTCACTGCCACTGGTATAATGTATGGTCTCGGCTGTCTCTACCCCATTGTCAACTGGGGTAGGACACAATACATTCATCTTCGTTTTCCCAGCGATGCTGAATGAATGTTTGCCTAATGAGTAGAAGACGGAACAACAGCGGCGCTTACTTGGGTACCGTTACAGTGCGGGTAGACGCGGAGAAGAGCTATAGGTCAAGAAGGCTCATAGCTCACTCACTCCGTCAGAGGAGGAGCCGGGCTGTCCTGAAAAAGGCCTCACCCTTTAAGGACCTGGGTGGACAGCGTTCAAACTCGCATCTTCTAGGAGAGACTAGGCTGTCTCCTTAGTGATGTAAGACTTCAGAGTGCAGGGCTTGAACGAGGAATGAGAAGTCAGATACTTTCAGAGGTTCATCCACAGGATCACCTGGCATGGGGGTTCATCATGACTCCTAACAACTGCACCAGCTATGTAAATCGGTAGTTAATGATTTAGAATTTATTCTTTTTTTCAATAAATATTAAGTAGTACTGATAGAGAAAATGAATTTAGTTAAGAAACCAAGGTAAACAGCTCACAATGGTTGTCTTCCTTTACAATCATGTTGAACACCTACGTAAGAATGGTAAACATTACCTACAACTATTTTGACTCCATTCCTATAAAAATGTTTCTGAACAAACTTTACCTTGGTAGTGATAATGCTGTGTGTGTATGTGTATGTTGGGATGTGAGTGTACGGCATCATTCAAATTGTATCCAAATCATTTCCATGTGCCCTGGTTTATTTCTTCCCAAAGACCATTTTGCCAATATAGGCTCCGTATAATTATTTACAAACTCCCTTTCCCGATCCCCATGTTTAAAAAATATGCATGTGCTTATATGGGAGAAAATAGGTTATCTTCCTCAAACTCAGGATCTCAGATTTTACCACTGTCCGATGAGATTTGCATCCTTGGACTGAAGTTACACTCGCCGTCTATGTTACAAAAGGCATTTCCAAAGATGCTGTGGGAACAACTTTTATTTTCCCATTGTCACCCTGTCCCTTCGCATAGTGATAGTTTCAAATTAATGCTCCTCTCACTTGACTAGGGACATTAGTCAAACCAAGTGAAAATGACATTTCCCTCAGATGCTGAGTCTGCCGTCATCTCTGTTTACCTACATTTACACCCCAATTACTCTTGCAAATAAAATTAAATTTGCAAGTATTCCATGTGGTGAAGAAAACAAACTTCCTTTTCTTTTTAATACTTCACAATACTGTTCTATAATGTGACCTTCGGACTCTCACCTTTATGCTCACTGTTCTTTGGCAATCTCTCTTTCTTTGACTACTTTTCTATTGACAATATCATTTTTTTTGTCATTAAAAAAAGGAGAATGCTTCTGCTTTGAAGTGCATGTGCCTGGTTTGCTTTCAGAACCCAGTCACCGTGTGCTACAGAAGTGGTCACACCTGTCCAGGCTCCTCCTGCCCAGGACTTTCTTCTGGGGGCTCACGGCCACCCTCTCCCCAGGCGGCAGGGCACTCATGGGGGCCCCTCTCCCCCTCATCATGTCAAGCTGCACACATCCCGTACACATAGGTGAAGCTCTAGTATTTGAAGTCAAAAACACATTTTCCCAGTTTAAAAGTTGGCAATGTTTTTCAAAACCATGGTCTAAAGAACATCCCATGGTTTAAAAAATAACAATAATGGGTTTCCAGTCTTTTAACACATAAAAAAATAAAATCTTCATTCTCTGCTCAGAATGCTCAACACCCTCAATAGTTTAGAGTTCTCAGCTTAAAATAAGTCTGCTGTTACTGACTATGGATGACAAATATTTATGGTGCAGGGAGGAATGTAAATTTACAGGCATCGGGCTATAAAACCAAAATTAGTGGTGTGATTTTAAGGGGCTGCCCAATACCCAGTTAAAATTTTACTCTGTCTTTTTCTCTACATTGTATTTAAATTTAGGAAGTCCATTATCATTCATATTTTATGTGCTTATGTTTATATCATGAATCCAAATTTATTTTACAGTCTTATGAACTTCAATTTTTCCTTTTGTATCAGACATAAATAAAATCTATTTTATGTATAAAGTCTTTCTCCATCAGGGTGATAGCTCCTTTCCTAAATACAGGTAGAGTTTCCCTTTACCGTCTCCTGTCATTCTTCCATTGTGGAGCTCAGAACCAGCCATGGTCATCTGCATCTTCCTCCGTCCAGACCTTATCTAACTAACTGCATCTTCAGTGAAGCTAAATATTCCCTCTGGGTTCTGATAGGTGTCTGTCTTAATCAGGTCAACTATTACAACCAAATCACATAGACTGGGGGCCTTAAACAATAGATATTTATTTCTCATCCTTCTGGAGGCCGAGAAGTCCAAGATCAAGGTGTGGGTCAGTTTCGTTTCTGGGGAAGCCCTCTTTCTGGCTGTGGGCAGCTGTCTTCTTACTCCGTCCTCACGTGGCGGAACAAGAGATACGCTTTCGTGCACCTTCTTCTGAGGGCACTGGCCCCTTCCTGAAGGCTCCACTCTCACGACCTGATCAGCTGCCATGGACGCCATCTCTAGCCCGCGTCACTTTGGGGGCGAGAGCTTCGGCATATGAATTTGGGAGGGCCATAGTTCAGTTCATAGCAATATTGATTCCTTTAGAATTTGTACATGCCATGTAAGTAATTAGTTCATGACAGAATGCTGCCGGGAACACTCTTTCATGGGCACTTGCTCATTCTCACATCAATTCATTTACTTAATTGGATTAAAATTCTACCGCTTAATGATAGTTCAGAATTTACTACCATCAGACCTTGTATACCATCAGATCTCATTTAGCATGTGCCTTCCATGCCTTATACAAAGAGTGATTGATGCAGGCAATCCAACCATGGCATCAAAGCTGGGAGACAGGCCTGTCAGAGAACCAACCTCATTCTTATCTCAAGATAAAGTCTACACATGTCCCTGGAATGTCATTTACCAGAAACATTACATTTTAATTGTTAAGCATATGTCTTTTTTTCACTCATTTGTTTATATATATATATATATATATATATATATATTTGTTTATATATATATGTATATATAAACACACATACAATATCATTCAATATATAAATGTTAAATATCTCAATTATATATGTTTTAAACATGTTTTAAGAATTGTAGTATGAGCTGTTAGGTACTTGGAATTTTAAAAAAATGAATGAGACAAACCCTTGTCTTCAATGGGGTCATTGTCTCTTAGGTAAGAAATTCATGGACAAATAATTATAAAGCAATAAGCCTTTTTTATGTTCATATTAACAAGTGAATTCTAACAATTTTATTGATCAATACATTTTAGGTAATTTTTACTTTTAATTTTTCTGGGGCTTTCATTTTTAAGTTTCAAGTCTTTGCTTTGTGTAGCAATGGATAGCTAAAAGAAAATTATGAAGCATATTATTAGGTAGGAGAGCCCCCTGTATTCTGTATTTCTATCCCCAGAGAAATAAAATTGGCTCTCGTGGAGTATGATAATGCTTCCCATGATGAGTAAGGGAAATCTTTCCTCCTTGTATTAAAGGACAGCAGGGGAAGATTGTACTCAGATAAGGACCCTTGTTATTTCACTGTTATAGAAAACCATAAGGACCCAAATGAAAGGACCTGTTATAAAACGTCTGAGGCAGAAGGAATGTAACAAGCTGAACGGTCTAGTTACTTCTGGAGCAAGGCTATCTCAGACATCCTCGAAGATCACAAGTATTTTCACCTCAAAATCCTGTCTTCATGCCTCCGCAGGCTCACCGACCTGTTCTGTTTTCTTCCTCCATCCTTCGCTCTGCAGGGCGGGCTGGTAACACCCAGCCAGGTATCTGCGCTGAGTTCTAGCCTTGTTGCTTCCCTGACACCTAGGCCGCCGTCTGAAGGAAAGGCATTGTTAGCATCTCATAGGCGTTCTTTCATTCGTTTTATTTATCCATTCAGTAAAAGAAAGCCCGATCAGAGTCTGCCAGAAAGAAGTTAATACAAAAGTAACTACAAAATAAAAAAAACTCATGATGATGAGAGTATCATGGATTTTAATGGCAAAATCTGGGGGAAATCAACAGAGAGGGCCGTAAGACAAGGTCACTTAAGGTGAGAAGATTAGATGAATTGCGCGAGATCATGAAAATACTAAATCATTGAGCGGAACACAATTCTGGTTGCTCTGGCCCCAAACCGGAAGAGCTAAGGCAGGAGGGGGACGGAGGAGGGAGGAGGGGGCACCTGGGGATCACAAGACCCAAACGGCTCTGGTTCACCTGGGAACCTCCTTCTTTTCTTTATTTTTCCCCCATGATGCCCTCCTCAGTGCTCTGTCTATAATGCCTCATCCCACAAGTAGCTTCACGAAAATGCTTCTTGTTTATAACACTAGGGACCCCAAAGTCATTTCTCATAATCCCTTAAAAATTCAGGTGTAGCTCCCCTTGGAGAAAATACCTGGGGCAGGGAGAATGCCTTGGGTTAAGTGACGAGATGATCCTTACACCTGTTCACGCATCCTGCAAAGCATTGTGACTACAATGAGGTGAGGGCACTCACACAGTCGTGACTATAAATATACAGGAATACCCCTAGGTAGGCACGTAATTTAGCCTTGGGTCGATTCTATTGTCGAACATATCAGTACACATGTGGCAGGGGTTTAATTCCACTGAACTAAAATATATGCTTAGTTATTCAGTGGAGTCAGAAGATGGTTCGAATAAATTAACACGGCGTATAATTTATCTTCACGTGACCAGTGCCCAGGGCGGTGGTGCCTGGCAAGTAGTAGTATCTCAGTAAGTGTTTGCCAGACTGAATTCCATCAAGGTACAAATGTAACGTTGCTCACTCTGGTGAGCAAGACCTGAATTAAGGCTTCTTCACTGTTTTTTTTTTAAAGATTTCATTTATTTATTTTTAGAGAGGGAAGGGAGGGAGAAAGAGAGAGCGAAACATCAATGTGCGGTTGCTGGGGGCAGTGGCCTGAAACCCAGTCATGTGCCCTGGCTGGGAATCGAACCTGTGACAATTTGGTTTGCAGCCCACGCTCAATCCATTGAGCTATGCCAGCCAGGGCCACTGTTTAAAAATAGGTCCTAATACTCCACTTCCCTAGAATAACTTATATTTTTAATGGCCACAGTAATTGATATTGTGGACTTGCAGAAGGATTTAATATGTATTCACTGTAGCATCATTTGCTAAAGTATTTTTCATTTTATTTTAGTTTTCTTTAATAAACAAGGCGAGGTGGTATTTCGACAGACAAGTGTCTTTCAGCAGTGACCCGAGGGTCTGTGCGATGCGGTAGAATGTTGAATTTATTTCAATTTAGACAACTGTCACTTCACCGTGTTCCCAAGTAGCAGCAAACGACATACATTGATTGCCCTGGCCGTGCATGGAGTCCAAGTGGTCATTTCACATTCACATACGAAATCAAGCCTCTTCTTCCTTCTGCACCCAATTTGTAAGCACCCTTTCTGCAGACATGGTTAGGCTGACCTAACGTGCCTCGCCGTCGTTTCCACGTCTCCTTGACGCTCATCACGGCCGCGGCCCAGGCTTCAGGACCCATAACCGTTTGCGACTCTGTCCGGGAGGTTTCCACCCCAATCCGCAGAGCAGTCGGCTGACTGCCACGGTCGATTGCTAGCACTTCACAGCTCTGCCATGTCATATTTGAATTTGTGCTTTATAGCGTTTCTGGTGCCCGGTCTGTTTACAGTCATCCTGCAGCTCACCCAGAATGCCTGATGAGGCGGCACCCTGTCCTCTCCAGTTAAGATACATCCACCGCAAAACTTCTGTGCCAGAGCTTGTCGCGCTTAGGGGCTGGAAGAATGCATCCGTTATGAGCAGGAGCCGGCCAGTTCGGCTCGTCACTTAGTGTTGAATTGGCTTTAGAAATGATTCTGAATTTAAAAACCCAATGAGCACACGGAAAGTCTTTGGCAAGTCCTGCCTTTGCAGCTGTTGGTTCCGATGCATGCTTAAGTACAGACAGATAAATTAAAAGATGCTGTGAATATTATTCAACCTCGGGAGAAGGACATGGATAGGATGGGATCCCCCAGGGGCATCAGGGAGAGTCCGTTTCCCTTTGTGTGAGTGGCTGGGATCTTCTTTTAGGGGTTAAGTTTACTGCATTGTGCTGCTGTCCATCAGAGAGCACCTGTTATTTCAGCCCTTAAATTTCAGTTTCCAGGACTCAAGCAGCCTTACCAGCTTTCCCCCCTTTTCTCTTTCTCTCATCACCAAATCACTGAAATGGAAAACACTAAATGTGTAATGTTAAATTTAGACGAAACTCTCATCATCTGGGATTGCATTTTGATCTAGAAAGTGATGTCTCACTAGTGCTAAGGTGTGGGCCCCTCGCCAGTACCAATGATATCGCTTGTGCTGATTGGTGATGTCTTATCAAAGGCCCCCTTACTTTGTTTCTGTGGCTGAGGTTACCTAGTGGACCTATCAGAATATTTGTTTCTAAGAAAAAAGACTTATATTGGCATGTGTATAAGTAGTATATAATTATGCAAGGATGTATCACATAAAAGAGGAAGTAATCTATTGGTATCAATTTTGTTATAAAATAAGGCCAAGTAGTGGTATTAAAAGTAACATTTATTTGAAGCACAATATTTTCCTGATTGTTAGGGAACGCCTCCTAATTTAAAATTCAAAACAGTGACGTGTTTTCCACTGCTCTATGATAAAGCCTGCACAGTCTTTTATTGTTATTGTTGTTATTATTTTACTATGATCATTGATATTTTGGGAGAGAGACAGAGGAAGGGCAAGAGAGAAAGGAACATCGACTTGCGGTTCTGCTTGCAGATGCATCATTGAGTGATTGTTGCATGTGGCCGGACCGTGGCGGAGGCAGCCTTGGCGCACTGGGGCGAGACCCTGGCCCCCGGAGCTACCCGGCCAGGGCAGCCACTGGCTCTGTAAAGCAGCCAGCCACTTAATTCCTTCTGAATCATGACTATTAAAAACTCTGCCTCTAGTGAGGAACTAAATGTGTTCATGTAGTAGATTGAATTATTTTGATTTTGTATAATGTTCAGCATAGTTTTGCATGCGGTCATAAAGTTTGCCGTCTTAATTTATCCCATCAAAATTAGTAATAAATCAGACACAATTGTATTTGTAACAGTAAATGAGGCAGTTATGTCATGAAAATGCATTGCACTCCTAATTAAGTATAAATTATAAGTGGTTAACTTTGCAGTCGGTGTGTTTATTTGCGCTGCAGTATTCTTTATCTTTTTGACTTTCTAAGAATATTGGACAACATATACATTTTTGAAGTTTACAACAAAGAGGAAGAGAATCCTGTCAAATTGCGTCTTCATAAAATGTTTGCATAATATATTTCAAGATCATACATACAAATAGGTTTAAAATAAGTAGTAAAAATATGACTGAATTAAGTCACTAAATGAATTTCCACTACCAAGTTTATTTTTTTAAAGATTCATAAAATTAACTGCTTTATACCCCAAAATCTATGGACATTGTTCAAAAGCTGTATTCAACAGATAGCATGGACTTATCAGGACCCAAATAATTAGACTGTTTCTAAGAAAAAAGTGGATAATGTCATGTCTATAAATAGTGTGTAATTATACAAGGATGTATCAACTACAAGAAGACACAAATAACCCATTATTATCAAGTTTATTATAAAATGAGACCACATGTTATCATTCAAAGTAGTATTTATTTAGCATCACTTTACAGTCCCCAAAGTAATGGAATTTCCAGTAGAGATTCTCATCCAGAGGTACATTGGAAGCTCTAGTCCTATAACATGGATACTGTGCCAATGAATGTAGAATGTTTTAAAAATGTTGAAAATATATTTTGTGTATATTAATTAGGAGTCAGGAAAGCCTGCTGCAGCAGAGAAAAAGATGGAAATTCGTGTTTTCTCTGACACGGCAGCCCGGGATGATGCCATGGGAAGGGCCCAGGCTCCTGGTCCCCCACTGCTCCGGTCGCCCTCAGCAGGAAGTTGTCATCGAGTGCTTCTAAGAGAGAGCTCTGGTGACGCCCGTCCAGACAGCACTGGAGCAAAAAAAGGGAACAGAAAGCCTGCCCCTCCCCTTGGAAGACCTGGTGTGGAGCCACACGTTTCAGTGTCGCTCCTGTACCACTGGCCAGGACTCAGTTGCGTGCCTTGTGTGGCTGCAGGGAGACTGGGAAATGTAGTCTTTAGATGGTCAGCCAAGCACTTACCAAAAATTCTGGGATTGCATTTTTAAAGAAAAGAAGGGGAAAGGTGGGCATTGAGGGGAAAATAGAGCTTTTTGCCAAATAAGCTGGACGTAGGTATAAATAAAGTCATAATTCAGTATAGTCTGGAGTGACCTTATAAAACAGGGCTGAGTTCCCCTCCCATTTCTATGCCTACACATCTGTCTGGAATGCCTCTACTTACCCCCCTTTACCAGGCTGATTCCTCCCCTGCCTTTGGTATTTCTGTAAGGTACTTGTATCTTGCTAAAGAGCTTTCATTGGCACTTACATAACTATCCACTGTACTTGCTTATTAGCCTGGACATGCCCGTTTGGTTATGGTTGCAATGGTGTATTTTAGTGAGTTATTTTTATATCTCTGTTGTCCAATATTCCAGGAACCTTCAGGAAAGAACTGTCTTATTCTTTATATTCTTGAGCCAAGATCTGGTATGTGATACGTGCTCAGATACTTTTTAAATGAGTAAATGAATGAATAAATAAGCAAGGTTGCTCGTATATGTTCTAGAACATTCAGTTAAGTGTAGTGGGATCCCAGGCACGGAACTGCATCTGTCAAATGCCGTCCGCACGAGAACCAAGGACTGGGAATACTGCCGTAGTGAGCATTGTGTTGTTGACACGTGGTGCGGAGTGCGCCGGAATCTCGGGAGATGCTCAGCAGCACAAATCAAAGAGAAAGCCGACGTGTGTTCTGTGGCGGGGCCATGCACTGCGCACCTCTGTGGGGGGCCGGTCACAGTGAGGATGGCAGGACGTGGTGGCCCCGATCCAGTGGACAGTGTTAACTTTCTTATGCAGAAATTCAAAAATTTTAAAGAAGCATATTAAAACATACACAATCTTTCCTAAAAAGTAATCAATTCTTATAAATTGAACATACTTTAATTAGATTTTTAAGGTACCGTAAGGTACTAATTATAAGACCCTGAGAAATATCTATGAGAATTAATGTCATTTTAATTTTGCCATGAAAAACTGTTTACTGTGTTGTGTATTGCTGTTATGCTACATAGAGCAGGAAAGATGTAGAGATACAGGAAAGAAAAAGAATGTTTAATGTAACTATTCTCAAGTACTAAACTAGTGCTAAGGAAAAGGTTTATCAAAACATAAGTTGAAATACAGTAGAAAATAATGTAATCATATATAATAATATTTTATTTATAAATTATATACATATTATTATCCCTGAAAGGTATTGTAGTCATTTTATCTCACTTTATTATTAACTCATTCTTTTTTTCTAGTTGTTGTATATGAAATTTGTATTAACATTTGGATTAAATATATTTATGGATAAGAGAATAAGATCACGTTATTGAAAAAGTATGTTTTAAAATAAATTATTTTTCAAGGTTGCCAAAGAAAAGTATTTATTAAAGCAGGGTTATTTTGAGTATTGGTTTTAAACAGGTAAATTGTCACACTGGCCATAGCTTTGGTTTTACATAAGTACAATCACCAAGTACAGTGCTTGGCAGGCAGGTCCTCAGTAAATGGCAACCTTTCCTTTTTGCTGCCACATTCGTCAGATGAGTGTGTATTAAAATTCCGGTGCTGGAAAAGGAGAATAATGTTCCAGGACAGTGCTCTCCGGGAGACCTTTGTGTGGTGTTAGAAATGTTCCGTGAGTCCAAAGTGCCCATGACAGTAGCTGCCAGCACACATGGCCGTTGGCCACTGAAATGCAGCTAGCACAACTGGAAAATTAACACTTTTTAAAATATTTTATTTATTTATTTTTAGAGAGGGAAGGGAGGGAGAAAGAGAGAGAGAGAGAAACATCAATGTGCGGTTGCTGGGGGCCATGGCCTGCAACCCAGGCATGTGCCCTGACTGGGAATCAAACCTGCGACACTTTGGTTTGCAGCCCGAGCTCAATCCACTGAGCTATGCCAGCCAGGGCTAAAACTTTTATTCAATTCAATTAATTTATATTTAAAATCAAGTAGCCATGGATGGCTAGTGGCTACCACTGGATAATACAATTCTACAAGATTCTGTAAGAGCTCTCTTTAGAAGATATTCATTTCATTTTAATTCAGCATAAAAATTAAACATTTTATATGCATTCTTGTAAGCATTATTGAAGTTAGTTTGAATTTGTTCTTAGAGGTACATTATGTGGTATAATTTTGTAATCCATGGTAATTTATATAAGAAAAAAAATCATGCTAACTAATTTGCTGCTTGGTCTTAAAAACCACTGCCATAGTGATTCTGCTTAAAAAATCCATCCCAAAATGACATGCTAAAATAATAATACTAGGTATAGATACATATTTTGAATAATTATTATTTATACTGATAAATTCAGGTTCATACTTGAATTCATAGTATATTCAGCTTCCATCATTCTGGTATTCAAGATTGTGAGTGGAAAAAGAAACACTTTAGGGTAAGATTTCGTGAAAACAATTGTTATTTGTTTATACAATACCTTACTTGAATGAAACAGCTCGGTTGTTAATCGGGGGAAATGCTAGCATCATAGCATTGCTTTTAGACTAGATTCAAAGTGATTTTTCACTATAGAAATGCCTTATTTTAAATAAACAGAAGCATCAGGCAGATTAGGTTAAAGCTGAAAGCATTATACGATTAGCAGATAGCAGCTGGCAACCAAGCCAGTGCCTTCCGTGACAGAGGTACAGTGAGATGAAAGGCAAATGGGGGAATGCACTTCAGGGACTTGGCTGACAACCACCACCACCACAAACAACAACAACAACTACAACCTGTCTACAATCAGGTGCGGTGGGCTACAACACGGTTTCGTTTCCAGAGATCAAAGGATCTGCACGGCTGACCAGGGCAACCAGTGTTGAATATTTATTACCCAGCCCCTCTGCCCAAAACAATCTGGATCCTGGCATTTTTCCACCCAGATAGCTCACCAGTATGTTACTTTGGCAAGTCCTTCTGCATAAAATCAGTAATTGATAGTTAGTCTATGTGCGCTGTGTTGCACTTTTTCCACTGAAGGGCTCACTCTCCCTCCCTTGGAAAGCAGGGGGAAACAGCCACTTTTTGCTTTTGTTTTTTCTAGCTCAAGCCATGCATTAAAAGGAAAGAAAAATGAGAAGAACCAATGTATTCTAGTTTCCATGAAGGAGACACCAAAGATTATAGACTCAATTGCTTTGAGGGTTCCCAAGGTCATCATTGCATGTTTTCCCTTGCCACTGCTTGGCATTCTGGGTACTGTAATCTGACGAGAACTCCAGACCAGCCCCAGAGCTTAAGCGAACTATGAGGCTTGTTCATGGTATTTTCTCATCTGTTACGTGGGTCTCTCAAATGTTTAACAGGTTATACATGGAACCTCTGCAACAAAAGCATCATTTTTTCATGCACCATTGTCCAGATCTTTGAAATTAATCCCTTTTCTAACAAGAACTCTGTTATAAGCCAAGAGAACACCAGGCTGCATTAGGCGATGCTGCAATCATGGATGGGGCCTCACCAGGGTCCCCATTTCAAGAGGTTCAGCCAAGTCACCAGGACAGCATCACACGGCTGATAGACTTGGGTTTGAAAGCAAGAATTGTTTTATTTAGTTCCGTTATTCGAAGTTCAGTCACTATTTGCCTAAACAAAAAGCTTGCTCAACGGATTGCTTGTCCCCATGTCTTGGCGGCATCTCCTTTCAAATCTAGCTCTGGAGACTACTGGAGCAGACGGCGATCTAAACACAGTTTATGCCTTGGGTCCCCTTTGGTCCGCTCTTTCCTCCAGACCTAAACCATGGGGAACTCTGTTTAAACTTGCATCTGTATGTAGTCTCGTGTGGTCTTTCGTACAGTCTTTTCCGTTTTTTTCTCTCTGTAAAGGCATGAGGATGGGCACCAATGGGGGAGTGATACCCACCTAAATGCCCCACCCCTTTGTTCCTGCCGAATTGTTGTCCCAGGTCCCAGCTGCCTTCCCTTACTATCTGGTCACTATGTGTGCAATCTCTCTCTCCCTCTCTCTCTCTCTCTCTCTCTCTCTCTCCCCCCCCCCTCTCTCCCCCCCCCCCACGCACACTCCATCCCACCACTGTCTTCCACGAGGGCACCAGCGGCGGCTTCCCACGGCCACCCCTCTGCCTCTAACAGTGCTGCTGCTGTGTGATGAGCAGATGCCTTTCAGTCCGTATCTGGGCTGGGCGCTGGGCCGGGCACTTTACTTGTTTTAACCTTATTTCAGCCCAATGGCCACCTTGTGGAGTATCTGTTACTGTCCATGTTTTTGGATGCGAAAACAGGGCTCAGGTAGGGGAAGCCACCTGCTGAGGGCCGTCCAGCCATTCAGGAAGGCGGAATTCAAAATCAAGTCCATTTAACTCTGCATGGCCACGTGTGTGCATGTACTTATAAACTTCTGCATATGGGCTATAGCCACGTAATATCTGTCGGGAGAAATGGGGCCACGGGCTCAAATGGCACCAACCTTGAAACATGAAGAAACTCAGGCACGGGGAGGCAATGTAGAGAAGGGAGAACACAGTTAATGACGCTTTATTGCCCATTTGCAAGCTGCTGAGAGCAGATCTTAAAAGTCCTCATCACAAGTAAGACATATTTTGTAACTGCATATGGTGACAGATGTTAATTAGAATGATTGTGGTGATCATTTCACACTGTCTGAAAATATTCATTATGCTGTACACATGAAACTAATGTTATATGTCAGTTATGTCTCAATACAAATACTGACATACACATAATTAGTATAAGATAAATATATAAAATAACTATTGTAATATAAAGCTATAGTTATATATAATATATAGCTACTTTTATGTATATTTAGATACATAATTATATGTGGTTTATACCATATACAAATGGTTGCATGTGTTTATCAACAGACATATACAGAATTATATTAATAACCTAATCTGTCATCATTCTGTATATAATGCAACACTGATTTATTCCCTAATAACTGTTCTAATAAAAAAAATTGACATAGTTTAAAATTTAGTGGTGACATACCATTATTTTTTTTGTTAGTACTTTTTCCCCCGAGAAGCAACAATAAAATCACCTGCCCTCTTGCCAAAGAAATTCTCACTAACTGACTCCCTCCAGGGCCGGGCCTCGGTCCGCAGAGCAGGGCATTGAGCAGAGGCAGGGGGGGGGGGGGGGAAGGGCGGCTGCAGCCCCCAGCTCTGCCACCACCACCAGCTTCTCTCCCGGTCCATGTACCTTCTGTGGCCCCTACCCGGCTGTGCTGTTTCAGCCTTTTTCCTTTCAGACCTACCCTCTCTGTGTCTTCCAAGGAGGTAATTAGTTACCTTGATCAAATAATTTATACTGACATCTGCTAACATCCTCCACACATGACAAAGCAGCAGGATCTGAACAAGCGGCCACTCGCAGCATGAAGATTGAGTGAGCAGAGGGCCAGAGGCTGTGCATTCTTCCCTTTTTTTTTTTTTTTTTTTTAATATTTTTATTTATTTATTTTTTAGAGACGGAAGGGAGGGAGATAGAGAGAGAGAGAAACATCAGTGTACGGTTGCTGGGGGTTATGGCCTGCAACCCAGGAATGTACCCTGGCTGGGAATCGAACCTGGGACACTTTGGTTCCCAGCCCACGCTCAATCCACTGAGCTACTCCAGCCAGGGCTTATTCTTCCCATTTAAATGATATCTAGGTTTTATTGATTTAATTTTTTTTCCTTTTGCTCTTGGTCTTCTATTTTTTCCATTTCTCTTTTTTCTTTTCTATATTTTTTCCTCTCTCTCCTTTTCAATATTGTTCAGGTGCAATTGTCTCCATTTCCCCCCACCACTCCCACCCACCCCAGCCATCCCGCCCCCCCACCCTAAAAGATACCTGATTTTTAAAGACATCTCGGGATGTGTGATGATATCAGTAATTGTTAGCTGTGGATCTTTTAATGGCAGTGCATTCATCCTTTTAAGAGGTTGTTTGGGTTTTCCAAGGACTGCATCCGGAAAGGAGTCTAGCAGAAAGGAGAAGGCGACATAAATGAAGGAGAGCAAGATGGGCCATGAGTGATTGCTACCTACACAGCCTGGGGTGTGCTGCCCTTCCTACCCTTATACATCCTGGAATCTGTGAGAATAATTCACGAGTGTCTTTAAGAGGGTGTGCGGAGTATGTTCCCTGTGATTCAACCTTTTCTTTAACAGATCTGCTGTAAATCAATGTCCTGCCTTTTCTCCCAGCCCTCTCACGAGACTCTTCTTCCTGTCGTGGAAAGGGACGGTGCTCAGAGACTGTGCCGCACACGCCTTTAGGAATGTCCGGGAACTCCTATCAGTAACAGCTCTAGGAATACTCTTGACTGGGTTTTCAAGGTGCTGGGAACCTGGAAATGTTCGCTGCGCTTCCAGGGCTTTTACTTGAACCCCGACTTGTCCAATTTTCATTTTTATTCCCTTCATTCCCACCACTCCCATAAAACTGGCGATGGTGGTGGTAACGACAATACTTACCTAAGTGCTACCACGTGGCAGGCGCCCTTCCGTGTAGTTTGTGAGTTTTGACCGACTCGACACAGCAGCTCTGTACGGCAGGTGGCGCTGTTTCCATTTAACAGTGGAAGAGCACGTGTCGCGTGAGGAGGTTAATTTATCTGGTCACAGGACTCACAAGGGACAGAGCCGGGACTTGAGTGCAGGCGGTTAGCACGGACCCAATACCCTCTACCCACGGCTTTCTCAGCCATGCTGAGTCAATTTACTAACTGTCGGACCTACTTTCATGTTACCAAATTCCTGTTCGGACAGAAAGCAGATTCCACACCCTGCGCGCCCACTTTAGCTCTTCCCATGCACCCGTCGTCTTTGACTGGACACACCACCGGTGTGCACCGGCGTGCACCCTCTGACTTGCCCGCGATGCGGGGTGCTATTTGCTGACCGCGCAGGGCCTGTCACCTCCGCGGGCAGGGGGAGGCAGGTGGGCCGTGCAGAGCTCAGACGGGCGCTCGCTGCTGCTCGACACCCGCAGACTCGTGTGCGTGGCGCTCTCCTCCTGGCCCAGCACAGGTATTTCGGGATCGGTCCAGAGATCGGAGCCATGGCAGGAAGAGAGTGACAGTGCAGGGCCCCATGAGCCCGGCTTCTACTCGGAGAAGCCAGAGGAGTGTCTCCGAGGATCCTGTAACCGTCAGGGCAGCTTTTATGACGTAACTGGACCTCTCACCCCTAACTTGACCGCACCTGAAGGGCCATCAGTGTCACAGGAGAAGGTAGTGTGACTTGTCGAAAAGCTGGCAGTCTTCCTTAATGTGTAACTTAGTGAACAGATTAGGAACTTCTTTACTTCTCAACGTATTGATGAATATATTAACCACGAGGCCTAACACCAGCTCATTAGGTTACAGATTGCATTTAACTAGAAGCCCAGCAGACAACATCCTGAGTAATAAGCTGTGTTCTGGGAAATGAGAATGCTACCTGCAGACCGTGTTCTGGGAAGGACGTGTTGAGTGACAGCCCTTCAACGGTGGCAGCCTTTAGAAGTAATCACATTCTGCAGAATTAAGGGACACCAATGACAACTAAATGAACCCTGCCTTTCATCACAGAGAAGTCCACCTTTGCTCTTTTGATCAACATAATCAGGCTATTATTCATTTATTATTTTCAACAAGCAAATAGTGCCTCATATGTAAAAAGACCCATGCTAGGGGCTGCCGACATTGTTACTTTAAGATTTCAGAGGGTAAGGGAAGAGTGAAAGTGAGGATTATATATGTTGAACACAAGTGGTAATAGAAGGGCAGGGTAAACATTTCCTTGATGTAGCCAGGTCACCGAGAGTGAAGACAAAGATGAGAACTTGGGGAGGTGAACCCCATTCACACTTAACCAGCACGATCCCCATTGTACTCTAGCCAAGGAAAGTGTGATGCCAACGGGAAGGAAGGCACGGTTAGGTTCTGAGGAAGTGAAATGAGTTAATGCCCACACAATTGGAAGGCCATACGGTATTCATAAAATTTTAAGTATGGTAAATATACCTCTGTATCCTGAAAAGTGTTGGGTTGCAGATTTGATTTGAGTTGATTTTTTTTCACTGTGGTGGTTGCTGCTGTTCAAGGAACCTACTATTCCTCAGGAGATTAGAAAGGCCGTGGAGAAGCAGATTAAAGTCCATTTTCTTTGGACAATAAGGCATGTGATTGTTTGTCAAGTAACCATTGGGGGGAAGAAATCCATCAGCTGGATAATTTGGCTTGTCAATATCTGGTACAACCCCTTCATTCTCTCTTACCCTCTCCCCCACACTAATTGACTGATTGTTTTGCCTGTATCTAAAAGCCCGTATGAGTCAGATTTTCCCCTGTGAATTTCATTTACTGGTAATGTCAAGTACAAATTCTTATTAGACCACAGCGATGCACTGTGTAAACCTCTTTAATCACCTAATTGTTTCGCTGGGGAGAGAGAGCTCTGGTAGGAAGAATAAAATTCCTTTAGTGATTACAACATTGTCCTCTAGCCTTCTAGATCAAAAAGCACCAGAAAAACAAAGACCCCCCAACCCATTCAGAGAGCCAATTATCATTGGATCTTAACCCCTTTATTTTATTTCCCTTGTTTTGCAAAAGAGTCTCTATACTCTGAAATGTGTGTGATTAATTATAACGCAGTGCATTAAGACTGTGGGTCTTTTCCCTGAGTAAGCTGAGTGTCAGAGAGGTGTTGTGATATATACGGATAAGCTTATCTTGACGTCGGGAGTGATTTACAAACAGACAGCCGGGCTTCTTGGGAAAATGCTCCCCACGGCAGAACGGAGAGCTTACCGAAATTTGTCAAGGCGCAAAACCAAGGCTGAACTCAGGCTCCATTTTTCTTTTCGCCATTTTCTTACTGCGTTAGAAATTTTTTTATTTTTGCACCCTTGATGTCAGTTTTCTGGACTTTAATACTTATGTACTCCTCCTAATACCTGAGTCACAAAGTTCTCTGTCACTGAGAGAGTATTAGGCAGCATTTTAATTGAAAAAAAATTGTCCCAGGAATGGTACAAAAAATGGCATGATCCCAGCTTTATATAATTTATTTATTCAAACTATAAAGAAATAAGTGAGATGATTCTCTAAGGATAACTTGAATCAAGTAGAAAAAATATATATATACACACACACACATATATATATTGCACAATCTATATTGTAAGATCTAAGGTGGTTACCATAATAAACTAGGAAGCAAAGTTATCTTGAAAAGGGCAAAACACAGGACTGAAGGAAGCAAAGAGAAAGAGTGGTCTGAAACCTTGAACATGGCCATGCTACAGAAAAGATGATGGCGTGCCGCTCCTGTCGTGGGAAACAGGGATGTGAGGAGTACCTGTTCTGACGCAATAATTCTTGGTCGTAGGCTTGCAGACTGGGTACCACCTGCGGAGATTCATCTCATCTAGGCCTGTGATGGACTGTGTCCCACCCAATTTCACGTTGAAATCCTACCCCCAGACGAGCTGGCATTTGGAGGCAGGGCCTCTGGGAGGTGGTTAGGTCAGGAGGGCGGATCCCTCATGACTGGGACTATTGTCTTTGTAATCAGGGACCCCTGAGCGTTCTCTAGCTCCCTCTGTCCGCTGCACAAGGACGGGCTGAGAAACTAGCCCCCCACCGCAATCCCGAAGGGGGTTCTCCCCAGGACCCGCCTAGGCTGGCGTTCCATCCTGAGCTTCCAGCCCCCAGAACACACGACTTCTGTCATCTCAAAGCCACCCGTCTCTGGTACTCTGTTATTTTAGTGATGGTCATGGGGCCTGAAGGAGCCAAGGCCTTGAGAACCTGGGAAGGCAGGCAGTCCTTGGAAGGACCACCCGCCGATACTGTCTGCAAGCCCCCCACAGATTCCAGCGCCCATCCCTCTGGTGGACATTGCTCTTCGCCGATCCCTCCCCAATGCACCGGTTTCATATGAGGGAAATAACTTAAACTCCCTCATGGCTTTTGCACATTCCTAGGCACCATGGTAGATCATTTGACCTAGGAATACACCTAGGTAAACTACTGACATTGTTCATCTGTGCTAAACACGTGTATGCATTGTAGGTAGTCGAGAGTGAGGGCAGAGGGGATGTTTCAGGATAAGTGTGATCAGGCCATCTTACTGATGTCCAATCCTAGACGGTATCAGACACCGATATATTAATTCTCAAAATATGCTTCATGTGATCACATATGGAAAATGAATGGCAATATACATTCCAAGTACACCTGTAATTAAAAAAAACATTTTGTCCAAAATGTACAAATCTATATTTGTCACAGTAGCCTGTGACTTATATATATATATAATATATACACTTATAAATATGTAATCTCCATCCTTAGGATGTACTCAGATGTCACCTAGTGAAGACTTTCTCAAGGCTAAACTAACACCTAAATTAAATAGTGGGGGTTCTTGATACCCTATAAGCACTGAAGAGATTTTAAAAATATTTTTGCCTGGCTGGCGTAGCTCAGTGAATTGAGCGTGGGCTGCAAACCAAAGTGTCACAGGTTCAATTCCCAATCAGGGTACATGCCTGGGTTGCAGGCCATGGCCCCCAGCAACCGCACATTGATGTTTCTCTCTCTCTCTATCTCCCTCCCTTCCCTCTCTAAAAATAAATAAATATAATCTTAAAAATATTTTTGATGAACTTCTCTCAGTAGCTCCTGCAGGCTATCACAGTCATGGGCATGACCTTCTCTTACTCAGCTCCTTGAGCTCCTGGCCTGACCCCGGGTCAGGGGGAAGGAACCCTGTAGTCCCTGCTTGTACGAGCAGGGGAGTCTCACTGCTTCACACCCACACAACCAGAGGGCCACTCTGATGGTTCTTCCACGGACAAATAAGGTTTTCCCTGAGTGACTGTCAGCTTTGAGGCACCCCCCGAGTGACAAAGCCAGGAGTCAGGTGCTCCACTTCTGGGTAGGGGAGGGGGTGCTGGTGGTGACCCAGTTCAGCTAGCCTTTGTGGGGTGCTGGCTGCGTGTCATAGACCTGAGTAGTGGCTTCACACACTACTTTGCTATGTACTGTTGTAATCATCATAACAACGTATGGAGCAGTTGCGTGAGCCAGTATTTTATGAACGAAAACACTGAGAGTGTTTTCGATCATAAAAGAGTTCAGATACTTTGCCTACAGCCAGGTCCAGGGATCCCAGACGGATGATCACCTCTGTCTCCTGCTTCACTCTTTACATGTTAAACAATGGTTTCTCGTGCCCGTGGATCCAGCATTATTAGCGAGAAAATCCGGTGAAGGAACCTAGAGAACAGCAGCCAAGGTGGGCAGAGCAGGAAACAAAGGCCCCCTCGCCCTGGAGCCGCCAATTGCTTCTCTGGATCCCAAGGGATCGGGAAAGAGAGGAAACTGCCAGCTCGTTCCTTTCCAGCCGGATGC
Source organism: Phyllostomus discolor (assembly GCF_004126475.2). NCBI lineage: Eukaryota > Metazoa > Chordata > Mammalia > Chiroptera > Phyllostomidae > Phyllostomus > Phyllostomus discolor. Next base: position 89,448,782 of record NC_040913.2, on the reverse strand, counting down.
CTGGGCACCTGTGTCCCCGCCCTGCTGCCACACACCAGCCAAGACTGTTCGTGGAGGAGCCACAGAGGGAAAAAATTATATTCGTTTCATGAGATGAATAACGACTTTCCATAGACGATGCTTCGGATACATTATCAGAGTCAAACCACTGAAATTCCTGTGTAACCACTGGGCTGGAACAGAGGAGGCCTTCCACATACTTTTGTTTATCTGAAAGTGCATGTTGCTTCATTTTCAAATCTTGTGACCTCTGATTTAATAATTTATGTGGTGCGGGGACAAAAGGGTGTAGTGATCACACCTGGGCGTACTGAGGTCTTTGATCTTTGCATGTCAGCTTCCTAAGCCTCGGTTTTCTCATCAGTAAAATAGGATGGACATCCAGGTTCCAAGGTCAACCTTATAGTGTGGAAAAGCACACAGGAGCAGTCTGAACAGGAGAACACACCCCACCAACATTAATTATTAATCAAGTGATGACGAGAAGCTGTTAAGCTATATCATTTGATCTCTAACAGAGTCAAAAAGGAAAAGGGAAACATCAACTTGTAGAAATGTAAAAATAGTCCTGGCTGGTGTGGCTCTGTGGATTGAGTGCCAGCCTGCAAACAGAAAGGTCGCAGGTTCGATTCCCAGTCATGGCACATGCCTGGATTGTGGGCCAGGTCCCTAGTTGGGAGTGTGCGAGAATCTGATGTTTCTCTCTCTCTCCCTCCCTTCCTCTCTCTAAAAATAAATAAATAAAATATCAAAAAAGGAGAAAGAAAGGTAAAAATAACCTCATGTGTAAGAAACATCACAGTTCCAGGATGACTCTGAAAACCCCTCCGAGGCAGAACAGGTGCCCTGGTCCTGGTCACAGGTGAAAGGTGACTCTTGATGCAAAGTCCTCATTTTATCTTTCTGTAGATCCTTGCACCGACACCACTTTGCCCTAGGTCCATGCTGCTGCATGGGTATGCCTGTCTTGTTTAAAGTTTTATTCCCAAAGCCTGGCATGCTGCTTGCCATGATGTAAGTTTTCAATAAATATTTGGTGAATCAGTGCATGTCGAGTTAATTAAGAGATAGTATCATTGCAATACAGAAAATACTAATTGTTCAAGTTCATTACTCTGCAAAAAAAGAATGGCATGTTTTTGCTGACACCGAACAGTTACTTGAATATAAAATTCAAAATTTGTTATAAAATCCACATAAAGATGACAACTAGACACATTGATAACTGAAATGTACAATTTGATGTTGAAAACTTTAGAGATGTTCAAATACCTCTATAGATTAGACCAAAACTTTAATTGTTGTCTGACTTTATGAAAGCAAAGCACATTTGAACACCTCGCCCCCCCCCCCCCAAATGGCTAACTCAGGTCATATTAGGGATGAAAGTCACAGCCTCGGCCCGAAGACAACATGGTACATGTGCCACCATTTGGTGAAATCATGGAGTTGCAAGTAATTATTGCTAATTTTCTCGCCAGAGCATAATAGGGAAGCTCCTTGCATAATGTCATAGTTTGAGTTATTTAAAATTACAAATAATGGTTACCGTTTAATCATGGCTAAATTTATGCATTAAATGATAAGGTCTGAACTCATACATTGTAAATGTTATGAATTGCATTTCCATTTGAAGCTTAGAAGATTTGTCGCAAGAAGGAGGAGAGATGTTTGCTTATCGCACCTCTAATGATGGTTTCACTGGTTAATTTCTGGCCAAGGAAAACGGGGCCCCAGACACTCGGCATAGTGGGGCGCTGCCCTGTGTGTATGTCAGCGGATAGAGCCCAGGGAGCCGTGCTGTCTGTGTGGTGCGAGGCTGCACCTGAGAGGAGCGAGACCTGGTTCTCTAGTGCGTCTCTGAAACCGGCTCTGAAGCCTGCTCTCAGACAGTAGCTCCAGAAATGTGTTCAACAAGCACAGGGTTCCAGGAACAAGTGTTTTCCTTGTGTGGGGGCATCTTCACCTGGACGAGAAGCTCTCGGTTAACTCGAAGTCAGATCCGGGAAGGCATGGTCTTACCAGTGATCCTTTTGTGGTGCAATCCCCAAACCGTGCTAGCTTCTCCCATAAGGGTGTTCCGGGAGATGCTGCCCACTCTCCCAGGGGCTGAGCGTCCTGCTCTCTGCAGCTCCCAGACTGGGCCAGGACAGGGCCCCACAAAGATACAGGTGTTTGGGGAGCACGTTAAGTTTCCCTAACTATTGCCGTCTTCTTCCATCCAGTTTCTGTGCCCCTTGTTACCTAGGAACACGACTATGCTAGTGGATTTCAAATCACAGGTGGCAAACACACGGCCCTCCCAGGGCTGAATCCGGCCCTCCACCTTGTTTCTACCCGGCGGCAGCACCGACCTCTGGCTTAACTGCCTTAAGGAGTAGTTACCCTTACACAGTCCTAAAATGACATGTGGCCCTTTGAAGGCAACTGCGAGGCTGAGGTGACCCCCGGTGAAAATGAGTTTGATGCCCCTATTTCAAATGATCCCCAAAGCAGGAGTGAATTTGGGAAACTAGGTGTTCTGTTAATTTCAGGTTTTTCTTTCCATTCTTTTGTATTTCCAAGTTTGCTGATTCACATTTCCAAACACTGAAAGCTTTGCTTTTAGCTTAGTGGGCATGGGATCTATACGTTACTTCAAGGAATGCTGAAGTTAGGTTTTGACATATGTTTTAAGGTAAACTTTGTTTCTCTATGTAAAGCTGACAGTAGTAGTTACTGAAAACTTCTAATGTGTAAGAAGATACAGTTCAGTTCTCCTGGGCCTGAAGTTCAGTGCGTCACACTGACGGAGTGAATAAGCTCCACCTTAAAGAAGAAATATGAGAGTTGTGCTGAACGAGGAATACATTTCCTGCCCTTGCCCCCTGTCTGTGCAAGGCCATTTGAATGTGCTTTTGAGGACTAGCATATCAAATTAGCAGAATCGACATCAAATCACCTTTACTGCAGAGAACCAAATAATTCTACTGTGATGAAAACAGCTCTCCAATTATTGGCAAAAATATCATAACTTTTAGCTGCAGAATTTAGAATAACCTCACCTACATCATTCAGGTAACAGCAAAATTAAAACTTCGTATCGATCAGGAAGTAGGAATAATCCATTCTCTTCTAATTTCCCGGAAGTCATACCCTCTCTTCAGGCCGTTAGAGGTGGTGTTTCAGGAAAACAGACTTTACGTAAATATTCTTTACCTTACGATAGATGTGTGATGTGCTACAACACATTTAGGGGGATTTACGCTGTGCATGCAACTGATTGAACAAATTCCATTTGAGACAGGTTGATTCTAGAAAACATACGAAGTGCATCTTAGTGGCTGGAAGGCAGGTGTGATATCTGGTCACTACCACGACAGTGTGTGACGACTTTGAAAACTCCAGTAATATAGTTGTGGTGCTGTGCTGGATCTCTAGAGTATGTTGTTATTAAAATATTGATTGACGGTGTGAAATCATCCGTAAGAGGGATTCAGATTTGCAATGATAGCGCTCCTTCCGTTTCCGCGGATGCGCGCCGCCTGCAGCGAGGTGCGGCGTCTGGTACCCAGACTGGATGAGAGCCGTGCACGCCACGCGCACCGTCTGAGTCTGCGGGAGCAGCAGGGCAGAGCCTCCGGAGGGCTCCCCTTTAGAGAAGGGCGACACCCGTGGCTTTGTTGTCGAATGTGGTATTTTGGGATGCAAGTGCCCTGGTGTGCACGGGGACACTGTTTCCGCTTGCAGCTGCTCGGTCAGGAGTGGAATAGCAGGGCAGTGAGGAAAGTGCAATTGGAAGAAAAAAGCACCACCTTACAATAAAGGAGTTAAATAAAAGTAACACTAAGATGCAGTTTTTAATTCCTTCCAAATCATAGGACTTTTTTTAAAATTAAAGACCAGATTTTCTTCTGAGTTGCAATCCAATCAATATAGGTATAAAATACTAAATATTGATACTATTTTTAGACTCACTTTGGCAACTCTCTAGACCTTGTTATAAAATGAGCATACGTGTCGAGGCCATTTTAAACTTTTGTTTGTTTTTTAAATTATTTTATTGTTCAATTACAGTTGTCTGCATTTACCCCCCACCGCTCCCCCTCCACCCCAGCCATCCCCACCATCCCCACCATCCCCACCTCCCTCCCGTGCTTCCACCCTCCCCCTTGGATTTGTCCAGGTGTGCTTTACAGTTGTGCCTGAACTTTTAAATTATCAATTAAACGATGATTACCACACAGGCTTATTTCAAGTAAACAATAAAAAAACCTGAATGTACGTGAAATATGCATTATGAGATAGGTTATGTGTAGGTGCTGTCTGCAGATTTCAGAAACACATGCATGCTGCTTATCTTAAATTATTTTGCAATGTTTTCTTGCATCTGTGTATATTAGTAGCACAAAAAAAAGTCTCTCTGTCTTTTTGTTTTGGGCTGACTTTGCTCCTTTTGAAAGCAAGCACCTGGATCAATGAATCACCCGAAATGTTCTTTGTGCGTCCCCTGTTGTTTTTCTTACAAAGAAATGCAAGGAATTAGCAGAAATTGGTGTCACCATTTGTTTTAGCGTGGATGGCTATGAACGGTTCCTTTAACTGTGGAGTCTGCCATAAACTGGTGACATGTGAAACTTTATGCGCTAAAGCGTAATACCGGTTTTTTATCATCCAAGTCCGTTGAGGTGGGGGAGGGGCCGCGGTGAGCATCCCTATACCTTGGAAGACTGTTTTAGTGCTGGGGTGCCAACGGCACTTTGCACACTTGGAGGTAACTTTTTCGTACTTACCCTCATTTTTATTATAGGCCGAGACGGGCATGGAGGAGGCAGTGCCTCATGCACGGTCTTCAGTTTATAAGGCCGAACTTGGCACTTCGAAGTGGACATACTAACGTAGATTCAGACAGTTCCCAAGTAATACTGTGCCAAAAAAAAAACCACGTGGATTTATTTTGTTTTCCTCTTTTTAAGGTTATGTTTTAATATTTTAGCCACACAGTGCTTCCAGACTTTGACACGTGTCTGCTTTATCCACTGCCATTGGCCCTTCAGGAACAAGTCACGAGCAAAGAACAAATCCCAAATCCTTAGACTAGAACCTTGCAGCTACACGTCTTTTCACATATCCCTTGACCATTCTCCAGGAGAGAAGCGTGGAGCCTGGAGCCTGCCCTACAGGAAGCCACGGATGGGCGAAGCAGTGCGGGCTGGGTGCATGTCAGAGATTCTGTCCCCGGTCCTTCTGTGGACCAAGATGCGGGGAGAAGACTCGGCTGTGGGAGTTCTGGTGGCCGTTGGTGGTGGGGCAGAGCGAGGGGAATAACCCCGGCGACAGCCAGTGCAGGAAAGGGCAGGTCGAACCTGGTTTACAACTAGACTCGTGTTCTTTCTCCTTTTTTTTCCTTCGCTGGCTAACAGCTCCCTCTGAGCACCCGCATTTTTTCTCCCTGGATCTCACACTATGCCATAAACCGCACTGGAACTGTGAACAGCTAATAGTGTCACAGAATTATTGCATTTGGCCAACAACCCTACATTACTGTGGTTATAACATCGACTCTTTGGCCAAACAGCACGAGAAGGTATGGAGAATGCACATTGTAAAGGTGTATTTTACAACCTGACATGCTGTATTTTGGGAATTATGAGTAACACTGTTCAGATTATATAACCATGATTATATCTTTATGGATGTATTAAAGATGAAAGAAAACTGCAATAATTTCAACGGGAAGAACAAGCCCATGTGATTTATATAGGTATTCTAAAATGGTCAGGTATGGATGCCAAATTATAATACGTTTTATAGCATGCAACATCCAGAGTTCGAATTCCAAAGCTCACATGGGGTTCTGCCTCAAAAAGTATAAAATAGGAGCTATCATTTTCAAAAGATTTAGACCCATACATGGTTGCCAGAACCGACTAGTAAACTGAAGGAAAATATCTATTTTGTATGGATTCTCTCAGTAATTTCTCATCTCTTCTAGAGTCAATTAAATACATAAAATATACCTGTTTCTAAAATGTCACCATGACAGTTACCTTCCTTATATTCTTTTTGAAGTATCTTCTTCATTTCAAGGGTAATTACTTTTAAACTAAATACATTTTGGAAAAAAGACAAGCGTGATTTCAATGGATGCTCTTTCTATGGCTGATAGCCATGTGAGCATAAAAGTTGTTGTGACAGTGACTCAAGCACATCAATTAGCACCCCATGTACAGCGAGACGCACCGGCAAACCGCTGCGCCTCTCACCAGTTCCGTGAGGCTGTGGCTTTGTTTTCCATGCAACTGAAATAAAAACTCCCTGTAAGGCACATGGGCACAATTTTCTTTTCAACTTGACACTGGAGATTCTTTCGCGTTGTTCGTGCTTTGAACTACTTTTCTTTTTTTTTTTCGGGGCTGTGTCTTGACTGGCACAGAATCAAAGTTACTTAGAAAGAAGAAAGAATATACATCAAATGGCAGAATCACCACTCAGAAAATATCATCGGCCACAGAGTGCGGTGGAGCTTTTCATGTTTGTTTTCTGGTCAAGGAGTGCTGCATGCCGTCCCGACTCCAGGCTGGTGCATGCGGACACATGATTAGAGCAAATTTGCCTTTAATCCTCCACGGGCACCGTGGTGCATCGTGGCGCGTGCGGGCATCTCACGGAGTTTTGTGCATTTCATGGCTTTGGAAACCTCAGGGAGTGGAATCAGAGGGGAGGGCAAGGTCACTCCTCTGCTTTTGGCAGGCCCGTATCACCCTCGCCATTTACCACTCATTGTTTTGAATATAAATCATGAGAATGACTGACTCTCCATTGAAAAGCCCTTGATTCAGTAAAATCAAACAGCATGTTTCCAATTTCCTTTTTGTTTGATTTCACTTTTATAATCCCCAATATTCATTACATTCCATCCCTCTCTTTCTTTGTAAAGTGGCTTGAGTAGGAAGTGCTGATTGATTGTGTATTAAGCTTTATCTCAAATTTTTAGTGACAGGCACACACTACATACAAAATCATGTTAAACACACATAGTAAATATTGCTTTTAATTTTTTATACTTTTTTTACTTTTAATACAAAATATTTTATATAAAAAGTGTCACCTTCCCATAGGTCTGTGATGCTTTGTAGACTCTTCAAGTAAATCATTGTGATTATGAAAGGAAAGAATACTGTCTTAAAACCTGTAAGTGGTAAATGTCCAAATAGCCACTGTGAAGGTGTTTGAGCTTTAAGAATTCCGTTGAGTCAGTCACCACAGGGAGTTCATGGACAATCACTCCTCTTTCACCTTTAATTTCATTACATTTAATACTGTCTCTACTGGATAAAGCACGTTTAATAAAATTGTTTTCATTTATTATGAGAGATTTTTTTCTCAAATTAGGGGATGGATAGAGGAGTTAAGCATTTTTATTGAATTAGCTAAGGATCACGTATCTGGACTGATTTGTGAACACAGGAGAATTTTAATTTGTTGAGATAAAGACGAGTTTATGTGGAAAAGAGGGAAGAGGAAGACTGTGTTCTTGCAGAATTGTTTTTTTCTTTTACACTATTTACATTAAGCTTTTACACATACAACAAAAGTGACAAGATGCATACTTCCTGGGGAAGAAAATCATGCAATACCATATTACTTCTTTGTGGGAAAGGTATGCATATAATCAGTTGTGCCCCTTTTTCCTTCCCAAAATAGTAACTGTTACTCAATTATAGTACCTTTGTTAAAGCACAGCATATTACTGTTTAACAAAATCACTACTAAATTGCATAAATTGTTTTGAATGGCAGTCATTATATAGGGCAATTGGTATTGTAATTGGGAGCTAAATTAATATTATTATAAGAATTAGTCAAGATGGGCTTAATAAAACAATTTTTATAATTTTACTATATTTGGGCCTTAAGTTGTATTTAATATAAATTGGTGAATGCTATGCAAATATTAGAATACTGTGGAGTTGGAAGGAGTGCTAGTCATAAGTGAAATCTGTTGATATCCTTCCCATACGGGCCCATTTATTGCTTCCCAGGGGTCCCAGAGAAGAAAGTACTCAATTAGCTAGGGCTTTGTTTTCAGTTGATTAATTTTAGAGAGAGAGGGGAATGAGGGGGAGAAGAGAGAGAGAAACACTGATTAGTTGCTGTACCTGCTGATACACTCCTTGGTCGATTCTTGTAAGTGCCCTGACCAGGCATCAAATCTGCAACCTTGGTGTATCAGGATGATACTCTGCTCAACTGAGCTACCTGGCCAGGGCCTACTGTGGCTTTCTCAAAAAGTAAAAGCTGACAGCTGTGTGGGTGTATGTGGGAGGTGCTGGGGGGATAGAGGAATTGAGAAGGAAAAGGAAGGGAGGGAGGGAGGGAGGGAGGAAAAGGAAAAGAAAAAAGAAAGAAGATAAAAGAAAAAAAGAGAAAAGAAAGAAAAAAGAAAAAAGGAAAAGAAAAGAAAAGGAAAAGGAAAAAGAAAGGAAAGGAAAAGAAAGGAAAGGAAAAGAAAAGGAAAAGAAAAGAAAAGAAAAAAGAAAAGAAAAGAAAAAAGGAGATAAAGAAAAAACGTATGGACATGGACAACAGGGTGGTGATTGCCTGGGCAGTCGGAGGAGGTGGCGGAGGGGAAGAGGAGACAGTGGTGACGGGCAGAGGACTGACTTGGGGTGCTGAGCACACAGTCGAGTGTGCAGATGATGTGCAGTAGACCCGTGCACCTGCAACCTGTGTAATTTTGTTAACCAGTGTCACCCCAGTAAATTCAACAAAAAGGGGAAAATAGTTACATCTTTGTTTAAAAGAAGGGAAGCATAACCTTCATAGATTTCATAGTTTTCCCATCAACAAGATGGAGGTAATCACACTTTATAAGCTCCCAAAATTTTTTAAATATTAGTTGGTGTTATTAAAATTATAAATTGTATATATTGTCTATATTATCTACAGCATTTGTCCCACAATACTTGAATGTATTTATTTTTTAAATATTTTTTAATCCTCGCCCAAAGATATTTATTCATTGCTTTCAGAGAGAGGGGGGGGGGGGAGTGAGGAATGGGGGGAAGGAGAAAGAGAGAAACACCAGTTATTGCCTCCTGTACATGAGGCAACATGGTAAACAGAGGATAAATCTCAGTAAATAGAACAGTTTCCAAGTCAATATTATGCCAACTTCATGATTTAAATAACAAAGAAAGCCTGGAATTTTGCTAATATTTGCTAATATGTTGCACTACCAGAGTAAAGGCTATCACTTTTGCCATCATTATACAAATAGTGTGTTGGAAAATTATATTTATATTATACTTTGGTCAACAGTTGCTTTCTTGTTATTTACAATCCAGTTAATTTTATAAGGACTCACAAATAATTCAAAATTAAATCAAGAATTATTCTGAGAGCAAGAAATAAAGGATAGACTTTTTGAACCAAAAAGACTGTGAATAAAATGTTACATTAAAATTCCAGCTGTTATTCTAATACTTTATTAAAATTAAAAAGAGTAGCAAGACAAGACATTTCTTTCTAAGTAAAGACTTTTTGAAAAATACTTTCACAGTAAACGGACAAAATTATGTTTGAAGTCAAATGTTTTTATAGCTAATATTATTTAAACTGCAGTAATAACAAATAATTAACAAAATTGTCCTTGTTTGGCAAAACGTTATTCAAAAAAAGTATTTCCCTGGTTTAAATGGTCTGTCTCTTGTTTTTGTTGTTAATTTAATCTCGAGTGTATTTTTCTCCATAACCGTTATTACCATCACCATCATCACCATCGCCCTCACACCCCTCCCCCACGCAGTCGCAAAGTAAATGCTGGCTAAAGCAACTGCAATCCCAGACGGAAAAAAGAGGTTTGCCAAACGATTGAGAATGATGTGAAAACATTTATGCTGTAGTCAATCAAACCAAATAAAGGACAGATATTCAAATGAGAACAGCGCTGCTGCCGATAATTGCCCACGCTATTCCCAGCAGCCCTTGGCAGGGCTTACAGAGCAGGCCGCCGGGCGGGGCTCCGGGGCCCCTGCGTGGGCACCGGGCCGGTCTGTCCCTCTCGGCTTCTAGCTCGCCCCGGACTGAGCACCTCTGCTTCTGGGAGCCTGTAGTCTGCCCTCCTCCCCGGTGTCAGCCGCCCTCCGTACAAAAACTCCTGACTTCGGGCTCAGAGTGAACCACAGAAAAGAATGCACGTGTGTGCACGTGGGACTTTGACCCCGAGCGCAGCCCCACTACAGCGAGACGTCTGCAGCGTCACCCCCGTTCCCCGTGACCACACCCAGGCCCAACGCGGAGGCGGCGCAACGTCCCGCACCTGATGTGCTTTCCTTCCTGGGAAAATTGCACGGTTCAAAAGGCCTGAGTCCTCTGTGTTTTGATCTAACAACAATTCCTGATTTAATTTTGAGTTATCTGTGAGTTCTTCTAGAACAGAGTGGATTTCCAATGGCAGGAATGCCATCGTTGGAGAAAAGAAACGACGGCATACATTTCTTTCAAGCACAGTGTTTCTATAACCACACCACCTCTCGGGCGCTGAAGTCCTCGGGTGTGGGGCCTGCCCGTCGCCTAGGCCAGTGAGCTTTTCAGGTGATCACTACTGAGTAGCACGTAATACGGACCTCCGTAACAAATATTTGAAATGGAAATTTAAAGAACATACCATGAAGAGAGAGCTTCCTCAATGCGAAGGGCTGCGTTTATAAGCGGGGTTTCTATCGTGAAAGAGAATTGTTTCAGTTCTGGTTTGGGTTTTAAGGTGAGGTGTAAAACTTGCCCCACCGCCTTTGCAGTGAGAGCGCACCCACCGTTTTCTTGGTAGACGGACATCCGCTCACATGACCGGCTCTAACTTACCTTCTGAAACTGCTAATGGAGCGATGGAGCTTGGTCGTGAATTCAATTTGACTGCAAGTAATTAGACATGCTTTCTAAAAGGGGAAAATGTAAACTTTGTTTAAAGAGAGAGAGAGAGAGAGAGAGAAACTTGGCCAGGAGGGTGTGAAGAAAGAGAAAGATGGTCAAAAATACTCCAGCCCCGAGGGAAACATCCAGGATCGAGGCGAGACCGCAGCACCCAGCAGATGAGCCAGGGCTGGAGAGAGATGCACAAGGAGTCAGGTAAACCTCCTGGCCAAGGTGACAGTCCCCAGAAGGCCTCCCTCCCTTCTGACACCAGCCTCAAGGTCAGAGGTTCTTAGGATCACCCTGGCTTCAGAGTGGCTGGCTACAAATTCAGACGTCCCCAAGGCCACCTTCATATCTGATACCTCGCTGAAACCTCACAGAAGGTGCTGGCAGCCAGTGTTCGTACAGGAACATTTATTTCAGAGAAAGGATGCAAATCACCTGCAATGAAAAGGGTCACACAAGGCTAAGTCTGGGAGGGATTTGAACCCAGAGCTAATTCCCCACCCTCTTTCCATGGAGCCATGGGAGGCAGGACCTCCTCTGGACCACTAGGTGTAACCAGGCACGTAAGGGAATGCCGAGCAAACCAGCTCACCCAAGCCATCATTTTTATAGGGACTTCATCACTGACATACTGCTTGCAAGGCTGACCTTTGGCTACAAGCCCTTTCTGGAGGTCGGAGCTGACAGCTGTGGTCTCCAGTTCCTCTGGAGGTTGAACCCTGGATGGCACATCCCAAAGCCCCCGTTATAAGTCACATTGTTACCCTGTCCTGTGTCCAAACCTTAGAACACACAAAGACACTCCTGTCAAGCAGGGCACCCCAGGGGCTGAGCGCGGGCACAGCTCAGGCCCTCTCTGACCGAAGTGAACTCTTCAGCGCACGGGAGGATGCACCGGTTTCTCACTGAAGCACTTGGTACTAGGTCTCTGCATGAGACAGGCTGAAGTCTCCTACGGGCTTCTGGGTGGGCTGCTGTTTTCCTGATTCAGCATTGCTTCCTTCTTTCTCTCCCACCTTCTTATGGCCGGGAGGTAGCCATCCTGTAGCCATGCAGAAAGGAAAGGGTTTCGGGGGCTTCGTGCTGACAGCAGGGGACTGGGAAGCCAGCACGGGCTCCTGCCCAACTCTTGGCCACTCGTCTGCAACAGTCCACCTCTGCACACCCGGGGCCCGTGGTCGGCTCTGCTGAGGCAGCGATATTCCGAGGGGGTGATCTTGGCAACTCAGATTCCTCATTAGTAAAATGGAGATGATCTTAATAACACCTAACAACTCCTGTGGCTGTGAGGAGTGAGTTATGTTTATGAAAACTGCTTCTCGGAGGGCAGAGGGCCGCACGGAAGTTCGTTGCGCTGTGGCCACAAAAGTCACGTGTGCCCTTTCTCCGCATCCAATTATGAAGCTGGATGAGAACGGTTGGCGTGGTGAACAAGTTCGCTGGGAGAGACAGGAATAGTTCTTAATGAATTATTAACAGCAATTATTTCCTGTGACCACGCTTTATCAGCAGACATCTGCCTGCCGTGGTACTTGTTCTTGGGTTCAGCTCCGGAGCAGCTTAGGGGAATCTGTATGCATGATGTGATTTCTCTCACAGGCATAGACTCTGTCACACAGTTGCTACTGGAATTTCCAGGGGAGGAGAAGAGCATTATCTTGATTATAGGACTAAATGGGGTGTTTTTAAGGAAGTGTGTAAAGGTGAAATCCTTTTTTCAAAATTTTTTTTTTTTTTTTTGGAAAACAAGAAAGGGCGATACACCACAAGTTCATAAACCTAGCTTCTCCCGGCCAAACAGGAGCACAAATATTTGCATTACAGTCTATTTCAGGAAAGAAAAATTCTTAGAAGAAGATGGCAAAGCCCCTAGTTCGTACACTAATGTGAGGGTATAATTTAATAAAGCCGAGTTCATTCACCAGGGATCAGCCGCCACGGAGAAAATGTGGTGTTTGCTTTCTTCAGAATAAATGTGTCAAACTGACACTGCAAGTCGTAATCTTCCGTTTGATTTTCATGGAATTCCAAGGGCACGTGGGTTTATTCCGAGTCAGTCTCCTTACAGCAGCCTTTTGATCACAAACACTCGGTGAGTACAGTGGAGACGGGGGCTGACTGGGTCGCGTGGCCCACGTGGCTTGGACTAGGACACGGAGTCCCTTACTGGGCGAGGGTGCAGTTCCAGAATCGCCTCCAGGGGGCGCCCTCCGGCAGTGCTGCGCTTTGTAAACTGCAGTCTCCTGCTCAGCGGCTTCAGGGACTGGGTCACAGGAGAGCGCCTGGGGTAAAGCGAGGGAGGAAGGAAATGTAAGGGGCACCAAAAGATGAAAAACACCAGTTTTCCCTACAAATACTGTGATAATGCAAACTCTGAAAATCAAATAAGTGCAAAACATCTGTGATAAAAATATTAAAAATGTTGCATTCATTTTGAATTTTTTAAATTTTGTGTTAAGATACAATGTATCCCGATTGCTAAGGGTGTGTGTATGCACGTGGTAGTTTATGTCCAAGACAAGTGCTTTGCTTACCCTAGTGCAGTTCCAGCCCTAGTGGAGAAGAAAAAGAACTAATTCCTTACCAGAAAAAGAGAAAAAAATTCCTGGCAACCCTCTCTGTTGCCCTACCAATGGCTCCACGTTCACCATGCAGTAGTGACCTTTCTTGGAATCGGTGAAATGACCAGTCTGGCTCCCATCTCCTCATCTGCTTCATGTAACCCAGCCCTCTGCCCCTCCTCCTACCCACGGAGTGCTCGCATGGTGCGGGGGTGGCGGGGTGGCATGAGAAGAGCGAAATGTGTGTTGCCCACCCCCCTGAACCAGGCCTGTTAATCACCTCCGAGAGCCAGCTTTGAAAACATCCTTCCAAATTTCTCAGCCCACTTTCCAACAACCGAGGCATGAAGGGCCCGCACTTCCCTTATTAAACATTCATCTACTCGTGTATTCATTCATGTGCTTCTATCTACTTAGTACGTTGTCTGTGCAAGTGCTTTTCAAGGTGTTGGGGACACAGAATTGAATAAGCTTGCACTCAGATGATCTTCATCGTAGCCATAGATAAAATAAACAAATAAACAAATGTTAGACACTGGGAAGGAATGTAAAACAGAGGAAGGGAATAATCAGGTAAGAGAGTTCCTTCTTATATCAGCCCCTTCATCTGTTTCCCCAATGCCGTTATATCCGTGTTACTTGAACAGAATTGCTGGCGCCTTTGCAAAGTCTCAAATTATCAGAATGCAGATGACGGCTGCTGTATTGACGGATCGTGCTCAGTAACCGCGTGGCTCCTCCTACACACGAGGCTCAGGTAATCCCGAATCACAGTTCTATTAGGAGTTGGCTGTGCACTGTGTCATTAATCCACTCAACAACCATTTCCATGGCAAATTAACATTGCCACGGATGTTAGGTCACCTAGCAACTGTGCATGCTGCCAGTGTTGGCTCTTCTGTGGATTTTGAGATCATTACACAGTATTGATGTGGCCAGGTATTGCCAATGTTATTAATTACCACAATACTGCCAGCATCCCACGGAACCATCACATAAGAAACCCTGCCTGAGCCCGTAGGCTCAAGGGTCCTGCGTCTGGCACTTTGGTGGTAGCTGAGTCTCTCCTATGAGGAACTGGACGAAGCACGGACATCACTTTAAAATGTAATAGTATTTTAGCATTGTGACACATGATATTAATAATTTTGTCCATTTAAAAACCATTCGTTAAGCACCTTCTCTGGACCAGGGAATATACTGAGTGCAAGGGGCGTAGCAGGGGAATGCAGACTTGGGGTCTTCCTCACTGGGGTCTAAAAGGACGGAGAGAGTACAGGTTTACACAAACGCTATGGAGTTGATGAACAAATATGCAGTGACACTTTCTTCCCGACTGGGGGAACTGATCTAGATTTGGGGGTCCGGGAAGGCTTCTGTAGGGACAGCGGTATGTCACTGCACTAGAGAGGTGGTTGAACAGAAGTCGGTGTCTAGGGAAAGTACATGAGAATGGGCGCTGTGGACCAAATCCACGAGGCAGGCCCATGTCTGCGATGATTCAGAGCAGGACAACAACACAGTGGGCTTGGAGGGTTGAAGGAGGAGGAGGAAACCGGCCTGGCTGTTGGTGGGGCGATGAGCCCACGTCCAACCCAGCGGGGCCTGGCAGGGCAGATGGAGAAGAGTGGCGTTACTTCCTGGGGGCAACAGGAAGGGACCTGAGGGCATTGACCGGTGCTGAGAAGGTCTGTACTGCCAATAAACCTTCCTGACTGGAAAGAGGAGGGTAGAGGTGATCCAAAACAACTAGTTAGGAGGCTGGTATAAAAGCTGTTGCAAGGCGTCGCCCTGGCCGGTGTAGCTCAGTGGGTTGAGCCCTGACCTGACAACCAAAGGGTCGCCGGTTCAATTCCTGGTCAGGGCACATGCCCGGGTTGCGGGCCAGGTCCCCAGTAGGGGGTGCATGAGAGGCAGCCACACACTGATGTTTTTCTCCCTTTCTTTCTCCCTCCTTTCCCCTCTCTCTAAAAATGCATTTTAAAAACGTCGTTGCAAGGCATGATGTAGGTGTAGACTGGGCTGGAGTGTGGGTAGTTGACATTGTACCAAGTGGGCGGTGCCCAGAGATAGCACCGTGGCACAGTTAGCAAGACTGGGTGTGCGGGTCACGAAGGATGGTGCATGGGTGGGCTCAGGAGTCTGAGCAACTGACCAGGGAGTGGGATCTTTAGGAGCTTGTGTCTGGTGTGGCCGCGAGACAGTAGTTCTGCTCCGTGGAAGACGGGGTGCATTTTCTGGGCACACTCGGCCCTTGGCCCCTGGGTTCTCGGCCTGAGTAGTTTTCTCAGGATTACTCAGACGTTAATTTCAGATCAGAGGACGGAGCAGGGTGCCAACCAGATTTCAGTTACTGAGAGATTTCTCGTGTGGGGAATGTGTTAGTTCAAGGAATTGCAGCCCAGAATTTGGGCGACGTCATGGGAGGGGATGTTCCTGAGTTCCACGTGAAGCCTTAGAAAGTCAGATACAGGACACATGTGCTGTTTGGTCAGAAGATGTAAGTCTCCTTAAATCGGATCCCATAATTCTCAAGTTCTCTGTGTCTGGAATTTCCAGTGAATATCAGTGAAAGACTCGAAAGCCTTCTGCTTCGCCCTCCCTCTTCTTTCTTTATGGTGCATCTCCTTTTTTTAGTCTTGATACTGTTCGAGATGCCCCCTCCCCGACTTTGCACATCCACCCAGCCTCCACCCCCTTTCCTGGGCCTTCACCGCATTGGGGTCATGTCCACAGGCTATGCTATGCATATGTCTCACTTGTGCGTGGAACCTAGTGCACGAAATAAACTGACAAGCAAAATGGGGCCAGAGACACGGGTACCTGGAACAGACAGACGTGCCTGAGAGGTGGGGAGGGAATTGAACGAGATTAGCCAAACAACATACATGCATCTTCTTTCTCTATCCCTGTTCAGAGGTGATTCAGCTTACTATGAACACCGAGTATTCCTCTATCCCCGAGAGGCATTTTCTACTTCCCAATTCTGTCTGTTTTATAAGACTCTCTGTGCTTACATTTTCAACGGCTTTTCCATTATTCAGTGTGCCGTATTTCGCTTTTCACCAAAAAGACATGTTGTTGGTAATGTTTCTCTTATTCTATTACTGAGGGTCTAAAAAAATCTAAAAGAAGGTAACCCCACAGAAATATCCCTAGTTATTCTTTGTTCTTCCCTTCTCGCGCACGCACAGGAGTGACCTATATAAATCTCTGCCTTTTTTCCTTTCACTTTCATGACGTTCATTGGCTTGTTGTAAGAGCTTCTCAAATGTATTATCTATCCGACTGGTATGTAGAAAACAATGACCTAAAGACACATGTAGATTCTAAAGAGAAATGACGAATATTAATATGCAATTGCCTTGATTGTGCAGTTGTTAGATTACGGTGGAAAATGTGTGTTAACCAGCATCCTAGTCACAATGTGTG
The DNA here is from genome assembly GCF_004126475.2 of Phyllostomus discolor. Classification (NCBI taxonomy): domain Eukaryota; kingdom Metazoa; phylum Chordata; class Mammalia; order Chiroptera; family Phyllostomidae; genus Phyllostomus; species Phyllostomus discolor. The sequence continues at coordinate 89,431,888 of NC_040913.2, read as the reverse complement.
CCTGTGCTTGTTCTCACCTGTGTCAAGGATTCGGGTTCTCAACCAGGGGTCACCCGCGTGCCCAAAGAGGAGCCTGTCACCCTCCACATTCAGAAGGGGGGGGGCATGGCCTGAAAATTTCCTCCAAGGCGTGTGCCCTCTTGTCCGGACCATAAGCTCTTCAAAGCACAGAGTCGTTCGTATAAGATGTGAAACCAGAAGTCCTGCCCGAAGTATACTTGATTCCCTCTTCCCTCAATCCAGCTCTGTGTTTTACACTCTGTTCTCCACTCAAGGGCCCTAATAACTAATGCCTGTTTACTAAAAAAAGTCCATATCATGTAGATTTAAGGAGTCCCCTCAAATCCATATCTAAAACTTTCTAGCAGTATTGACCTTTCTTTTGCAAGCCCATTAGCGATCCAGGTGAAGAGCAAGAGGTGGACCCGCACACGCTGAATTCCAGCAGACACGTTACCCTGGATCTTCCTCATGCCTGCACTTCCTCGATTGTAAATCATGTGGTTATGAAACAGACCCAAAGGCCACTTCTAGGATCAACTTTATATCTTTTCTGACATTATGCACTTACATATATTAAAAGGCAAGGGGAAGATGAATTCATTGTGACATTTCCACAGATACACTAAGTTTCTTGACATGAGTTCTCATCTCTACAACACTGGTTTGTTCTTTATCATTGGAAAACACATGCAACCAAATGCGACATAGGTATCTTTCACTGTTCAAGTCAAAATGTGCTTGGCGGTCATTCTCTTCTAACACCTGGGAGCATGGTGTTAACAGGACTCATGCGGAATGATGCAAGTAGCAGGGCGCGACGAGAACACAGACCATGTCGTACGATGCCTCTGAGCGAAGCAGTATCAAAGACCAGTCAGTGGCAGAGTTAGAATACAGAGTGTGGCTTTATCTTAGTCATAGTGTGTTGAAATCCGTATTATCTAAATCTTACTTGTACTCATGTCTAGACTGGTTTCTGTCCCAAGCAGTAAATTGACGGTGTGGCTGTGTTATTCTATGTGCTTGTGTAGACGGAGGCTGTTCCGTTGTCTGGTGGGTGGAGTTAGGGAGTACTGGTTTGATGGCTTACGTCTAATAGAATATAGTTTAAAAATAAGAAATAGAATATGTTACATTTTAAATATTTTTCTTTAGACACAATTCTTGATGTTCTATGAACATTCAATATGAGTAATATATGGTCTGTGTATTTGAACTGGAGACAACAGAACATAATGAAATGCCAGTTCTCTCTTTCAACGATGGGACATTTAGGGATATGTTCAAAAAAAAGAAACAGAAAGCCTCCGTCCAATGCCAACTCTGCATTCTGACAACAATGTCCGCACTATCAAGTGCCGTTGAGTGAGAAAACAGCGAACAAATGCTACTCCCGTCCCCTGCATTGTTTTGTGATCAGGTCCCCTTCGTACCGAAGGAAACAATGCTGTTATCACTTACTCATGTAATGTCCACTTTTGATTTCTCCCGTGATTTATCTTCAATTGAACCAATATTGATTTTGCGGGGAAAAGTGCATAATCTCCGAGGAGATTTTTAAAGGACTGATCTTCATGTGTGCTTTAGGTTTTCCCCCACTGGTTTATTCTTCTCAGTGATTTATCTACCTAATAACATTATAGATGAAACCTGGTCTTTCCATGCATTTCTTCAAGCGCTGTTCACGTCTGAGCACGCTTTGTCCTTAATTGCCTGGGGGTTTTTAGATGGCCCGTCTTTAGTGGGCTGAAACAAGTTGCAGTGTAAGCAATTAAGGAACTGAGCAACACAGGTCTACAAATTGCTGTTTTGCTTCTGTTTGTGATATATAACTAATTACTCATTGCTCTGAAAACCTTTAGCTTCGTAGATGTCATGACTTCAAAGTGCATAAGTGTTGCTTTTGTATTTATTAAAATAGTGTTGAGTGATAGCGGACGCCACAGCTTTCAAGTGCTTTGGAATACCAGCCTCTCCTGTAGGCTGTGCCATTGACTGCAGTTACCAGCCACACCTTACATAAAATAGTACAGAGAGTCTCCAGGATACATGGGAACTGAGAGACTAGGATGTAAGAGGATCGGACCCTAGCCCATCCCTGCCCACCTGCCCTACTTTTAATTCTTCTGAATTATCACCTCATTCATAAAGTTAGGAATTACATTAAATGGCTATCAATGGAATCTTCAACATAGCATCCTCAAGAAAGAATAAAGAATACGCATGTGGAATGATATAAATGCCTTGTATCCACCAGATATTATCATCAGAATAAGTACTATTCTATTTAGGAAATGTGTTTTGGAAACTTATTTTTCATTAGACATCTCATTCAGCCATAAATATCAACAGGTTAGTAAAGTCTTTTCCTGAGCTTGAACTTTAAAATGCGGTTCTTGACCAGTCTGGCATGGGCTGCTAGAAGAAAGAATTTTACTTGCTGCAGAAGGAAAAATGGCCTTGGCATCTCTCTGAACATATTCAGGAAGTGGGATGTATGTGCTCTCAGTCCTTATGGGTTGTTCTGTTCACACCAGGCCCCGTAAGCTCTGCACCTGCTATTTATTTTTTATCGTGGTTATTTCCCTTGAAATTGTGCTTGCAGCTTTTCTTCTCCCTACAGTTTGGTGCCTGCTATAATAATGATGCCCCCCCAAACAAATACAAAATAGGTCAATCACAATAGTTCTGTGCACCCTCTCTCAGAGAAGAAGGGGTTGCCTCAGAGGCGTTCTCTTCTTCCCGCAGCCCTGAAATGACCCGACTCCACGGGCGAGGCCCGGCATCGCCGCCCCTGGGACAGAGGTGTCTGTGTTGGGAGGTTCACCTGCCACAGTTTGCATCCTGGCTTGGTCATCACTCGGGTCCTTTTAAGAAGTACTGGAAACATTCTTGAAGAGATTTTGCTCGTTCCCTTTTGTGTTCTGGTTTTCAAATGTGAAAGAAGGAAGAGGGAGTTAAACCCAAAACAGACTATAGACAAGAGACTTCTTTCAAGCAGCAAGATATCGCAATATCATTATTCAAAGACAGTGGGCGCGTATATGCAACCATACCTGCCTTGGGCACTGAGTTTGCAGAGCTGGTCTGAAGCCACGTGTGAAGTTTATCCATGAGAATAAGGAAGCTTTAGCAAAGGAGTGCATAAGAAAAGACAGATAACAGCTCTTACTAAGCCTTTTCTAGCTGTCTGGTTCAAAAACCTTTTTTTTTTTTTTTTTTTACCTCTATTGTACCCAGGAAAGGATCCTTGATAAAATCGCCACTGACTGGAAGCCATCCACCTCTAGTACAAGGCTAGTTCTTTGCACCACTAGGTGGCAGTGTAGTCACATACTTATGGCTATGCAAGCTCTTGCTCTTGAACCTGAAGGCTCCGGACTTCAGGGTCAGGTTTCTGAGCATCCGAACGTTCCTGTCTCCTTCATTCACCGGACAAGCGTATCTGTACTAAATAATTTACTCTGTACATCGCCCTCAGAAACGCCCGCTTGTGTTTGCTTTTATTATCAAAGAAAACACTTGAATAAACGGTCCACACAGGAGTACTAGTATCCCACAGCTCTTCAACTATATTTTTTTTAATTTAAAATGAAAACGTATGCCCCAGCTGGTGGGTTGAGTGCTTGCCTGTGAACCAAGGGGTTGCCAGTTCAATTCCCAGTCGGGGCACATGCCTGGGTCGAGGGCCAGGTCCCCAGTGGGGGGTGCATGAGAGGCAACCACAGATGGATGCATCCCTCCCTCTCTTTCGTCCTCCCGTCCCCTCTAAATAAATAAATAAATAATTCAAAAATGAAAATATTTTTATAAGGATATGAAAATATTTTATAAGTATTTAAAAATGAAATGCTTGGGAGATTTTATTGTTTAAAATGTATTTGAAACTCCCAAAAATAAACAAAGCTTAAATGTGTCTCCAACATTTTTAAGAGTAATTGAGCATATATAATGCAATCCTTGGAATATTATCAAAGGCCCCATTGTGTGAATTATTTAATGCAGGTATTTAAAATATTTTCTAGGTTAGAATTTCCAGGAATAATTATGTTTGGAAGGGTACACTTGTTTACTGTTATACTTTTAGTGTGGTTGTGAATAATTGATGTAGATTATTATAAATTCTCCTCTAGAATTATCCCGGTTTCTTAACTATTGGTTGGCCTCTCAGACTCCTAGGGAGAGAGTTTGGTGGTTCTCCACAGTTTCATGTATTTTTGGCAGGTCTCCATGTTCCCGGATGTCTTTATTGCGTCCTTTGACACAAAAAGAGAAAAAATCTGAAATTCAGAGGAAAAAAAAATCAATGGAAGTATTTCCTGCTTTTCATCACTTTCAATGGTATTAAAATAAAGGGAAATACAATCCAGGCCCACATAGGCAAACGTCTCACTAAACATTTTTGCAGATGCCTAATCTAAACTTTCTTATTTATTCGGCTGCCTTCCTGTTTCTATTCTGCTTCTTTCTAGAGATGCTAGCCTACAGAAAACTGTCAGAAACGCTCAGTGGCATGAGTCGGAAAAGTTACAAAACGGTCACAACCTTTTGATAAGGAAAGACCTCCTGCACAGTGCCCCTCACCCGGGCTCACGGCCTCCCCACCCGGGACTCCTGCAGCCTGTGGACCACATTGCCCTCGTGGCTGATGTGGGCTCCGCTGCTCTGTTCCCCAAGGAAAGCTCCCGCCCCATCTCCCCGCCCCCCCCCCCCCACCAAGGAGAACAGAAGTGCAGAGGAGGTCAGTGGGCAAAAGCTAGAAGGCCATTTACTTTGAGAGCTGACTAGAACAGTTTAGTTCTGTTTGGATCAACAGTGGTAGGCTACGAGAGTCTCACAATGATGGGGTACGAGTGCATAACTAGCTGTTAAATGGAGAAAAATGGAGCTTTTCCTTGATTGGCCCTTTTTGAAATGAAGCAGTGATCTTCTGGGCTTTCTAAATTCTCAGACGTCACTTTTCTTCTGTTCTACCCTCCCTCCCTCCCTCCCTCCTCCCTCCCTTCCTCCCTTCCTTGGACATAAGGCTTCATCTTTGCTCCGGGTGCCCTGAGGGGCAGAACAGAAAGAGCTCACCGGTGCTCTGAAATGAATGCTCTACTGTGAATGCACGTCATGGCCCGTTTTTACCCGATGCTTTGGAGATGGCTTTTATCAGGACACGTTTTGCATTCCTATAAACAATGAGATTCATCTTCAGCTCATGCCTTAGTCCCTACGCCAGGCACACGGGAGGCAGGGGCGACGTGCAAGGGCGAGTCTCGCACACAGCCGCTGCTTGACTGTCCACCGCCGCTGACCCTGCTGTCAGCTGCGGGGGCAGGACACCGGATGAGTTCCCTCCTGCAGCTCTTCCTTCTTCGTGATGCTCCTCCTGGGCTTGTAAGGCTGTGACAGGGGTCATGGACCCGCCAGAACGTGTCCTTTTCTCCTGGAGAGCAATGCAGGTCCCGGGGAATTCGGCATGCGGCTCAGAGGAACACATAGATTTTCTTTCATCCGCATATCTCACTGCTCGAGTCGAGTGTGAATTTAATGCCCAAACAACTGACTTTTCGATATTTAAATTCTCCAGATGGAATGGCAGGCCCACCCTCTCACTGGTCACAGTTTGGCGTTTTCTAAAGATGTTCATTATTTATCTACATTGATTGGAAGACCTCTATCATCTATGTGCCAGCCTTTAAAAGATTTGTCCCCCGTAAAGTATAACCTGGCTGCCTTCTCCCCCAGGTTAATTAGTGCTATCTGTCTCCTCTCACAAACTCACGAATCGTGTACTTCCTTTACTGTCTCGCCTGCTCTCACTCGTTCCGAGACCATATTATCCTTACAAGACACAAAGATTAGCCTTTAATGTTCACTCCAGGGAAAGGGGTACTAATTGTATCAAACTGGAATTTAATATAGTCCTATTAAGGTATGCTTGCTCTTATGATGTTGAGACTATTGTAAATAGCAGTTACCACTTATCAAACCTTACAGAGAAAAATTTGTGAAGACAATGCAATATCAAGTTGATGAAAATGAAAATATCCTGTATTTTTTCCAGCTCTGAAATAAAGGCACACTATTACGTAGCTGTGAAGACCTCTGATTTTCTCAGTGCTCCGCAGGGTTTCACGGCACTAAAATTGTCTTTTGAACTACCTCAAATTCTCCAGGCTTTACAAGGAAAAGAATAAAGGTATATTCACTGTGATACAAAACAAGTATAGTTAGAATACTGAAAGAAAGCTTATGACAATCCTTTCATGTGGGAAATTGGGAATTTTTTTTTTTTGTTCAAACTCATCAAACATTCTGCACTACTCAGAAACTGTGGTGATACCATGGCGTGAGGTGCTGTATGTGTGTGGAGTGGGAAAGGGGGGTGATGCATTTTTTTATGTCCTAGCTCCATTAGCACTACCCAAGATTTCAAAAAAAAAAAATAAGTATAGGTAAAAACTAAGAAGCAGGACCGGTATAATAGTATCTTTAAAAATACTTTACGAGTAATCTGTTGAGAGAGCAAATATCTGTGTTTTATTACATAATTTTCCATGTTTTATAATGTCTTCAACAGGTCTTGGATTACTTTAGAAAACTTAACCTTCTCAATAGTAAATGCTAACTTCCTGTGTTTGTCTTTCTAATTTTTTTATTGCTGTGTTGGTAAACTATGTAATGAAACACTGTTTCATTTAAAAAATAAAAAAAAAAAGTTCTTCAAACAGCAGCAAAGAGCACGGTAGCTTTTTGGACGTTATATTTTCAGGGAGCTCTATTTCTAAACATTTGCAGGCATTTTCAGGTTATTTTATTTCGTAATGAGTGTTGTTCAGTTTCAAGATTAGCTGGTGATTTTTTTTTTTTTTGCTGTCTTCACATTAGTTACTCTAACCGCCTTTGCCCCAACAATTTTATAGCACTCCACCCAGTCTTACGGCATCTCTGTACAATGGCTGAAGACATTAATGTAGCAAGGAGAAAGGAAAGGGTACTATTTACAGAAAAAAAAATTCATAACAAGAAAACAAATTTTAAAATTCCCAGAAAAATTGCACTTTTCGAAAGGCATGAAAGTAAGTGCATTCCTTTAAAATAAAACTGCCCGTATTATTCAGACTATAAGACGCTCTTTTTTCCCTCCAAATTTAGGAGGAATAGTGGTTGTTAGTGCTGCTGTTGAATTCTGTTTACATTTACATTGGTGAAATATTATGTTATTTATGTTATTAAATATTTTACCACATTTTTTTGCTTCAAAGTTTTTTCCTATTTTCCTCCTCCAAAACCTAGGTGCATTTCATGGTCTGAAAAATATGGTAGATTCAGAAAACGAATAGTTTTCTCTGATGTTAATAGGCAGTGTGAGGTTCCACAGTCTGTAGGGCACTAGCCTGATGCGTCTTGGGTTTCTGGGCAGCACAGAGGTTTCCCCGACTCGGGGTCTCCGGGTGGCCTTCTGGGGACCCTGGGCCAGGACTCAGGCAAGGAAACATGGTCAGACGCTGCTTCAGGTGGTCAGAGACCATGAAAGTCACCCTAGAGCTCAACCCTTTCCATTCCAATCCGATGACTCTTGCATTTGCGTTTGGGGACGTGGTGGCCACATTGCTCTACTCTCGCCTCGTGATAGCACACGCTAGCTTAGATCTGAGTAGGTGTGATGGTTTCTCAGGGACCCTTCTGACACTTCCTGCAGCCAGGGAGAAGAAATGCTAAGTCAGTTCGCCCACGTGTCTTCGGTATTTCTGGTACTGTTCTGAAAGCGTACCCACTCTTTTATGCACCAGAAATGCTCACCCAGCTTGGCAGATTTAACATGCTTTTTTACCCCCTCCGGTGAAAAGGCGTTCTCTTTTGTCTGGGAGTATTGCATATGCAGCCAATGAGCCAAGTAGATAAAGACAGTGCTTATATGAGGGGGGCTCTCCCCCCAGAATCAAGAATCATCTTCTGGAGGGCAGGCCCCCTGTAGAACGGACTTCCTCCACGAGGTGGGCATTCTAGGAACCCATCTGTATCAGTGAGCCGTCTGCCGTTGTTGTGAGAGGCTGCGTTCGGCTTCAGTGAATTCTTCTTAAAGACTCTCTCAGCGCATTTGCCCATTTCAGGATGGATGGTTTACGAGCGCATCTGCCTCGTGAGTGGTGGGTGTCCCGGGCTGAATGTTCAGCCGCTTTTAACCAAAAACAGCCCAACCCCCATGCCCCACCCTCCTGTTCACCCAGTCTCACCCCGAGTGACTTTTTTTTTGTTTCCCCGGATGAAAAAAAGTCCTCAAAGGGAAACGTGTTGCTGATGTGGAGGAGGTGGAACAAAATACAGCAGAAGCACTAACAGGCATCAAAATCAACATGTCCAAAAACTGGTTTGAGCAGTGGAAAAAAATGGCTCCATAGTTTCATTGTATGCAATGGAGAGTGGTGTAAAGGTGACTGAAGTTGAAACATGTAAAAATAAATGCACAATTTTGTATAGGTGAATTCCGTTTTCGGCGGGGTCCCCTCTCACCCTATCTCTGTTGCCCATGCAGTATGACTCAGCGGTCAGGAAGAATCCAGTCGGTACCAAAGCCTCTGGCCAATTAATTGAATTTTCATTTTGGAGAGATCTGGCTTGGTGAAATTTGTATTAAATGTGTCTGTCTTGTCAAATGCTAACCTAAATATCTTATTTTTCCCCAAGAAATATCCTTTCCTCACCCCACCTATGGTTTCCACTGATCTATGCCTACTTAGCCTAGGACGGGGGATTCAAGTGTGACAAAATGTCACATGCGGATAAGTGTTACTCTCATATTCAGTTTCAGTGATTTCTCATCAATAATTCAGAAAGAATTAATAATATATTTATACCATGCTAGAAGTAGAATAAAATTATTTATAAATGCTTAATAAATGTTTGATAACGCTGTTGCCATCCATGTGAGCAATGATAAATAGGTGACTATAGATACCTTGTTAAAAATTAATACCTGGCGGTTATGGTTATTCCATAATGACTTCAAAAGTTATTAAAAGAGTGAATTAATGTCATGCATACAATTCCACAAACCAATTATGGCGAAAATATGGACGCTTTGAAGTAGCGTGGAGGAATTGTTGGGTTATTAGAACTAATGATGTTTATTCAACGCGCGTGATTTTGGACGCCTCGTGCCAGGCAGTTTTTCTCCGTCCTCAGTTCCAGTCAGTAGTTGCCAAACTTTGATTCGTTACATCCCTGAGATATTACTGTTTCCACAAGGAAATTATGTTTAAACTATTCGCGCCTGAAGACAGTCCCCAAACGGCACCTTGCTGTGAGGAGGACATGGCGGCTGGCCCGTGGGACCGCTGCTCCCGAAGAAGGTGTCCAGTGTGGGACTGCCCCCTGTTCTGCGGGAGGTTTATGAAAAGGCACACGGAATGGTGAGCAAGGGGGGTGGGCTCTTATCTCTGAGCGGGGTCCACCCCGGGCAACCCCTGGGATTGCAGGGGCGCCATCCGGTCCTCTCTCGCATCCCAGAGAAAGGAGGAGCTAAGTTCTGCTCCAGTGTGTCCAATGTGTGTGCCCATCCCCGAACCACTCATGTTATTTAGACATAGAATGTACGTGTGCGTGTAACACTTTGTAGGACTCACCCAGCCCTGGTGGCTGTGGCTCAGTGGACTGAGTGCCGGCCTGTGAACCAGAGGGTCGCAGTCAGGGCACCTGCCTGGGTTGTGGGCCAAGTCCCCTGTAGGGGGCACGTGAGAGGCAACCACACCTTGATGTTTCTCTCCCTCTCTGTCTCTTTCCCTCCCCCTCTCTAAAAATAAAAATAAAATCTTTAAAAAACATAAAAAAAGACTCACCCAGCAACTGTGTTAAAACCACCTACTGCCCCTATCTCAGTCCGTATCTGATGTAGATAGACTTTCCCTAAGCTTTGTCAGCGGCTCCCTGGTGCTTTCTGCACGATGTTTAAACAAATTGCCGTTCCCAGATGCAATGGCACCAGGGCACTGGGCTGGAAGTTTCAACTGAGGCACCAACGGCATAACAGATACTGAAGAGACATAAGACAGATCAAAATGCAGAATATTTTTTCTGGATAGATACAGCTGAAGTATGAGTCCAGCCTTCTCAACGCAGGACAAGGAAGGGGCCGCCACCCCTCACAGCAAAGAACCTTTGGGGCCACCACCCTGAGAACTGGGCCCATGCCCACTGACCCAGTCTGGTGGGAGAGGCTGTGCCTAGCCCTTCATGCAAAGGCACGGTGAGAAGAGTCACTGTCATTAGCATCGAGTCTCAGGTACAGGGATCCCTGGGGACAAAATGCAAGGCTATCAGTAAAAATGTTGATTTGGGTTATTCTAAAAGGACCCCACTCAAGAAATATTTTGCCAAAGGTGACACGCCTCTCATCAAAAGGGGCCGTGGCAGGAGCAGTAATAGACAAGTAGGAGGGACTTAGGAAATTTTTCTAGAAGAGCCTGCTTTCCGCCGCAGGGACTCCTGTCCTGCGCGCCCTGGTGAGCCGGGCTGGGGACCAGCGCTGCAGAGCGCACAGGGCGTGGGGAGGGGCGCGGCTCTGTTGGATGCGGTGGGACCTGGTGAATGGAGGCTTCCCTGCCCACCCTGCCGCGCCCGCTTCCTGCACGAAGGAAACACACACAGACCCAGCGCCGGCACACTTACTATGTCAAGTTAACAAAAACAACTCAGAAGTTTAATAGCTCGTTAGAAACAGACACAAGCATGGAGCGTGGCAACGCTCTAAAACACATGGTGTTCCCGAGTGGATGTGAAGGACCGTAGTAACTGGGAGAGGAAGACCAGGAGGAGGAGGAAGCTCAGAGCTCAAGGAGGGATGATCTGGAACAGGCGGCATGTATTATCCCAGGGCCGGAGAGAAGCGCTCGTATCTGAACACGTGAAGTAGGCTTGGCTCTATCGGAGTAAACAGTGTGAGCTGAAAAACAAGAAATCCAAGAACTTGGAGATTCGCCTGAAAACCCAGCCATGACCTCGCTCTGCTCTGAAATCACCAGCCCTGTGCTAGCCCAGCAATTTATTTCATACCTGCCAGGAATGGCATTTCGTCAACGATACTGTTTGACTTTCATTGCCTCCTCATTTGGTATGAACTTGTTGGAAGTGGAAAGTGCCTGCTATTTGTTGCCAGTGCCCAAGGCACCGAGCCCTGAGCCCCGTACCTGACCTGCACTCCATAATCGCGCGTGGATTGCAGGATGGGTCCCAACTCCCTGGGAAGACAGTCACTTGTGCTTCCTTATTCCACTGTGTTGGAAGAAGCTGCAGAAATTAATGCAGCCAGGTCAGGACGTGATGCTGCCAGACCACGAACATGGAAATCATGGGACTGCCTTGACACCTATGAAGGAAACATCATAGAACTTAGTAACAGACTGCATGTTATAGGGACAGAAACTCTGGGGCCATTTGGAAAATGCTGAAAGCACTGTTGCAGGCAAACTCACCTGAGCAGGTGCCTGGATGCGATCCGTCAGGGCCACGAAAGACCTCCTTGTCACAGGAGGCCTTACCCAGCCTCCCTCCCGCCTGGCGCGCTGTGACACCCCATTAGCACTGAGAGCAGCTCGATGGCAGTGACCTTTCCTTGTGTAGTGCATTTATGTTTGTACTTCTCTTGCAATAAATGTAACATTACAATTATTAACGTCAGCGTTTTCTTGGAAACGGTGGTGAACTCATTAACAATGCTGCCAGGTGCTGCCAGCCGCAGTGTGGGCCTAGCGGTTAGTGAGATGTAAGTAACTCTTGACGGAAAACGTGCCACCTCACGAGTTAGCAGCCTCCCCCCGAAGCCAGACTCGCTCCCTGGGATCGGCTTCAAGGCACCACTGGCTGCTTTCGTGCGGGTCCAATACAAAAGCAGCAGGGGCCCCCTCCTTTTAGTATCTACCTCATCTCCCACTTTTTCCAAAGAGTTGTCAGCCGTCCACGGAAATGCTGGAAGATCCACGCTGAAGTCTGCATCGGGACGCCTGGTGCTACTTTGCTGCCTTTCTCGGAGACACGTGCCCTGTGAGCCGAGGTGGGTTTTGACCGACTCCTGGGGCATTTGTCAGACTCTCCGCTGCTCCCGCATTACTTGCGCTGTAAGGGAAGGCGCCGGCCGCGGCGGCAGAGAGGAACAATACTGCAGACCCTTGCAGAACAGCTGCTCAGGGGCCCTGTCCCAGTCCCCATGCTCTGTTCCGTTTCTCTTCTATAATCTCTGAAACAAATGCCAACCTGATGATGTTATGAAAAAAAAAAGTGTTCTGGGGTCTTCAAGTCAAAGCTCGTGGATGGGCTGGGCTGCCGTGAAAGCTCCATGTTCTTGCTTGATGAGCTCTTTAGCGTCCAGACGCTGCAAAGGCTGGTGGTTCGCAATGAACGTCATACACTGCCGCGAGAAAAGCCTCACGCACTGTGACCGTTGTCCTAAGTGTGCGACCCTCCAGAAATCCATTCGATCAATGTAGTTTACACCTGCAACTTTAGAACAGCCATTGTTAACTTTGTCTTGAGCCCAGTTTTTTGGTTGATTTGTTTCTGCCATGTGGAGGCTGCATATTTTTTCCTGCTCATCACATGCCATCCTAACTCACGTGGCTGTCATCCGTGATGAGTTCAATGAACAGTGATTGTGTTGTGGAAGTCAGCCACCAGCTGTAATGTCTTGGACAAGTTATTTAACCTGTAGGGAAAATAGGGGTAATAGCTCCAACCTCATGAGGTTGTGGTGAATACTCAGTGAGATAATGTGTGATTATCTACCCATTAATATTGACTATAGTATGTGTTCATCAGTCTAGGGTCCTCCTGGTTCAGGAAAACAGCCGTCGAGGTAACACAGTGCACATTTAGATTCTCCGGCACTCGCACATTGATTTAAGATAAATCATGTGCTTGTCGCTGTTCACATCTGTCACCTTGAGTGTCTCCCTTGCACTGCTGTCTCACCTGTGTCAGTGCTATGCATGGCGAGAGCTCACTGCTCGGAAGAAGACTGATGACATAGCACATATGAGCTCCCCGCTGCCTTCCCACCAGGACTTACCCCCAGCCCCGCTAAAGCGCAGGGCACAGGAGGAATGAGCTGAAACCAGAACATACATCTACCGAGTCTGACCCAACAGATTCAGTGACAGGTTTGTTCACTTCGCATGTAACATAACTTCAGGATGTGCTCAGAGCCGTACTGAATGTTACCTGTTAACAATGAGTAACAGGTAGTTGCCCTCCCCCCCCAGGGATGGACGACCTAGTTGTAGAAATAAGACACACCATGCAGTAGTAGAGTGGAAAGAGTCTTGCATTAGGAATGAAAGAACCTGAAGTCTCAAGGTAGATGTGTGAAGCTGATGAAAGTCACTGTGTTTTAAGGGCCAGTTTTCGCACCTGTGTAAAATGAGTATGATAATAATAAGTGTTATAATAACCTTTTCGACTTTACGGTGTTGAAAGTATCAGTGTAGTACGTGTAAGAGGATATCCTCTGTAACCTGAAGGAGCCGCCCGCCAGCCTCACCCGGGCAAGGACTGTGCCGTTTCTGACCCCTTTACCCCCGTCGCCCAGGCCAGGGCAGGCTGGGAGCTTTCCACAAACACTCACTGTGCAGATATTGGGTGAAAGAGCCAGAGTCCTTTGAAGCACAGTTATTGAGTGAAACTTAATCAGGAGATTTCACGGGCAGAACATTTAGAAGATTTTGCTTGATAGACTGTGAACATACACTCAGAAAACATGTAAAATAAGGAGCTCAGGTTAGCCTTCGAAGAATCCATGTAGTTACCTTAACCTGGCCCTAGAAGGAAGCGCAGTCACTTCTTTATAATTCACACAACAGCTCTACGACGTCTCCTACACGCCATCATGAGTTTACCGAGACTCCTCGTGATGACCCTACTAGGGGGGTGCTGTGACCCCCCATCACACGTGAGGACATAGAGCCAGAGCCAAGCTACGCGCCTCGCCGTCGGTCCCCAAGCTGCTTAGTCACGTGGTCTGTCTGCAGACCCTTTGCTCACTGTCTCGGGCCCCGAGGCCTGTGTGTGCGGGATGGGCTGGTGTCCTGCCTGTGAGTGATGGGCTGGTGTCCGTGGTGAGCACGTGGGGGAGAGGCAAAGCAGAGGGAGGGATGGCAATAATAGACTAATTTTTAAAAACCATTGTCAAAGGGGGCAGGGAAAAAGGTAGCACCATTGACAGATACCAAGGATTGGGGATTTACTGTGCTGAGAAATCTTTTTGGCACAAAATAAAAGTTCTTCCTAATCTAGCCCCCTGTGTGCTTTTGCACACCCGCGGGTGTGTACGGTGGAGGTGTGTGGGCACACCCTCGTCTTCATCATACAGACACACCTCCGCCATGTGCGCTCTCGATTTACTCACGGCGGGTGGCGATTCCTGAGGCACGTTCTGCTCAGGGGCAGCTCCTTTTCTCCACTCCCACTGTTCCTCCCACAGCCACGTTCTCACGCTCTTCCCCAAGGCCAAGTTCTAGCGCCGCCTCCTCTGTGAAGGTCTCCCACGCAGCTGGATAATTTCCTCTTCACGTTTCGATTGCGTGTTTTGAGAACTTGATTATAACCATCGTACAGCGTTGCCTAATAATCACACTTGTGTCTGAAAGTTTCATGTGGTTGAACAAGTAATTAGCCTCGTGGAAAGAAAAGGTTCCCCGTTCTCTGCAGAGGGTGAAGGCGCTCTGTCTTCTCACTTAGCTTTTGGGACTTTCTATAGTAACTGGGATTAATAATCCTATACAGCATTCAGTTTTTCTCCATTCTGTGTTCTTGCTAATTTCATTTATAAATAAGAAAATCTAGGCTCTGAGAGGAAAAAAAAGGACAAACTTATTTCTCAAATTTATAAAACTTGTGAGAGGGGTATTTCCTAGTTGGATATACTTTAGTGAAATATTCTCAGTAACAAAGCTAATACCTATTGACCACTAATGATCTACAAAGCAGATACGAAGCACCTTACACGGGAAATCACATCCAATCGCAATATTGTCCGAGCTAAAACCACCTCAGGAAGTCCCCTTCCTTGTCTAAAATCACAGGACTGCTGGAGCATGGTCCAAGGATTCACACCCAGCCTGACCGCAGAACTGAAGCCCTTTGCCATTTTGCTATAAGGAAAAAAAGAAAAAGAAACACATTCTTAGTGTGGAATTCTGATCAGCATTGGCACCCCCAAAATGAGCTGTGGTTAAGTCTGCAGGTCGGTTGTGTTCCGGGGGATTGGGCAGACTGTGGCGGGGGCCATGGGAAGGGGGGCCCCCAAAGGGCAGAAGTGGAGGAAGAGAGAGTCCCCTCCAATCCTGCTGTGCAAAACTCTGGACATTCTACTGAAGTCCAGATACACCGTCCATCACGCACCAAGAAGAGAGGAGTAAATGAGTGATTTGCGTGAGGCCAATGAAAACGTGCTTTTAGTGTTTACACAGACACGCATATCATAGTAAGAGTGAAACTAAGCACTTACATTGTTGGCAACACATACTCAGGGCGTGTTGTCTGTGCTCTAAACATCACACAAACAGCAGTTCCGTGAGTAGTACAGCTGCCGTTCCACCGTCTAATAAGCACGGGTCAGCAGATCCAAAGTAAAACAGGACTTTCTGTGGGTGAGGACGGTTTGCCAAAGTTCCACTGGTCTCCTGCCCAAAAGGCAGAGACACACCCCAGCTGCTCTCCGGAGTGACTTCTGTGCTTCTGAAGTTTATTCGCTTTGCCACAAACTTGGGTGGATGTGACTGCCAAGGCGTTCCCCAAACCAATTATTTTCCATGCCGAGTTTCTTTAAACGATTTCAGCAATGTCTTCATCGATCTTTCTCCCCCCTTCTTTGGAGACTGGAAGAGAACAGGAGAAAAAGCTGTTGTGCTAGTTCAAGCCGCAGGGTCAGCCAGAGCCCTCTTGTAATGGATTTTTCAAACGTCTTTGTGGTGCTGCTGGTCACTGGTCCCGTGCGTCTGTGGTTGAGAAACGTGGCCGTCATTAGCCGAGCAGACGGGGTCCCAGGGCTTGGAGGGCACAGGGGCTGCAATTTCCCAGCATTAGAGCCCATGCCCGGACGGCCTCAGTACTCCGAGGTCAGCGGCACTTTGCGCCAGTATTTGCGTTTCATTTTCTGTGACGAACGGACAGCAGGCCTTTAATGGATTCCATAATGCCTATTTTGTGCTGAGTTCCATTCCCCATTGTCGTCTCTCAAAGGGCTTGCCCACCCACGTGGGACTATCTGTTTGGGGGTCAAGGCTGGGAGGGGGGCACAGGATGAAGCCTGATTTGGATTCAGTGGAAAAAGTGTTTTTATAGACGAGATGTATATCTGTCCTCTCATCAGAAGCCCATGAAAACTGATGAAATGTTATGTGAAAAAATGGTTCAGTTCATGTTCATTACCAAAGAAAACTTTTATTATATTTTTTGTTGAATGCCTGTTTTCTCCATGAGAGTAGGCTTATATAAGTTTTGCTTTTTAAAATTATCATATAGGGCACCGTATATCAAAATGAGCAATCTGATTAGATTTCATTTATTTTCAAAATAATCCTGTTAAATGACTCATGGATATAATCTTTAAGCATTATGGCAAAATAATTGCATCTATCCAATTAATATTCTAAATCATTTCATGTGAAATAAAATAGAACATTGACAAGAAACAAATGAAGAATGTCTCACATCTAGCCAGGCTATTATTTAGCATGTTTAAGGAAACGGCATTCAGCCTTCTAAAGCATGTTCTTCTACTACCTGAGCAAGATCACCTGTAAAAGTAAGAAGTTTGCCCGGAGTGTTGCCTTTGTTCCTTCAGTCCCTAGGATATTCTTTAGGGCATAATTGCTGCCATGAGTAATTTTCCATAAATACTGTAAGATGTATCCTATAGCATAGAGATGTAGTTCATGTTCACATATGCAGGGAGATAGACCGGTGTGGAATGTTCGTTTCCACTTTGCTCTCTCTCCAGCACAGCGGGGCACTGACAGTAGGGCAGACAAAGGGTGCGGCGACTTCTCAAAGGACCTTCCGACTCTTGCTTTGCTCCCGCCTGCGATCCGCGGTGGCAGGCGCGGGTGGAAACACAGAGGAACAATTGCAAAAGAAAAATGACATGTCTACCGAAACATGCATATGTTTGAAATGATGTGTTATGACCTGTCCTGTCTGTTGGCCGATCGTGACTACCCTAGATCTAACTTTTGGGCAGGGGTCATTAGCATGACCCCAGGCTGCGAGAGGCTGCTCCTTAATCCCTAGCTGTCCTCCTGCCCATCGCACACGGAAGCCGTGGGGGAGGAGTGCGCCAGACTGCCATCCCCATGGTTATTTCTTCTAGTTATGATTTTGACAGGAGCCCATGGTCTGACCTTAGACAAGACACAGACCTTCCTTAGCCACACCCATCGGTTTAGGGTAGCCAGGGCCTATTCTGAGGACGCAGGCACCACACAGATCACAGGTTCTGGCGAGCAGGATGGAAAACAAATGAGCAGATGAATATTTAAATAAGATCATTGCAAGTTGCCACTGGTGCCTTGAGGGAAGTAAACTTGCTGCCCTGAGGGAGAGCACAAAGGGCGGAGCTGGCCTAGCTGTGTGTTTCCAGAAGGTATAGGTTGGAAGCAGCTACCTGCAGGGAACAGCTTTAGATCCAAAGTCAGGGCATGGTATCACATCTAATGAGTTCCGCCCTCTTGATGGCTGTAAGATCTGAGGTCACGGTTGTGGCAGGGCATTGCACATTTGAAAATAAAATGTAGATGCACAGTGTTGTGAATATGGAAGAGGAAGGAGAAAGATGGTTGTCCTTTATTACTCAGAGACGAGGACGATAGCAGATGTCAAACCTTTGTCCACTGCTAAGGCAGGAAAGGAGACGGGACGGGATTCACGTAGTAACTGAAAACCCAAAAACGTTGTTGGATGATGCACGCGGCAGTATTGATGCCACCTAAAGTCTGGTTCTATTATTTTAGTTTATCCGATCATGGGTTTAATGTGACTTTTTAATATACTAAAACCCATTATGATAGAGGCCCATGCAATTTTTCATCTCCCTAAATTTATCATAGGGTTATTTAAGTTTTTAAAGATTTAAGAACAGTAATATAGAAAGCCAAGCAGAAGCACAGAAACATTTTTCTCTAACAGCAGGACCCTTCCCCACTTAATTTAATCTTGGAATATATAATTTATCCTTAGGATAGATACTGTTCGAAAAAAATGGAAAACTATCGTACATGGCCATATGTTATTGTAAAAAAAAAAGCACTTTTGAATATTTTAAAGACATTCAATTGGGTCCAAATGGAAGTAGCTTTTTCCTTCTGTTGACAGTATGAAGGCATATGCTGGGAACAGGAGCCATAATTAAGCGGGGAGACCCCACGGGGTGTGTGTGTGTGGTGTGTGTGTTGTGCTGGGAGCCAACCCCGCACCGGCATGTAGACCTGTGAGGCCAAGAGGACAGAGCCCACCGCCACTGTGGCCGTGGCGCCACTCCAGCCCCGTGCAGGGACGTGTGTCTTGCAATGTGGCTTGGCGTGTGGAGCATGCCTTGATTATAAATCAATGTCTCTTTTCACTGTGAGAATATTTTAATGGCTATCCCTTGGGCCAGAGCGGAACAGAGAAGACACCACAAGCAGGCCCCTTCTCTTTCTTGCTGCGTTGCCAATGGTTGCTTTGCATCATTTGCTGTGTTTCAAAGGGACGCTTCAGCTGTGGATGTAGCGTCTCTACTCAATGCCGGGGTGTAGACAACTGGAGGCTTAGAGGCGATCTGACCCCAGCAGAGGAGCGCTGCCTCAGACCTTCGACCTTGAACCCTCCTGCACAGCTGAAAAACGAAGGCCTTTGTTTTGCTCCTCCGATTTCAGGAAATAGATTTGACCCACCAATGTGCTCAAATAACACAAATAAAAATCTTATTCCCTTGGGCTTTCAAAATAAGGCATAAGGAGAAAAGAGCACCATGTCCAATTTCCATTTTCTTGTTATATTTAAGATTATGTTTCAGAAAGGGACAGAAAGTGTGTTGCCTTTTACTTTAATTAATATCGCACTGCTGATTTTAAGAGTTTGGAGATTGGACGTGGGGAAAGGATGCATCTTTCAACCAGCATCTTTAAAAGTGCATGGTGTCAAGGGAGACATCGAGGGAGAGACGGGACTTTTGGAGATGAGGAGCAAGGAAGCCCCCACAGTGCGGTTCCGCCCCGCCCTCTGCCGGAGCAGAGGTGCGCCATTCAAATACACACATTCTCATCAGGAAGGACGGTGGGTAGAGCAGAGTACACATACTTCGTAATAAAGCCAGATCTACTCCAGGACGCAGAATATTTGTATTATGCTTTTTTGTTCAATTGGGAATGACTAGTGTTAAGTTCGACAACACTTGTGGCCATGTGTAATAATCAAAATGCCAACACTCATTGATATGGAATGAATAATAACTCTGACATGACCCCGGCCTGAAAAAGGTAAAGAATTGTAAACTTACTGGAGAACTTGATGAATCTGGGAAATCTGGTATAAGAGAGAGAACAGAGAACTATCGAACTAGATCTCAAGTTTGTATTCCCGTGTTTAGTTTCCTAGAATATTTTCATGCTTTTTATATTAAAGCTTTCACAATATTGTCATAATTAAAAAATCTTAAGATGTAATTTAAACTAAAAAATATATAATGCATGTAACCTTTCTGCAACATATAAAATTGACACTAATATAAAATATACAGGGCCCAGCACAAATAACATCCCTAGTTTACTATAAAATCTTTTATTAAAAAATCATAAGCATGCAATTCTGTAACATAACAGTATCAGCACTCAAGCACATCATATGACATTTTAGGTGACATGTTCAAATTGCTGCCCATCACATGTGAGATACCCATGTACACTACCCACCACCCACCACCCTCAAGCAAGCTTACTTCTGCCCGACCCTGTATAAGGAACAATTCATTTCTCGAGAATTTAAAGTAAAACAGGTGCAAAATTCACAGGGGATTGTAATATGAGGAGGGAGTTGGTCAAGTGCCCTAGACACAAGAGACCAGGATCCAGGGGCGGGAACTGCCCAATGTCACCCCCTAGTGGACAGGTGAGGAGAGGGATCTTTGGAGAGAGTATCATGGAAGTGACAGGCAGGGGTGGGTGGCTCTGAATGGTAGGGGAGAAGTCATTTGGACAGCGCGATCAGACACCGTTTGGTGCTGTGGAGTGTCCAAGTCCAGTTGCCTTGCACTGGGTGGCTGGCGGGTCGGAATTTTAGAGAAGTGAGGGTGTTGTGGCCACCGCTTCCAGTCCCTGTGTTCCAGTGGGGAACGCCAGTGATTGCTGTGGGTGGTCGACTCGACTCAAAGATGCAGTGCTTAGCAGGGGCCCAACCGGAGCGGGCACGGGCTGACCTTGCAGTCCGCTGCATTTTCCGCGCAGTGAGCTGATAGGAAAGGCAGAACAAAGCCGGCGAAGGCTCCTCCCTGGCACAGGGTGAGGGGCATGGAAGATGCTTCGGAGCTTGCCCGGGAAGTCCTGAGCACTTTGGTCCACCGGCCAGGCAGCTCAAAGGTGAGGACATCTGTTTACAGATGGAGAAGCATCATGGATTATCAAGGGGACTTGTGGAGATTTGGGGGCGCCCTTTATGTGGAGGTTATTAAGTAGTGGAAGGTAATTTCTAGACCCCAAGAACCAGTGATACCATTCACCAGAGAAACTGATCCCCCAGGTGTGGGGGGAGCGCCCCACACATCTGTGTTCTGTCTGCATCTCTCAAAAATGTGGTCCATGGTTTTGAAAACAACGCGGTATGCCCCAACAGAGATAAGGACACCATCAGAGGGAAAGGGGGGAATGGAGAGATAGGGAGATAGTTTTATTCTCATATATCCTAACTTGTCATTTTAAACTGAAACGAAAGGACTAGTCATTAGTAGAGGAAATAGAATAGTAAATAAATTTTCATACTGTAAAGTTGAAATAAAATCCAGACTGTAAGATTTGGACTTGAATAAAATTAACAAGCTATGCCTGGCATAGGAGGGGGGCAGAAGCATTAGGAAAGGAATCTGGGGATAGCCTCCCGCCACCCCGCCATCACAGGGGTCTCAGATGGCAGAGCCGGTTGATAAGACGCTCCATAGAAACAGGTGTTTTAAGCCTAGAGACCACGTGCCAGGTTCTGGAACTTTGCCCAGATGGCTCAGCGTGTGCTGGTGACCTCACTCCTTATGTTCGACAGAGCACAACTGGATGTGACGACCAGGGACCCAAGACTCTCTTCCCTTTCTTTGTAGTGGTGTGGGTGCACCTGAAGGGTATTCCCAGTGAAGACCCTGGGGGGTGGGGCTTGGTATCTTTTATGGGCAGCAAGGCCATGGACATGAGCAGATAATTCAGGGAGCAAACCAAGGGGAAGTACATTGCTGTGACCAAGCGGGGAAAGCGAGAGACGGGTGTTTGCAGAACAGCCTCTTTGTGTGGAGCCGGTAGGACGCAGGTCTGCCGTCCCCGAAATGTTGGCCCCACACTGCACTCGCTTTCATCCCACGACCGCAGCCGGGAAAATAAACTTTCCTCTGGAAAATGAGAGAAAATGGCTTGTTCTTTATTCACCACATTGAGCCTGAAACGTTTCAAGTAACACGGCTCCGATGGAAAGTGGCAGGGAAGGCTGGTCTGGCTCCAGTCACAGATGTCAAGCGCGTGCTCAGCAAAATGCACCTTTCCGATGCAGTTAAACATACAAACATCGGATTAAGGATGGTTTGTCACAGCTCTCTGTGTTTTAAATTATTTCAGATTCACCCAAGTTGAACGCAGGCCTTTGGGGACTACCACCTTAGACACCCATTTTAGACTCTTACATATGGATTTTGGAAAATGAACTAAAATGAAATATTTTATAACTGCCAAGGTTTAGGGATGTTTTTGTGATCACCTAGCCATTCCTGTGCACTTCTTCGTTAACGCTGCTACACCTTGCGTTCCACAGGCGTAAATGTAGGAAGACTTGCAGAGAATCCGCCCTTAGACCGTGGGTGGCAAAAGGGGTGAAATGACCAGTCTTCTTTATCTAAAAGATAAGTCACAGGAAGAATACAAAGCAGCAATAACAAGAAGACAGACAGTACAAATAAGTGATACAATAATAAATAATACAAGGATAACTCTGTGTTCTGCATATTCACAACAGTAAACCTACTTTTGCCAATCCCTGTATAGTTTTTTTAAAAATATATATACATATATATATCACAGAATTAAAATATAATCATAATAACCCATGTCTCTGAGAGGTTCCCAGGTGTCTGGCATTCCAGGGAGCTAGGAGTCAAGGTTACATTTTTATCTGCTAAGTCTGGCAATTCCACTCCTATCAGAAATGTTTTAAAAAATTGAAGTTTGTAGAGCACTCTTCCGATGACAGAGTCAGTAAGAAGGAAGCTGGGACCGGAACCAAGATCCTTTTTACTTCTGAGCCTATAGTTTAACTTCCACGCTATAATTTAGCATGCTCTGGTGAAACAATGCAGAAGTTTCAATATGCAGAAAGACAATGACAAACATGATGGGCAGAACGTATCGACAATGACTGTTGAATACGACTAGAATGAAGAAACATGCAGTTTAGTTTTCTTTGAATTCAGAGTTGACATGTTTATTGTGTCTTTGTGGAGGGATAGGTTTCCCTTCAACTGATTTGAATAGACATGAATAAGCAAGCGCAGCTGTTTCGTTTTAACTCTGGCACAAACAGAAATGCATGCGAAGTTTCCTAAGAGAATGAGTAGAAACTCTTTGGAGGGAAATGGAGCAATGGGAATATAATTCCACAAATACTGAAAAGCTTCTTACCATACATTCCAGTAGATCGAATATCTTATACATGAGAAATAAATTCATAACTCAATTAAGTACTCATTTTGTGCCCCAGTATGACCAGCAGTGCACCATCGGCTGTGGAATTAAAAGTATGATTATGTGCAGATGAACCCAAGAGAAGCCTGCTTATAGGATACCAAGGTCATCAGATAGCAGGGGAGGAAAGTGATGGCCGCCAGCGCTGGGCACTGGAGTGAATTCCCTGCGCTATCACTAAGCAAGATACCTCTGTGATCAGTTTCCACATCTGTGAAACGGGGGTACTAGTACTGTAAGCTTCTTTTTGAGAAATACAATTGAAAAAGAAAATCTGTCAGTGCAGAAAACCTTTCCACATAGACAGAAGAGAAAAACAAAACAGTGTTCTTGTGTAACACACATTAAACCAGGATGCACGCATCTCAGGCAAAGATCTAAAGAGACTGAGAAGCCACAGAGAAAATGTCATATTGAGATGCAGCTGGCCAAGCAGGCAACACAGGACACACACAGTCTCAAGATGAGCAATAACCAGTTGTCAGGTAAGAGTACCAGATAGCGTTATAGATCACATACAGTTTCACCCAAATTCATCGGGTGATCGGGGCTACTATTTTTGCTACTTCATTGGCTTTCTCTAAAAGAAAAATAGACGTGTCCTATTTTTATGTCAGGGGCGAGTGGCGCAGCTTGGAGGAGGGCACCCGCTGAGGTCACGCTCTTGACTGCCCACAGAAAAGGGAGGTGGGGGATTATCTTCCTCCATGAGTGCATTTCAAAGAGACGACTTTCTGGTCTTTGAACAATACCTCCTTTGCTCCCAAAACTGCAGTGAGGCTTACTTAGCTTTTTAAAGTATTTATGTACATTTCAATGACAGTTCTCATGACTTACGAAATTTTGTTGTTGTTGTTGTTGTTGTTTACCCCATGAATCTGCAATCTCTTTGAAGATAAGTGCTGGGTCGGTCAGTACTGGCTCTCCACAAAGGCTGCACTAATTAGCACTTCTGAGGATTGTTGCCCAAGGAGGAATTCTAAAAGAGCGAAGGTGGTTTGGGAGAGATTCCCAAGCCACACTGAGGGCCCGTTGGGTATATAACAGGTTAGACTCTGTGGTCATTTGTGTTTCTCCAAAGCAGTCAGACAGAATGAGAGTAGAAGCGAGGAGAGAGAGAGTAAATCTAGTACAACATTAGCATTTGTACGGACTACCCAGTGGAAGGTCAGAGAAGTAAGAAGTTTGTTTTGAAAAACTAGAATATAACCCTCACTCCATTCAGCTCTCTATTTGCGACTTAAGGGAATTTCACTCATCCCAGCAAGAATTGTAGCTACCTCATTAAGCTGCCTCTAAATCGTATTGCATGAATATTTTATCAGGCAATTTCGTTCATCTAATCATCATATTGAGATTGATTAATGAGAAGAGAAGGATTGGTTCGTTTCAGATATCGGCGCTGTTTGTCGTCATTGTTGTACAAAGGAACTTTCCTTTCCTCCACGGGACCGGGTTTCATGCTCCCAGAGACACGCATGCTTTGTTCAGAATTTTCTGTCTGTTCGGATTGGCGAATTCAGTACTGGCCCCAGCAATGAAGTCTCCGAGGGACATCTCTTTTCATGTTGTCAAAACGGTTTTTTTTCTCCCTTCCCATCAGAAGAAAAAAGGATGCCATCATGCCAGAGTGCCACAGGCTTTGGCAACACATCCATCCTTCGCAAAAAAGTTCAGGCTCTCAATTTTTATGCTGGCATGTCTCCGTGGCTACGAATAAGAGTCTTCAATAAGATTCATACAGTCAGTACTCAAGGTGGCCCATCTTTTCCACCATTTAGTAACCCTGGGCAGCCCTTTCGTTATTCCCTTTTGTTTAGAGTTAGTCATGTGTTTTGATATTGAAAAGCCAAACAGAAAGCAAAGATAAAGACAGGCAGCCTTTTCTGGCAGTATAAAGAGTAATGAAATAAGAAAAAAGAGGAAGAACCTTCCCCCCCCCAAAAAATAGCATTAAAAATAATCAATACAATGTAAAGTCTCTTCCTTTGCAACCATACACCTTTGTCTAATGTTCTCTATAAGCGCTTACTTTTTTTCTGGATGGGAATTTTTCCTTAATTTGTTAACAGACCTTTCTTTGAGATATAAGTTGTGTCAATGTAGTGGAATTGGGATTTATAATAATTCTAAGATTTTCATGAACAAGTTTTCTTCATCACGGTTGGGACTTCTTCTCCAAAGCACACCCCTCAATCCATGCGTCCCTTCGCCTACCCCACAGGAACCCCGCCGGTAAAACCCTGGTGGGAAACCCGGGAGCAGCCTTGCACTCACGCGGAGAGAGCTGGACCACTTATTTATGAGTGTGACGTGTAGCGCTGACATTCCCATTAAGCCTAAAAGAAAACGGGACACTTGTCTTACGGATGGCTCGACACTTCCCAACACAGACAGAAAAATGACAATGCATATTTAGAGTTTTCAAAGTAATGCTGCGTTCTGAGTATTATAGGAATAAATTTTAAAAATGCATGTTTATATACAGACCGAGAAATACATTATGCTAATACTATGTAATTAAAAGAAATCTTTGAAACCTGACTGGTATCCATGTATCGTAGGTTCCTGGGTGACTTTTGCCCTTGTGTGAGTGTCAGGAGAAAGGTCGATGTGGCTGGGAGGTCTATTGATCTCATGTAGGTTTGATTTGTTTTATTATATCCACGATTCTGTGACAAAGAGCACTAGAAAATGAGATTTTGCATGTAGTAAAAACGCATTTTGTCACAAATCAGCGCCCTCCAGATCCAGCCAGAGTTCTAATCCCATCCCCCCACGACAAGGTGAATTTTGCAAATGATGATCCAGGATAGTACCTGCACCATTTTTACCTTTTACTCAGTCTATTTTCCTGACCCACCACGCCACCCCTCGCCCTACTGTATTGGAGTTATGATCAAGTTTTTCAGTTCACCACTTATGAAAAATCAATAGCAGGAACTCAGATAGACAGAACCTCAATTGGTGTCTGGAGAAGTTCCCCAGTGCCCTCCCGTCTCACTACCGAAGGGCCGAGGAGGCCGGGGCGGTGGCTCTGGAGAGCGCCTGCCACTTAGAGGCCGACTTTCAGTGGGGTAATTCCAGCCATAAATCCTAGCGGGGGCACTGCGGCGGCACACTGCACTGCAGGTGTTCCGTTCATGAGCGGATGTGGGGCCTGGGATGATGCTGAGCTTCCCCGAGGGCCTGCCCGCTGCCCTGTGTTTGGGTGCACTCAGCCTTAAAAAAAAAAACTACGCAGATTCAACTCGGGCCGTCGCCACTGGGATTTCCAATCGCTAAGTGCTAATGCATGATTTAAAAGTAGGCTATTTCCCCGTTCCTTTTGGGCGGCAAAGCTTTCGTCTCCCAGCTAGAAACAGCAGGGTCCCCTGAAGGTCAGGCTGAGGGTGAACCACAGGATGGAAACCTTGGAGGCTGGAGTGCGCTCCATGAACGAGCCCGTAGTCTGTGGACTTCTACTGCCGGCTTTGACAGCCCATCCTTCACAGGTGAAAATCAGAAAGTTGCTCCATTTTAGTTGATCCAATGTTTCTTTTTTTTTTCCTTTTGTAGTGATAGATTTTATTTATTTTTATTTTTTTAAGATGTTATTTATTTTTAGAGAGGGAAGGGAAGGAGAAAAAGAGAGAAAGAAACATCAATGTGTGGTTGCTGGGGGTCATGGCCTGCAACCCAGGCATATACCCTGACTGGGAATCGAACCTGTGACACTTTGGTTCGCAGCCAGCACTCAATCCACTGAGCTGCGCCAGCCAGGGCTGATCCAATGTTTCTAAAAGATTAAAAGAGTATAGCTTAGAGTCAACAGTGAGGATAAAGGGATGTTTAATAATTTGTAGTAATTTTAATCATGAATATTAAGTCCTAAATACCAATAACCTATAGAAATGTTCATGTTAATTTTGTGGTAAAATTTTAGTGGACCCATTCTATTACATAATAAAATTATGTCATGGCAAAGTATTTGATGCAAGTTTTTATTTGCAGGCGCACTTGATTTTCTTTATGGAAATTCATTATTTGACGCTATACGAGCAAAATTATATAAAAAATAAAAATTCCACTCAGATTCTAAGTTGAAGAATGTGTTTGTTTCTATAATACCTTTTCAGGGAGAGTAACAGTTGAAGGATACTTGAAGTATCTTTTGACATAGAATTCTTTCTGAATCACATCATTCCACTGAGTTTATCTGCCTTTTCTATCACATTGAGACATAATACAACTCTAGAAAGACTGGCAATAAAGAACCATTAAGTACCAGAAATTAATTTCCTCGATGGTTCCTGAAAAGTTTCATTAGCCTAGAGGGTTAATTTTACAGTTTCAATGCAATCACTATTTATCATCTCTTGGTTTACGGGAAAGAATTAGAGTTATTAGCTCTTAAATTATCCATGAAAACTTGACACTCCTCTAGACCAAACAAACCCTGGGGCTTGCTGGCTTCCCCAGTGCGAGGCATCTGTGGCTCCACTCGGAAGAACTTAACATTGTCTAATTAGATTTCCAAGATTTATATGGCTCACATGCTCGGCTATTAGAAACCTGAGAATTAGCACAAAACTTTAAATTCCCACTTACTAAAGTTTATTTAAAAAGTCCTTAACGAGAATGATATTTTTCATCAGGGGAATTGATGTGTAGTTCATTCGAATCATCCAAGAAATACCTGTGATTGCAAGGCTGGTCTTAGGTATCATGCCTGGAATAAATAAGTACAAAATTGTTCTCAAGAGCGTTGGAAACCATTTTGACAATGATTAGAAAGTGGTGGAGAAAATGTAGGCTTAACATTGTCTCCAAACCATTGAATTAAAGACACTTAGGCTTTGCTAAAGATGCGGCTATGCCCCTGCTTCTTGATTATCTGTGACACAGAAGACAAACAGCATGAATTTGCAGGGATTAGTTTGACAAACCTCCCACATCGGTCTCCCCTCTGTAGCCTCCGCAGAAATCCCGGTCCAGGCGAGGGGACTGATGTGCCCTCCCGTTGACACTCTCATTGGGCATGATCCCCCACGGACAGCAACACAGCTGTCTCCCAGACATTTTCGTAGAGGGGGCGCTGGGGGAGCCAGTACTGAGAGGGGCACCTGAGACGCCCCCTCCTGTTCTAGGATCCAAACGAGGGAGCAGAGTATTTTCTGCCAAGTCTGCTGCCACCCACAATCTCACCCGGACATTTTTAGGAGCTTACCTCATCCAAGCCAGCCCCCGGGGGGTTCTGTTCCCCACAGAGCCCCGCCACTGTTACATGGGAGGGGTCTCCAAACAGCCAGAACCAGACACACTGCCAGAGAGCACCTGCCAAGGGGTTGAACAGGTTTCTTCTTCCAACCTCTCTTGTCGTATGCTAATGGCTTTCAAGGACTCATTTAATCGATCGTCATTCAGATCACAAACTACGTTATTTAACATAAATAAAAGGTAAATATAAGTAAAATACATTAGCAGATGATAAATAAGCCATCGATGCCATATATAAATAAACAAGCTCTATAAAAATATATAGTATTTTTTTAAAGGAAGATAATTTTTCCATGGCATTTTTTTTCTGATGCCTCCCAGAACTTATCATTTACAATAATTTTGGTATAATTGACAACAATACGTATGAATTTCACCAACTATAGAGAAAACATTTTTAAAGACTCATCTTTTTCCTTACAACAATATCGATATATAAAGAAAGGACATGGATATTAAGAGAAGCTTGAAAACTAGAAGAGAAATCCTATTTTTTACCAAGCGGATGAAATGGGCAAAGTGGGAAATCAACCCGCCAATGCATTTTTCCTGAAGCTGTAGGAAATAGTAAGAAATGCACGACCATTGACCACTACGGGGCAGGAAGTCCCGGTCTAGCTGGCAGGGCCTATGTAACCAAACACAACCGTGCCCCTCCCCCAGTGCGTGCCAGAGGCAGGCAAAGGCGAAAACTGTGATATGCATTTGTAAATGGAGATCGTGGGCTTGTGTGAAAAAATAAATTTGTGGAGAAAGCAAGGTCTTCCAGCCTAGGCAGGTTTCACAGACAGAGGGAGCCAGGCCAGCTGTCGCCTGGCAGGGCCAGAACGTGGCACAGAGGGGAGCCAGAGGGACACAAAGGTGCAAAGTGACGGTGATCAGTCCCTGTCAGAGTGTGGATTCGCTGCCCTCACCTCTACAAACACGCAGTCCCAGCTGTGTGTGTGAGTCTGTTGGGATGCTGTAGCAGAATTACACAGACGGGCTGGAAGTGTATTTCCTCACGGTTCTGGGGGATGCAAGGCCAAGATCAAGGTGCCAGCAGGACTGGTCCCTGGTGGGGGCTCTGTGCCTATCTTGGAGACGGCTGTCTTCTTACCACATCCTCACATGGCCTTTCTTCCGTGCACACACATCTCCTCTTCTGTTTCATTTTCTCTCTGATGTGGACACAAGTCCTAGTGGATTAGGGTCGCACCCTTAGGACCTCACTTAGCCTTCGTCACCTCCTTTGAAGGCCCTTCCCACAAACACGGTCACAGGCTCCGGCTCCGGCTCCCACATGGGAAATGAGCAGGAGCCGCTGGCAACGGCGGTGCCACCCGTAACTGTCTTTGCAACTTGAGCTCCAAATTCCCAAGAACAGGCTGGGGTGTGAAGGGAGAAGGAGAATAGTCTCACAGCCTTCACGTCTAATTCCGCCCCATCTTCCCAGAGCCACAGTGACACTCAGAGCAGTGCATCTGAGGAAAGGGACGGCTACTTCTCGGCCACCAAATTCATCAGCTGAAGGGTAAATCTTCGGAAATGTGTCTATCAGAAAAAGGGGAGAAAATAAGATATCTTTCTAATAGAAACTGGTACATAGTGATAGCTAGAATTAGGTTTTAAGTAAATAACTAAATATATACACTTTAATTTTATAGTCTCGTTCTGGGTTAGTATTTCTAGTGACCCACTAAATTGAATGAGAGAACCTACCATTTGAGTTGTGACTTTATTTACTTTGTCTTTTTAAGTGTTATTTTTTCCTGTTTAATTCTGTTCTAAGAAAATGGAGCAGTATCTATCCCTCTAAAGAGCATCAACAGTGGCATGTGTATTAATGTCTTTTGAAAATTTTCTGGGCTGTCGAACATTAACCAAATAGGACAATTGTGCATTCTCCAGCATGGGGAGAAATATCCAGAAGGCAGGACCATATGTATGTGAAGTGAAGCTCTGTTTTTGATCAGAAAGTTTTCAATGAAGTTTCCTTCTAACAGTCCTAACAAGCCGCTCCCCCCAAGAAAAACTTTTGAAAATAAAATATCAATTTTGAATTTTACCAAAGAAATCTATAATAGCAAGCAAAATAATTTTCAAATCTTCTCGGAGTGTAACAAGAAGTATAATAAAGTCCTGGGTATTAAAGTCAATTTCCCCATGCAAAGCTACAAAAGTTGTATCCATTCCCAATACGACGTGTAGAAAAGAAGTCCATAATACAATTGCCTTCATCTTTTAAAGACAGGAACTTCCTTAAGATTCTGAAGACACTGAAATTAATCAAGACTATTCTCTGGATTTGGAACTCTCTCCTAACCATACAATAGGAGCACTTATTTTTTTGTCGTCTGGAATTGATGAGGCTGTTAGATGCTAATATCAGGGTGTCACTAGCAACCATTTTGGGAGTAAAGATTGATTTGAATAACAGTGGGTTTTCCTTGTGGTAAAGTAGAAATACAATTAGAAAAGGAAGCTCATAATTTATTTCAGCTTTATGTAAAAATATTATCAAAAAGGATAAGAGCAACTAGCAGATGCTAAAATGTGCCAAGAATTCTAAGTCTTTTGTCAGCTTTAGACAAGCACCTGAATTGCATTCCCTTTATTTTAGGTTTTCTTTTAAACGTGAGTGAAAATAGCAATAGAAGTAAATTCAGTTTTAGGATCTGGTGTACCTCAGAGATGTTGGGGCTTTGGTTCCAGAACCCTGGCAATAAAGCAAACATTTCAACGAAGCAGGTCACGTGAACATTTTGATGTCCCCACATGTGCATATAAAAGTCATCTTTACTGTAGTCTGTTGTAGACAGTAGCATTATGTCTAAAACACAAAACAAGGTACATACTTAAATTAAAAGTAGTTTATTGCTAGAAAATGCTGACCATCATCTGAACCTGCTAGAACAAATGTCACTGACAGACCTGCTGGGTGCAAGGCTCCTCCCACCAGCCTTCCATTTGTAAAAAAACTGATACACCTGTGAAGTGCAATTGAGCACAGCACTAGAAAATGAGGTATGTCTGAACGACACTTGGAGTTGGTTTAAACCAGATCTGAGGATATATTTTGTGGTATTACTTGAGCATGCAAGTCATTAAAGAAATGTCACAATTTTCCGGAAACATCGATATTGCCACTATCTATCTGATAAAAAATTTTGACAGTGAATAATAGCTGTGCTTAAGGGTAAACACTCATCTTTATGAATTTTTAAAAATTATATAAAAACACGTACTTGCCTTGGCAATATAATCCTCCAAGTTGATATTAGGACTTTTGGAAAGAATATGAAGTAGGAACTTGGAACTTAATTGCCTCCAACTCAGAGAAAAATATTTAGCGACAAAGTCTTTGTTTAATGCTTTATACCTGAATCTTCTGTTGTTTGGCTGTATTTGGGTATTTAAGGATTGTAGTGATTCATGTAGGATTTTTTTTCTACACCATAGTGCATATATTAAAAGCTTTGAATTATTTATTTTGAATAGTTTGCCTGTTGGTTGACTTTCTCATTTTAATAACATCTTTTCTGTAAATCAACCATGGGGATTTTGATCTACAATTGTATATTTTGTAAGGGATGGCCTCTGCCCTCAATGGTTCTGTTTGTCAGACCTGTGAATTAAACTGACAAAAGAGATTAACAGGAGAAAAGGCTTACATGTGAAATTATATATATATAATTTCACATTCATGGAAGCTTCACAGAATGAAGTGAAAACCCCAAGGAAGAAATTAGAACCAAAGATTTAGATCACATTTTAACAGAGAGTAGTAAATTGTGGGAAGTGAGGAGACAATTGTTTGGGCATCTGGGGATGACAGGTTATGAGCTGAGGTCTAGAAAATAAATGGAGGAAACCAGTGGTAGGTAAGGATCATTTAGCAAGGATGGTTCTTCACACAGCAGGAGACATACTCAATAATATTGTAATATTTATATACTATGCCAGGTGGGTATAGAAAATATTGGGGTCCCGGCTGGCGTAGCTCAGTGGATTGAGCATGGGCTGCGACCCAAAGCATTGCAGGTTCGATTCCCAGTCAGGGTACATGCCTGGGTTGCAGGCCACGGCCCCCAGCAACCACACATTGATTTTTTTCTCTCTTTCTCTCTCTCTCTCTCTCTCTCTCTCTCTCTCTCTCTCCCCCTTTCTTCCCCCTCTAAAATAAATATATAAAATCTTTTAAAAAATGACTAAAAAAATTTACCTCATCACAGAAATATTCTCATCCCTGGAGCTGTAGTTTATTTAATGTCCATTACTTCCACAGATCCCTAATACAGTTAAAAACATGACTTTTATTTATTCATCTAGCATTTTACAGCAGTATCATTATTCTTCAGTGATCTAATATAGTGTATCTGGAACAGCACCAAGGTATTTAAATGTATATTTTTTAAGTCGTGTTGGGAAAAAAAAATTGCATTTAAATACGTTGCTGTGTTTAAACTAAACGATGAGGTTTTTTTTTCTTTTTTTGGTTGAAGCCAGCCAAATTCTTTTGATAAAGTAAATATTCTTTTATGGATGTTTCTATAATTGCTTTATACCTTAAAAAGAAGCAAATAAGTTTGTGTCTCACACATGCAGAAAAAGGACTTTTGCGATCTGTGGTAGGCAGTCTCTAAGACAATCCCTAATGATTTTCACCCCTCGATGTTTACGCTGTGTATAATGCTTTCCCCGTGAATGTGGGCTGGGTTTTGTGGCTGGCTTTCAGAGGGTATGTGTGGCAGATGGGCTGCAATATCACATTTGAGAAGAGGTTGCAGAAAGACTCCAGAATCTCTTCTCAGTATCCTCTGTTACCCTCTAGCCTCCCTCCTCTGAGTAAAGCAAGCTGCCGTGTTGTGGTCTGCCTTATGGAAATCTCACGTGCCCAGGAATCAACATCCGTGGCAGACAGCAATGTCAATGTCAGCAGCCTGCTATCGGTCATGTGAGCAAGCTTAAAAGCAGACCCCCCAGTTCAAGCCCTAACATGACTGCAGCCCTGGCCAGCAGCTTAATTTTCAGTGTTTTCCAACCTAAGCCAGAGCCATCTGGATAATTCATGTTCAGATTACTTAATGCAGAAAAACTTTGGGATAATCAATATTTGTTGTTTAAGCTACTCAGTTTTGGAGTAATTTGCTCCTCAGCAAAAGTAACTACACTAATACAGAGCTAGACGATTTTTATGTAAATCCTGATACATTTGTGCCTTTGTGGTTAAGCTGTAGTACCTTTATAGCCTCATCTGTATATAAAAGGTGTAACATCTACTGTAGTAGCAGAGGAAGTCCCAAAGAAGGGGACTCGCAGGTTTATAAGGTTTGTATCTATCATGATATATGTGTGAATATATGATGTGCCCATAAAACAAAACAATATTACAAAATTGTCGAGCTGACAATTAGTCTACTTATAATGGAAAAAGCAGGAAATGGTTTCACATGGCATCACATTCGCAAAGGTCATCACGTGGCACTAAGCATCAGAACTGTGAGCAGTCACAATGCACTGGCTCGAAGTCAGCTCAGTTGCCATTCGCTTTTGTGACCCAAGGTGAGGATGTCACCCTTTCATTGTTGTTGCTTCTGTTCATTTCAGGATACCACGTCTTTGTGTGAGTATGTGTGTGTTTCTTGCAGTGTGTGATTTGCTCATAGTATAGAAAAGGTAAGGCATTAGTTCTATCACAAGCGGGTGAGGTTCAAATGAGATAAATATCCAAAGAGATCCTTCTGGCTTCTAAAATAAAATAATCTTTTCTCTTTCTTCAAAAAAATAAATGCACATATGCATACATACATACATACAGATTCTCTTGTAAATTTCCTCTATTTAATTAGATACATATCCATTTTTATTCCTATTTGAAGATTTCTAATATTTCAAATACACTCCTCTTCAATATATTTTCCTATTTATATCGACAATATTCATGAATTCATCTGTAGCCCTACTTTTCCTTCCAGCTAATCTGGGCTTTGATTTTATTTTTCCCCTGGATTATTTATACTAATCTCAGTAATGACTAATCACTATTTCTGATTACTGTAATTTGATTTTTTATTAGCTTCTGTATTACTTTTTTATCCTTTGATCTTTGCCAACACAAAAGACATTTTCTTTGATGTTCAGTGTATCCAAGTACTTGGCAAGTTAAAGTTGGAAAGGATGTCATCCCACCAAAAAAGGGATAGTAACCCTTGATGAGAAATGGAGCGCCTCAAAGATTCATGCCGAAGGCAGGATGAGACCGTGTATTACAAGAGCCCTGGAGTTCAGAGGAAGTGGCAGAGTCAGTGGACAAATGGAGCTATGTCACAATGGCTGGACTACTCATTCCTAGAAAATACTTAAGTGCAAATTCAGGAAAGGGGACCGAGGAAAACCCAGAAAGTGCTGTTGAAAGTCAGAGGCCCTCATGGGACACCGTATGTGTGCTCCTAGAGCAGCGATTTTCCCCCAGTGAGCCACAAGGATTTTTAAACCCTGCGGTGTCTGACTATTTAGTCAGGGCCACTGACCTCTTTTCCCTGAGATTGTCAAAATAGTAATAACAATAACAGGCAACACAGCAATAGCTGTCTGGTGTGAATGCATCGAAAGGATGCCTATTTTTGTCAGATCGGCACAAATATGCATGTGGTGAGCAACAGAATTTTAGTGATCAGTTTACCAGTGCCATGCACAAGATGAAAAAGGCTGAAAATCGCTGGCCTAGAGCATAGTCCTCTATGACTAGTCAGGAAAATCACGTGCCCAGGAGTGAAGGATTCAAGTGTGTGTTGGATTCAGGCAGCTCTGCAGAATACAGCCGGGAGCTAAATAGTTAGGGTTGAAACCCTGAGAGAGAAAATCTCTCTAAGCCACCCAGGGAATGTGAATAGCTCCCCGGAAAGTGGAAACGTGGAGTAACTGGCAGAAAAGGGCCCTGAGGCTTGTAGAGTTGGGGATAAATCTGTAAATGGAAGAAAGTGAGACTGATCAGTCCTAGGGTAAACAGGATAAATGTTAAAAATATGCGAAGATATCTGAGCCATGCGATATCTGTAGTGTAGCTCCCTTGAAAGGAGTTTCCCAGAGCATAATTTCACAGGTGACTCTGCCCTGCTACCTGATGCGCCTCACCTGGGGACAAGAACGCCCTTACACCGTCCGCTCCTCCGAGCAAAGCCCTGGGGAATGCAGACGTGTATGAGGTGCCTCTTCTGTTGAGGAACAACTCAAATTGTTTTTCTAAAAAAGTCTTCATTCTCTTGGTCTCCTATTTATTTGTCTCTTAATGGTTATTATGTGTTAGTTTTAGTTCTACCTTATTCTTAGGGTAGCCCTCCGGGTGCACGGGTTTGTTCCTATGGCTACCCTCTTTGTCAGTGAAAAGATCTCAGTTTTCATTCACTATTTATGCGACATGGTTTTTGGAACCCTCTTCATTTTAATTGCCTTCCTCCTGGAAGCCTTCAGCTGTCAGTTTCCTTAAAGTGTTTCAGGGGGAATTTTTTAACAGCCTTTCCCCTCGCATATGAAAAATGCTCATCGTATTATTCAATGAACAATAAATGGATCAGTGCAGAGGAATCAATGTCACCGATTTGGTCTGACCATTGCAAAATATGAACATCGGTGACTAAGACTCTACATTTCTATTTGTTGCGACTGAGGCTAAATGTGGCTTTGGTTTGTGCTGGCGTGTTTTTACATTCACCTTAACACAGTTTCTGTGTGGTAGTCAGCCCAGTTTGCGTGTTCCAATGCCTTCTGCTCTTTTTCATGCGAACCACCGCAGTCCCCAGCCTTCTTTGCTCACATTTGTTGAATTGATTTCTTTAACCCTAAATTTAGAACTTAGTAATTACTCCATTTAAATTTCATTTTGTTACCTTTAGTCTAGTGTACTGGGGAAATAATGTTGACATCTCGATTTTGACGTGATTTTCATAGTTGTAAAACAAACGTGCTGTGCTGCCTGCTAAGTCATTTATTTAAAAGGTTTCCGAGGACAGTCTTGTCAGTCTTGTTTTAGATCGTGGGCGATGTCCATACAAGATGCGATCAGTCCATTAGTTTCTATTTAAGTTTAATTGTTTAATGAACAGGAAATCTTATATAATGTACAATTACCTAATTCAAAGCTCCACAATTTCTTTACAAGAATATGTTTAGATGCTATGTCAAAGAGCTGGCTGAAATCAAGGTTTTCATTGGGGTCTCTCCGAGAAACCAACCATTGCCTTAAAAGAACTGCTGTGAGTTGTGTAGCATTTACTGGCTCATAGTAGGTATCATCTTTGTTTCCTATATTCAAATCATTCTTTCAATTCTTTTCTCACTGTTCTCTAGTTTCTTGAAGACTTTTCAATTTTTTTAATGAGTATAAAAAAGGAAAATATTCATCTGTGAGAAAATATTATTTACCTACTTCTAATCTTTTCTTTCTTCTCATAACTTTATTTTGTAATTATTTCCGATTGGAACTGTATGAGATAGCATGTGCGTTTTATGCAGTGTCGGGGTTAGCTCAATGAGGCATAAAATCTGAAGCTAATGTATAAATATTGGAGCGGAGTCACCATTCTAAACCGATTCAGCTCACATACCACCTCCTGATATGAAGTGCCATTTTCATCGCCGGGTTTAAAGAAAGAAAAAAGATAAACATAAAATAGATTTATCTTCACTGCAATTGTCTTAAACAATTCTATCTTCTGACTCTGGCTGGGAGGGATATTACTAGGGAAGAAGAAGGAGGAAAAGATATAATTCCCTAAGTTTTTTAAGGGAGAGAAGAATCATCTACCCTTGGTGTCTGAAGAAATAAGACTCAGCAAGAGAACACTTCATTTTGAAAATCAGCTATTTTTTTCACACTTTTCTCTAAGTAATATCCTTCCTCTACTTTAAAAGTTTAAATGTTGCTGAATAAATGAAATTTTTTTCTAACAAATATTCACCAAGCATTTGTAACTTCAGCAATCTTCCCAGGCATCCATGTGCATTCCCAAATGCTGAACTTTGTATTTATTAGTTAAATTTAATGACTCAGTGGCTTTAACATCTTACAGTGATACACAATTGTTGTTAATTAGATTTGCTAAAGGAAGGAGAGTGTGGAATCCAAGAACTTTGCTAATCAAAAAAGAAACAAAGCCCCCCTCCCACACCAAATGTTAGATATCTGAAAATGTTAAGAGACAACAGGAATTAATATTTAGAGTTTTGTTTTCCTGAGGTTAATATATTAGAACCACACTGTTGGTTAATACACCTTAGGGAAGAGCCCGTGTGAAGCAATCCCAAGCACAATTCAAAATACGATTGTACAGTTTACACTTGTTATTTTCCTGCTGTGATTAGATAATTAGTAAGGTACTTTGTGTTTAGGTGAATTTTCATTAGAAAAGCAGTAGAACTAAATTGAAATGGCGAAAGTGCCACTTATTTCTTCTTTAATGTGTTGATTTCTTCGTGCCAGTCCTCAAGGATAAGCTCTGCGTGTGTGCTCCCATAATTTAGCCTTTAGTTCTTATAATTAAATCTAAACATACATTACAGTCCAGGGTACCCAGCTATTTTAAGGATATGGATAACAAATACAAAGGAACATGGTCAACTTTAGTAAAATAAAAAGGATACCATTGTCATTTATTAATTCAGCATATAATAGTACATCATAATTCTTTCGAAGGAAAGGGCAAATTTGCTTTTCAGAGGTAATGCTGGATTTTTGTCATACAAATGTGTTTTTTTAATTGCAGCTAATTATGCCAATAAAAAGATAGTTCATAAATACTCTACTATAGTTCCATGCAAAATGGAAGATGGTTAATTAGTTTACTTTTTTTAAAACTTCTGTTAAGTTGGGCACATATCCATATGCAGGAAAATAAAGAATGAAAGGTAGAAAAGAGAGTGAAATCTGATGTGTAAATAATGCACATTAGTGGTGCGCAGGGAAGGGACTAGCAAAGTGTTGGCTGGGCACAGAAGAGGAGCCCGATGCATTTACTTGTTGAATGAATGAATGACTGAGTTCTCGGAAGGAGTATCTGTGAGGGTCACGGTCATCAGAAAATCACAATGGAACAAGATCCGCTGAAAATGGAATATGAAATGCTGGGCAAATGAAGACACAGGTGGCATTTCCAGGACAGTAACGAGGATATCAGATCTGGAGGAGAATCAAGAACAATGATCGGGGCAGGAGGAAGCACAGATAACATCGGAATTAGCCCGTAAGTTCTGATCTCGTTCCCCAAGGGAGGATTAGTTACAATGCTTAAATTATTATGCCACAGCCAGATTGTATCTTTTTTTTTTTGGAATGATACTGAATTTTGCTAATGTTATCTCCAGTTAGCTTTTTTGTATTTGAACATAATGCAGTCCAGGTCAGACTGCAGGTGAAAGAACATACCGTTTTTATGCCTCCGTTATCTCTTTGAACTACCCAGCTTTGACACACTAATGAGGTAAGAGTATGCGAAAATGCTAGACGGCCACTACAGTGCATTTTAAATAAACATGATGAATATGGATTTTCATATCTTTATAGTTACTAGAAACTAAAATGTAGTCATGTTGTAAATTATACATATTTTAAACTTTTCCGTCCGTATTTTCCTGACATTGTAAATAACACAAGCATTACAGTTTTAAAATATTTATGTAATTTCACAATGTTTAAATTAAAATCCTTTCTTCTTACATTAGAATAGAAACTGGACACTTTCTAGTTTTATGTTCCCTTGCATAAGTCCCCAGATAAACTAATTCTTCAAAACACATCAGTCCCCCCCCGCAAAGGTCATAACATAAAAATGTAAGTGACGTATTTATTTTCTTAAAAGTTTCTAACTATTCATCTGGAAAATTAGTCAAATAAATTCTCCACCCAAGAGCACTACACTGAAATTTATAGTACATTCATAATGTTGTAACACAAACCAAAAATTTAGGGTTCTGGCAATTTTGGTTTTGTTTTTCCTACCACTTCCTCAGAGGCACAGTGCACGTGATGATTGTAAGAAAACCATCCAGGTACAAGTGGTTCATGGGCAGATCTGCATCATGTGACGACTCAGACCAGGGAGTGGGGGTTTGGTCCTAGCTCACTCGAGCTAAGGGACTCGTCACATGTGCAGCAGCCATATTGTTCAAAATTATCTCAGAAAGATTTTTTTAAGTGTGCACCTAAGCCTTTAGTGTGGTTTATGACCCTCCCGTTAACTCTACAAATGGACTAAATGAAGAAACACAATTAATCACCATTGCATTTCTCCCATTAAAGAACAAACTTTGACTCGGTACATTTTAATGACCTTGTGGGCTTTATTCAGTGATTCACGATTTGGGCAGCATCTCATACAGCAGGTCGAAAGGAGATCTAAGGAGTTGTACAATCAGTGCCTTACAGACCAAAGCAAGCAGAAACTGGGAAGTTATTCAGTTTTGGTTCGAAATCCCCACTTCGTTGTCCATGTCCAGCGGCCGGCATAAAAGCTCTCTGGCTACTAAATTCCCTACGCTGTCCTTTATATTCCCATGGCTATTCTGTAACTACCAACTCGTACTTCTTAATCCCTTCACCTTTGTTTGCCCTCCCATCCCACCCCCTTAGTATGTTTTAA
This sequence comes from Phyllostomus discolor, assembly GCF_004126475.2. Classification (NCBI taxonomy): domain Eukaryota; kingdom Metazoa; phylum Chordata; class Mammalia; order Chiroptera; family Phyllostomidae; genus Phyllostomus; species Phyllostomus discolor. Next base: position 89,392,071 of record NC_040913.2, on the reverse strand, counting down.
GATGCAAATAAATAAAACGACATATAGAAAACCCACAGAAATGTAGTCATCCTAACACACCCCGTTGGCAAATGAGAAGGACATGCCACAGAAGGAGCTACTGGTCGTCACCCTGTGAGTTCTGTTGACAGCCTGCGCCCCTTCTTTCTGTAGACTTGGTGGGACCGCAGGGCAAGAGAGCACACGCCGTGTCCCCCAGCCCGAGACCCATGAATGCAGCAGCAACCCTAGGTGAGAAGGCAGAGCAAAGGGACTTGCTGGCGTGAGGTGTTAGCAGTAACAGGTGCCTGAGCCACGCACATTCCGCTGTTCCATAGGGCTGCACCCCTGTCCTTACTCTGCCTTGTGAGCCTCGTGACTTTCTACCCAGGATCTTTCCGTGGGGTTTGTGCCACCAGGAAGCTTTGGTGTCACTGGAGTGAAAGCTGAAGGGAGGGGGGCTGGTCGTGGAATGAGATAAGGCTGTACACTTGCCTAAGTGTACAGGCGCACAGGGTGTCAGAGTTTTGGCATTGACTTTTGATTTTTCTTAAGGACAGAGAACGGCTGTGAAGGGATCTGAACAGAAAATAAGCACGACAAGATTCTAAATGAGAAGGAAGAGATTAAATTGCAGATATAATCTTTATTAAAAAAGCACAGTCTTCTGTGGAAAATAAAGGGGTTTAGTATAATAAAGACAAAAACAAAAAAGTAGTTTCTCGTTTCTACCTTGGAGAAAGAGTCCGGAAGCCAGCACTGGTTACATTCGGTTGGGGAACGATTACAGGGAATGCCTTTGATCTTAACCTTGTCAGATGGATGGCCTCGTCCTGGCTGGGAGATAAAGGTGTGTTTTCCTCCAGGCAAGCTCATACCCGAGTTTGAGGCCCTTAATGGACAATAGCACTTTTATTTATAAAGACCTTGCAGGAAGGGTTGCCATCAAGTAGGAAAGGAAAATGGGACATTTCTAGGCAGAGGTAGAAATGAATTTAGGGCAAATTAATATCACAGCCAGGGGAAGTGAGTTTAGAGTTGCTGGCCGGCTTTACGACCACAGGCCGGGAGCTTGCAGGGTATTCTTATTAAATTGTTTCCTGTAGCTTCGGGACTGCTCACGTTCTCAATGCATTTGGAGTTAAGCTCAGTACCGCCTGTCTGAATTCAGGGCCCTGCAAGCCCAAGTGCCTATTTGCAAGGGAGATACCGCTGTCGCACTGTGCGGTCTCTTTAAGGTGATGCTGTGCAAGTGGCCATCCGGCAATTAAAACTGTATTTTTCATTTGGCTGAGCTGCTGTAGATGTGACTTATTCTCCCTGCGTCTCAGGAGGCGCTAAACCTTAAAGGTCATGCCAATAACAGTCTGAACAAAACCAATAAGGCGAGTCACTCCTAAGCAGAGTGCTATTTAAAATGGAAAGCTCTTATTTATCTTAGAGAATTAAAAAGGAGTAAAATCACAGCCTCCTGGAATGCGAGAGCTGGCGGGCACCGTCGAGGCCGTCCAGCCCAATGGTGTAAAATATTTAAGATCAGCGAGGTTAAGTGACTTGGACAAGGCCAGGAAGCTACTTAGGAGCCGGACCGAGTTCATAGCCTGTGGTTTCCCGGTCTCCATCCTGCCTTCCGCCAAGGTGCGAGTCCTGCAACCAGTCAGGCCACTTCACTCTCAAAAAATGTCAAAGATGAAGAACTTTTGTTTTTCTTTTATGTTTTCTGTTCCAACAGCATCAGTGAATACCCTGCATCAGCAGGTGTGTGGGCAAGAGCATCAGGATGTGGTGGTGCCAGAGGGTTCAGTAACTAACAACGGCTTGCTAGATGCAAGTCCGTGTGCTTACCTTATTCTAGAGTTCCTACCTGCACTTGCTCTCTGTCTCATAAGGAAGGTGATTTCTTTACACAAGCACTGTGAATCCCTAAACCACCCCCAGTAGAAAATGCTGGGAGCCACAAAGGAGTCACGGTCATGTGTCATGGTCACTCAGAGGAGGAAGGTGGAATGTCAAATTGGAGGTATCTACAGCGAACGGGCTGAACGCCTCTCATTCCGGTCCTAGGTCATGAAAAGGACTGGGAGATTAGGTGACGGCAGACCTTTAGGTGAGGACAGATTTGGGGAGGAAGCAGATTGAAAGAGACCATGGTTGGAGACAGTGACAAATCAGGAGATTACCTGTGATCAGGAAACTTGGACTAGACTCTACTCTTTAGCATCTGTGTCACCTAAAGGTCTGGAATTTCTCTCTTCCTCAGCAGCAGCAGCAGCTAACATTTCTCAGCTCTTCCTGTGCACGCTGCTACACTCCTTGCTTCCTTTCCCTCCTACCAAGGTGCGTCTCACGTACACCTTACACAATAGGTAGCTGCTACCACATGCACATAAAAGATAATGGAGCTGCAGTGCTATCTGGTCAAGGTCACGCAGGTAGAACGTGGTACTCTACCACAGGTAGCTTCTAGCCACGGGTAGAATGTGGCTTCAAACCCATCACAGCATCACTCCCACCCCTTTGCCCTTTGTGCTGTCTATCTTCCTTCTCCCCTTAGCGTGATTAGTTAGATTATGCTTTTATGTGTATGAGGTTCTGTGGCAATTCACTGAACACAAGAACCGGAACTGCAAACGAAGAGTTTCTAGCTCATTTAAAAGAGGACGGACAAGGGAGGAAGTGAGGCCCCAGAGCCAGACTGCCCAGGGCTGAATTCCCTCTTCGCCTCCCCCTCCACGCGCACACTCTCGCACAGCCTCACACAGCCTCTCACAGCGCAGGTCTCTGGCCACGGTATCCTCTGCCCGCTCTTGTCCCTAGGGTTTATGCTGCTGTCCACCAGGCTGGTGTTTGACCTGTGGGCTTTAGCAGTTGAAGGCCGGGGCTGCTTGATCAGATCCCTTAGCACCCCCTTGCGGGTTCCACATCAGCTTTTCCCATTGGGGGGTCCAGAGCTCAACAAGGACAGACCTTGGTGGTGCTGGCCTCAGTGGGGAGTCTGTTCCACCAGCCTCACTCCTCCGGAGCCAGCCTTTTCACCAACCTGTGTCCCCTCAAAGTCGCATGGGGGTGGGCATGGAGCCTCAAGACAGCGAGAGCTCAGGAAGACCCAGGGCCTACCTTTGCCCAGCCGAGTGGCCACCCCCTTGCCCAGCTGACAGTGGTGGGGGAGTTGAGTCCATGAATTCCAAAAGAAGTGGGGGGTGGGCAGTGAGTACGGTCATCCACAGGCCTCCTCCTCTTGTCGGGTTTTGCAGTCAGCTTCTCGTTTCGCTGGCTGTTGTGTCTGATGCGTTGTGTTCGCCAGCTGTTGGAGCTCCCGCTCTCTCTCCCTCTCTCCCCCTCTCTCCCCCTCTCTCCCTCTCTCCCCCTCTGGTCATCATTTCCCACAGTCCCTTTGGCCAGAAATGGGTAGGCCTTTCCATGCCTCAAATACACCTTAACAATCACAGAGTAGATCTATAAACCAGACACTTAGATTTGGGCCTTTAATACCCCTAGTTGGTGAGGGGTGGAGGGTCAGGCTGTGAACCCTTCCCCTTGCATCTGCAGCTGAATGTGACTTCGTTCTCTCTCCTCCGATCATTCCAGAACCCATCTATGTCCTTCCAGGTTAATGAATGCCACTGTGAACAGGCGGTTATGTCGGGACTTGAGAAAAATATATTAACATTTCTCAATTATTTGTATAGGTAGAATTATAAATAGTATTACTACATGATGCATGGAGTCATTTTCCCTCCCAGCACCACCTTCCTTCACCAACATGTAGGTAGAATGTAGTGTTAATGTCACAGATACACTCATTTGGAAAACATTACATAGACACCTACTGCACGCCAGGTTCTCTGCCCAGTGTGGTACACACTGGTGAAATGACCACACTCCACCCTTAAGGAGTTCACGTGCTGGAGCAGGATGATAAGAAGGAACAATGCCAAGGCTATTCCTATGAAGGATAAACAAAAAAAAGGAGGAAGGTCATGAAATATGTGCTGAGGAGCCACATCAGGATGGAAGCAGGGCTGCGGCTGCAGCTACTCACCCATTTCTTCTGCATCCTCAGTGGTTATGACGCACGTTGGCCCAAACCTGGCTGATCTCCAGTTCATGGCCTAATACCTCTGTCAGTGGCAGACTCCATGTTGTACGTCTTAAACACATTATACTAACTTAGTGTTTGCATATTTGTTTACGCACACATACGCAAGCCTACCCAAATGTAAACTAGTGATAAATAGATGGATACACTGGTAAATTTGTCCAGGCAACATAAAAATATGCACATGCATGCATAAGTATGCTAGTAGGTAGCTTTGGGGTTATTTTTTGTTGTTTTTTCCAATTAAATGGAGAGCTTCTGAACGTTTAATGATACATCTTCTGTGTGTTATTTCTCTTCTCCTGGCCCACAGCGGGACTTCCAAGAGCACTCAGCAACTCACTGAATTAACAGGAAATCCCCAAATTAACATATTTAGTTTTTTCCCAGTGTTCTGGTGTTTGGGAACCATAGAAATACAGATCAGTGCCACAGTTCTTATCAAGAATTCCTTCGAAACTGTTGAACAAGGGCAGTGGAAATTGCATAGTGCACCAACTCAAAGCTAATTTTTCCTCTTTCTGAAGTTAAATGGGAGTGCTAATTAATAGTTTATTTGTGAACGGTACCCGAAGGTCATGCCTTCGTTGTTGTTGTTGTTTTTTTTTAATTTTGGCTCCTTTAACAGGGTAGCTTTTTTTTTAAGATTTTATTTATTTATTTATTTTTAGAGAGGGAAGGGAGGGAGGTAGGGAGGTAGAGAGAGAAAGAGAAACATCAATGTGCGGTTGCTGGGGGTTATGGCCTGCAACCCAGGAATGTACCCTGGCTGAGAATCGAACCTAGGACACTTTGGTTCCCAGCCCGCGCTCAATCCACTGAGCTATGCCAGCCAGGGCTGGTCATGCCTTCTTTATTAAGGTAAATGAATAGGCATTTTAAAGTCAGCTGGATTTTTAAAACTTAAACTCTTAATGGTGTTTCTCATCATTTTAGTTTCTTATAACAAACATGGACATTCCACGAACATGCTGAACAAAAGACGGCATTAACGCCACCAGAATCAGGCTCTGCTGTAAAGGCGCTGCAGTCCGACTGGCCGCTGTCTGTATTATAAAAGCAGACGAGAGCCATAAAGTGGATATAATGGCAGGAAGTTACAATTCTCAATGTGTGGTCCTGTGTCGATTTGGGTATGATCACCTGTGTGTGCTGTGGGTGTCGGTAGTATTTCTGACTGTTAAATTTAGTGGCCACATACATCAGTGTCTTCCGGATGTTTAAGCCGTTGACCCTTCACCATATTTCACTCTCCTGAAACCACTGTGGAATTGCTAGGAGTATTTCAGAAAACCTTGCTTTTAACTTCCTAAAGAGAAGAGCAAAAATAGTTTTTATTTTCATATCTGCAGAAACAAAATGAAAAATATATCATTTTTAAACACATGATTTTAAAATATTACATCTGTATGGACTGGGTCCTTGAATCAGTTGGCAGTCGAACATGTGTTTTTATGATTATAAACATAGAGGAAACAGTCATGAAGCCAGTCTCTGATAAGAAATGTAACTTGAATTGCTTGGGTTACGTCAGGGGTGTCAAACTCCTTTTCACCGGAGGGCACATCAGCCTCGTGGTTGCCTTCAAGTGGCCGAATGTCATTTTAGGACCGTGTAAGTGTAACTGCTCCTTAACAGGTAAGCTAGAGCTCAGCGCTGCCACCAGGTAGAAACAAGGTGCCAGGCCGGATAAAACAAGGTGGAGGGCCGGATTCGGCCCCAGGGCCTTGTGTGTGCCACCTGTGGGTTATGGTGAAGATTTCAACAGGTTCACAGAAAGAACAATTCAGAGGGATACATATTATACATCAAATGCGTGTCGAGATGGGAGCAGCAAGCCAACCGCTCCGTAAGTTAACCGTTTCCTCGGGGTGTATCGCTAGGGCTTCTGTTTTTATGGGCGCAGTCTGCTCAATGACAGGTTGAGCTACGACAGAAAGGGATGTTCTCACTTCCTTCCTGGGTAGCATCGCAACATCCCAAGTTCAAAGTGCCCGTAGAAGCCGGCACCTGGATTTGCACCGGTCTACTCTGGGGCAAGTGTACTCCCGCCGAGAGGGCAGCCACCTACATCAGTTAGAAGGCCATACAGTTCCCTGAATACACTGTGCAGTAAACAGTCAATCTTGGTTGTTTCTGGATGTGGCACACCGCCCCACGTGTGTGCACAGTCACTCAAAAGTATTCACTGGGCGCCTAATACTTTCCCCGTACAGGTAGGCTCTGAGGATGCATCAGAGAAAGAAATGGGAGGCTGGCGCTGGTGCTCTGTAGCATTTTATCATAAAGAAATATGGAGCTTACACATGTTTCACATATATTTGTGAAATATATGGAATATTTCACAAAATTCCATATTTGGAATTTTTCACATGTGCCCATGCCTTTCACAGAAACATAATGGTCTAAAATGGTGAAAGTCACAAAACCACTTCACCTCTCAGAAAAGTGTAATAGATCCTAAATTTTAAAATATCCAAGAGATTAAGGAAAGCTTCTCTTACGGAGAGAAAAAAAGAGAAACGTAGTCCAGTGTAAAGTCCGCCCCTTTTTAGGGATGAGCACATCAACAGGTTACTTTTCTTACCAAGAGAAGGAGAGGCGAAGGCCAGCTTCTCCCTGAGGACTGTCTCTTCCTGCCCTGCACACGGAGAGGGCTGTGGGGCGGGGAAGCCGGACACCAGGGAAGGGGGAGGCAGCTGAGGGAATGAGAAGAGGGGGGGTTAGCCCAGAATGTGCCCCGGTCAGTAGGCACAGCCCTGCTAAGCTTCTTGCAGCCCCTCCCTCTGAGAACCGCTGAATGAGCGGGTGGCCCCGCCTCCCTGGCTGGTTCTCTTCTCATTCCTGCTCCCTGTTCTTTCTGATCAGGTTATTTTTTTCTCAGCCAGGCCCTGCACCCTCTAACACGCTTGCGTTCATGCTCTGGGGCACTCTCACCCCTCCGTGTGTGCGTGGGGAAGCAGTGGGGTGGGGAGGACACGGCATCGAACACCTGTAGTACCAAGTAGATGTTGTGGCGAGGTCTGTACACGCACATGAGTCAATGGTCCTGCACTGGGTATTGAGAGGAGAGAGAGGGAGGATACGAAGCAGTTTGGTAACTTGCACGGAACAAACAGAATTCAGCTGGGCCCTGGAAGGCCATTTCGAAGTATCTCAAGGGGTCCAAGGGAGAAGGACATTCCAAGCAGGGTAAACAGTCAGCCGCGGACAGATGGGAGAGCGACAGACAACAAGAGACCCACTCTGCAAGGGATGGAAACTCCGGGAACGGGAACGCAGCTGGTACTGGGGGCGGCGGGGGCAGGAGGAGGAAAGGAGGCTGCATTCGGGGAGGCTTCATGGTCCGCGTCTAAAGTTTGGACTGGCACGCTCGTCTCCACGGTCAGAGCACTTGATGTTGGGGAGAGCTTTAAAGTTAGCCACAGCAGAACGTGGCAAATGAGATCCTGTAGAAAATAACGAAGTCAAGCATCAGCACAATGTCATAAATGTCTGTAATATTCGCCGGAGCGTGTAGGGAGCTCAGCCCCAACCTCCCTACAGTCAGGAGTCTGTCCTCTTCTGCTGTGAAGCCCTCCACGCCTGACTTCTTTAGCCGGCACCGCGGATTTCCTGTGCCCCAAGTCCCCCAAGTTCTGCCACTACCCTTCCTCATTCTCTGTCGTCGCTGGAGGGGAGTGCGGGGGACCCCACCTCACTCTCTGTGCCCGCTGGGTCCCCGCACCCAAGTTGCTGAGGGAAGATGACAGAAAATGAATTCAATCCTCTCTATGTTATTCCCTACCCCATATTCATGAAGTCTGTCTGTTAAATATGTGTTTTCATAACTCACATGTGAACACACACGCATTTATAAGATCAGCTCAGTCAGTGCAATGCAATTAGCACCTACTCGCAGAACATTTGCAAGTGGCTCTCTAGTCTGGGTGCTAATATCACAATTGTTTAAGTTGGTTAAAATGCGTTTAAAACATATTCAGTTACAATTTATTATGGTCTTCATTTTAATGTGCAATATATAAAAATAAAAGGGAAAAATTTAAATCTTTTTTAGGACAAGTTTCATATCTATTCATTACAGTGTTACCTTTTAAAATGTATTTTATAGACTTAAGGAAAAAGGGTGTTTTGAATAAAAGTAAAGACTGAAAATAATAACTTGGAGCTCAGGTGATATGTTTTGATCATAGTAATTACATCACCTTGTTGAGCAAAATTTTTGAATGACGTATTCTATATAAAAATGCAGTTCTTTCAAAATGATTTTGAAGTAAAGTTTTGGATGACTTATACCACGTTTTACTGAATATTGGAGCTTCCCCACATGATCTCCACTCCTCAGTCATAGAATAAATTAAGGGGGGAATAAAGCCCCATGGAGGTCAGGTTAGTGTGGAACTAGCGTATACTCACTCCAACAACACTCTGAAATGTGTTCGGTCTTGCTAGTGGAATATTTTTTCCCATGTGCCTGTTCAAATTCTAAGCTCTCCTCTAACATAATAGCTTCAATTCATGCAGGTGAATTGTAAGGTCTACAGTACATACATTTGGATCCTTATCTCCAATCATCTCTGAATTCCTTGCACCCTTGAGGAAGTTATTGCTGGGATTGGCTTCACAAAAGAACAGAAAACAAAAACGGCTTCAATGCATGAGCCTGTCCTCCCCTGCAAAAGGAGTCCAGGCACAGAAGACCCAGTGTTGTCACTTAGGTCCAGGAATCGATCCTGCTCCACGCCCCTTGCAGCTTTCTCTCCCATTGCCCGGCGCTGTAGCCGTGGAGCTGGCGTTCCAGGCAGTAGAAACTAGAAAAGGTAGATGGGAAAGCTCTGTTTGTACCAATCTGATCTGCTTGAGAAAGCCCTCCATGAAGTCCTTTCCAACAACATTCACTTCTGTATGATTAATCTGGACGTAGTCATATAACTAACTGTACCTAGTTACATGAGACGCCAGGAGAAGTTGACTTTTAGCTGGCTACGCTGCTATCATCCAAAATTATGGAAGTTCCATTAGTCATAAAGAAGGCAACAGTGGGTTTTAGGTACATACCTGCCACACATCCTCATTAATTCAATTTCACACTGAAGGTCCTAGTGTATCTCATTTTAACGTAGCAGTCAGGAAGAGCATACTTCCCTTCATCTACGTGCCTCTATTCTTCTAACTCCACTTTTGTTCATCTTTATGTGTGTCATTAGCTCCTGGATTGTTACATGCTCAGTTGCAGCCACCAGCTCTAGGAACTCATAGCTCCATCTCTAGAGAGCATCCAAGGAAGGGGAGAATCCAGTTGTCCCCCAGTTTCGGTTAGGTGTCCGTGTATTCATACCTGTCTTCGGGGACTGCCCAAAGTTAACTATGAAGTCTGTTGGAAGTGCAGTGGGAACTACAAGAAGAAGGCAGAGTGAGGGACAATGAGAGCGGGATAGGGGAGAGCCTCAATATTAAACAGAGTGGTTAAGGTATTCCTCAGTAAGAAGGAGGCATTGAAGAGAGGACTCGAAGGTGAGGGAGTTATCCAAACACACATCTAAGGGAATGCATCTGCTATCTTGGAGGCTAGGATAGCAGAAAATTACATTTTGGAGCAGGCATATAATATACATCATAAAAATAGTGTGGAAATATGATATATATCATAAGAATTGCCTCCTGGTGGTCAGAATAATAGGGCCTTCCAAGTAGAAGCGGCACAAGGAAAAAAAGAGAGAAAACAGCCAATGTAGGATGGTCTCGTGATGCCTTGGCAGCAAGAAGCTGCCTGGCTGGTGTTTGCTGAGTGGGCTGGAGGAGCGGAGGTAAAGCTAGAAAGATTGCGTTTATTTGAAGGGAGACCTAAATGCCAAGCCAACGGCTTAATTTCTTCCATAAGGAAAGTATGTTAATATATCAATTATGCCACGATTCTCTCCAGAAAGGTTCATTTAAAAATATTTTTGGGAAATTATAGATTCTCTTCTCTGTTTCTTATATAAATACAAATCATGTTTCCAATACATTTTAAAAATTTGGACAAATTTATAAATGTGTAACCACCAGTTAAAGAGGGCATACACAGAAATCTCATTGAATTTTAGCTCCACCAGTCAATAACTATGAGCTCACAGACAAATTATACAATTCCATTGAAGCTTTTTTCCTTTAGATTTTAAATTTAGATAATAGCATTTACCTTTATCAGCTGCAAAGATAAGCCAATTAGGTACAATGTACAAAGCAGTTGAAATAGACCCTCTGGAAACATTTGATAATTTGGTCTCTTTTTTTATGCTTTTGGTAGAAGCTACAAGTTCCAGCAGAAGTAATGCCTGCTTAAGTGTGGTTGGTAGGGTAATAATATGGGTGTAAAAACCTTTAGTTTTAATTTGAACATTTCACCTAAAAAGTTATATGGTGTGCTTCAGTGTGATATCATTATGTTGTACAATTACATGCTTATGATTTTGTAATAAAAGGTTTTGTAATAAACATAGGGGGTTATTGTGCTGGGCCTTGTATATCAATTTTAAGTTTGCTATTTAATATTTTGAACTCAATACAACCAAGATTCTACCAGTACCAAAATTTTAAATAAGTTGTAGTAAGATTGTACAAAAGCATATGTAAGTAGAAAATATTTTATATGTGAAGAACTTAGGTCTCAAGAGACAAATTTATCAATGCATTAAGTCAACAAACTTTGGTTGTATTCACCATATGTAATATAGCTTGGATTAGAAGATTAATAAAATAAGGAACTTGACATGTTAGTTCTACAGCCAATGAAAAATATATTGGTAGGAAAATTGATAAATCAAAATAATTTCTGTTTGTACTGTTCTTTATTTCCCTAGCTGACATAAATGATATGCAGTTGGTTTGTTGAAATTATTCAGGTATAAGGGTACCAACTTATATCCCCAAATAAGGAAAGCATTAAATTAATGTTTAATATCATTACTACACTTAAATGCCAAACAGTGAGACCATAGATAAAACTTTTCACAATATGTGCAAAAGTTTTTAAATAGATATTTTTTCCTAGTCGGATGCCACCAATAGTGTAGAATATGAGAGGAAAAAAGAGAAAATGCAACTGGAGGGACCGAAGCTTTTAAAAAATATGCAAATACAATTGTGTCTCTCTTTCATCAAGTTTAGATCAGGAAGTGAATTGGTTTTTATGTTCTGTTTAAGACTTTCTATCATATCAAAGTCTGTTCATATTTCACCCAAGCAGCCTTGGTAGGATAAACTCAGCTATTGATGTAAATTTTAGTTTTATGAGGTTTTCTGAACTTAGAAAATTTCCCTGGCCCTTCATAGTTCTGATCTGTGCACGCATCATACAGGCCAAGCCTTGCCAGGGAGAAGGACTGGAAGGACATCAAGCAGCAGCTCCCCCTTCCTGCTGGTTTGCCCTCCCCGACCCTCCCCAAACAAAGCAAGTAACTAGCAGCCCCCTCCCCCTGCCTGCACATTGAGTTCCACCACCACAAAGCCTGCCTCGGTCTCCAAGGATTCTCCTCTTAAATAGGGAATAGTAAACAGGAAATGTGTCCCGGGAGTGTCGCACCTTTATGGACAGCCATGGACTCATATTTGGGATGATTACCTTTGAACCATGCTGGAGACCTGAAAGTGACCCTCTTTGGAAATGTGGCATCGAATACAGACACCTTTGCCTGATGCAAGTCATCATGACTGTTTGGGAGTCATTAGGGCGATCCCATTGGAGGAATTTTTAAGGGGAGTAAGACTCTTGAAAGGAGAAAGGAAGAAGGACCTTAGTTTTACTCCATAGATTTTTTTCAAAAATAATAATAAGCAAATTTGCTTTCTTCTTCAGATTATACTTAAGAACATAGAAATTTAAATTTACTTTGATGCCAATGGTTCTGGGCAATAAAAACCATATTTTTTCATGGCAGAATGTCTTCCAGAAAACTACAGAACTGTGTCGAATAAAAGCACCTATTTAGAGCAAAGAAAATATCTGTTGGCTTGACATGCTTTTGAGGATTACTTTGAAACTTTATTAGTACCTGCCATTCTGTCCTTTTCTTCATCTCAGACAAATGAAGAGACCTTTAAGTGGGAAAATACACATCTTCCCCTATATGCTGCTTCTGACAAACTGCATGATGCTGTAGTTCCTGCAGGATTTGGAAACTGCAGGGGCCCACACCTTCTCTGACAGAAAAATATCTTCCAAGCTTAGTGCCGGAGAGCAGGATGTGGGATATAAACTACACCGTGTCCGCTTTCCCTTAGACTACGCCAACTCTCTTAGCTACAGGGGGCCACGTTAGACAACCTGCTTTTCAGGTAAGTTCGACCCTTCAGTTTGGGGTGTTTTGCAAAGCCTCTTGCAGGGTATGTTTCTTCCCTCTCTCTGACAAGGCACGCCACCTGTTCCTTGACCCCTTTGGAATCCCAGTCATTCAATGAGTGAACACAGGTAGGAGTGAACACAGTCATTCAATGAGTGAACACAGCAAGGATCCCAGCTGCCCTTTACGAGGAAGGGCAGCTGGGATCCTGTTACTCTTTTGATATACTCAGACCCTGGAGCCTAGAATCATTTTCGCATGGTTCACAGCTATGTTCCGCTTGTAGATAATGATGACAATAACAATTTTAATTGACCAAATGGATACTATGATTTTTTTTTTGCTGTATATGTTCTTGGATGGGCCCATCCTTTTCTGGAATTCTCCCTCCCTTCGTCTGTGACCCCCTGCTCTTTCCCACCCGCGGTGAGTCGGTAGTGGTGTGAAGCAGGTTACTTTTCTTTTCTGCCCCTGTAGGAGAGACAGCACTTAGGGGGGGTTATAAACCCCTATTGAACTCTGTCTCTGATCTGGCCAGTGGGCGTCAGAGGGAGACGGTGGAAGAGGAGAGGTGGGCGCAGGGAGAGAGATGGGGAGGCAGTGTGTGGAGAGACGGGTCAACGCGGGAACGTGCTGTGGGGCCGTCTGAGTAAAGACAGGAGTGGACGGGCCTGTGTTTGGTGGGCCATTTCTATCCGTGGTGCCTCCAAGCTGCCTGGCAACTTTGTAGGCGGGGCAGGGACCTCTGGCTTCCTGGCTGTCAAGGTCATGCCTGGTGTCTTCACGGGTCAGGCTGTGGACAGGCTGCTCTTATCGGATGTGACTTGGGCACAGGAACCATGGGAGAGGCAGAGAATCTAAGGTCTGTTTATCCAGGTGCAGCACATGCCCAGATTTTCTGAAGTCTCCCCAGTCCCCAGAGATCGTACACTGGGGTGTCCTCATCCCCCAAGACCAATCCAACCTCCAAACCCTCAGCCTCATTTTGTGTGTTTTTGTCTCAACAATGCATCTCCCTTTCTTGTTGCTTTCAGAGACAATTCGAACAACCCTTGCATTGAAGACTGCAGGGAATGGGGCTGGGGCGGGGTGGGTGCCTCAGACAACTTCAGTGTTGGGGGTTAGTGAAACAGATCTTTTCTGAGGGGAGATGGGCTCAGATGGCTTGTGAGAAGCGTGAGTGTGGGAAGACAAAGTTCGGTGAGAAATAAACCAGTATACACACCAATAAATTATTCTGACAGTCCTCCGCACAGCCTCCCACATCCCCTATGAGTTTTCCATGGAATTTCTGCCCTAAGTGGAGTAATGCAGAGTATTAACAGGACTAAGGTGTCATCACGCCTCAGAGTGCATCTAGTGCTGAGAGACCCCACTGCTGCCCTAGGCTGGCGGCCTGTGCTGTCAGAGATCGTACAGCTGTGCCTTTAAACTCTGCTAACCTGCTCCCACGTCCGTGGTGTCTCCTTCTCTGGGAGATGGGGAACCCCTGCTGGAACAGCCCAGGAAGCCCCTGCACCAGGCCCTTTACTCCGTTTTTCTCAATGAAAAGAGCTTCCCAGATTTTACTTTACAGAAAATTGTGGAAACATTAGAAAGCATAAAACTAAATACAATGTGTGGAATCGCATTGTCCTAGTTGACGCCTGTGTAGCTACTTGATGAGGGTGATTCCCGTGCTATATAATCACCTACAGTTTTCTGTGTACACAGATGAGGTTTGCACATGTGCCTGCACATACAGTGAGTTCTGCTGTAGCATTGCACACATCCCCCCAAATCACGGTGCTCTGCGTGATTTGGTAATAAAGCCACAGGGCTTATGGGAAAATAATATTGGAGCAGGACACTCACCACCTTCATCGGTGACATATTAAATTAAAAAAAGACAGGAACCTAATAAACGCAGTAAGAACTTTACACATCCTCAGTGGTTAAAAAGACATAATTACTACAGTAAATATGACACTTTACTAAAACACAACTGAACACCCTGAGGTCGGCTGTGTGAGAGAGAGTCGGAGGAGCTGTGGCTCCACAGCCGTGAAGGGGTGGAAAGCGGTCAGAAGGCAGGGCGCTACACTGTGTGTGGGTGCGTGTGGGTGCGTGCGGGTGTGTGCAGGTGCGTGCAGGTCATGGTACTGGGCGCCAGGCCTCACAGGTAAGCCATCTCAAATCTTGGTGTAGACTTGGCTGTTTTTTATTTGTAGGGCCTGTGACATATGCATTTTACAGTAGGTACTGTATCAAGGTTTAAGCAAGATTGAATATTTAATCCAACGTTTTATCCTTCTTCTTTAACTTTTGCATGACTACGGGGAAAACATTGTTAAGGCTTTCTCCCCTGAACCTGCCGCTTTGCCCGACAGCTGAGGCTGTGGAAACTGCAGGGACATTCGCAACCACCAACCCCGCCACCACAGGCTCCCATAGGTGCCACTTCAGCTGGGTCCGCTGCACCTGGTTGAGGTCCTCACGCGGGGACCTTGCTCTACTGTTGCAAAACCCGCTCCACAGTTTCAACCGGGATGCTGCAACACATTCGAGACGTTGAATGAGTTTTTTTCCCTTTTAGTACATATGGAAAAGTTTGCAAGTAGGAAAAAGTACTAAAACACAGTCTTGTAGGATAATGCATGCCATGAACTGAGGTAGTGGGGAGAGGTTGGTGCGGGTGCACGTGGGCAGCTTTTCTTGTGGCATCAACCTTAGAGCAGCCGAGTGCACAATCCCGCTATCACTCGGTGCTGGGAGGGAGACGACAGCACGTCAACCCATTCAAAATCCCTGTAACACCATCGTTTTCAACTATGTCAATCACATTGAAACAAATTTGTTTCAAAACAAGCATTATAGCTGAAATGGTGGTTTGTATACATATATGGTATATATATCATATATAACACACACATTTTAAATATTTTGTATGTATGTGTGGCAATTTTACTGTTATTTTTCTTTGCCCTATAGTTGACAAATTAACAATAACCTTTTTTCCTCTTTTTTTAATACAAAAATATTGCAGTAAAGCTTAAATACAAAGAGTTAGGTACATATATACAGACAGCACATACATTTATTTGTTTGATTATTATTGATAAACCACTAGGACAACAATTTGGGTTGCAGGAATATCTGTATCTTTAACTTCATCAAACATTTTCAGAATATTTTTTTTTCTAAAGACTGCAAAAAAACCCACATTTATGCCAACAATGTTTGAGGATATTTTCCCCTGAATCTTTACCAGTAGCACATGTTGTTATTTTTTTTAAGAAAAAAACCTTTTCAAGTCTAATAGGTCATTGATACCGTACTGTTAGATTGACTTGTATTCACCTTGACCATAGAGAGCATAAAAAATGTTTATGTTGTGCGTCACTGTGAAGAGCAGCTCAGGCAAATGCACTTGAACTTTGGGAAGATTGGTTCCACGTCCGGTGCCTTCAGCTGATAACGGCCGTCCTTTGGAAATGCCAGCTTCCTCGACTGGCAATATCATAGTTTCAAACATGAGAATACAACCTAGCCCGTAAACACATATCCTCGGTTTTCCTTACTGAAAACTCTCGCGGCTGTCTTTTTATGCATTGAGATGAGGTCACTCCTCTCGCAGAGCAAAAGCTGCGTGACCTTTTGTTTTTACGTATTCCTGTCTACTAACAAGCCACCAGAGACTTGAGTGTCCTCTTGGGGGAAGGGCGGACACATAAAGCAGGTATGGATAAGGTTATTACTGGTGTGAAGCCCAGTCGACTTCAAGATATTAAATTAGACCATCAATGGCAGACCAGATATTGAAGCTTCGGAATTCTGTCTTTCTCATAAAACCTGCCCATATAACCAAAGTTATATTAGGTCAGGGCTTTTTCTGTATCTTTTACTTTAGAGGTTTTTCTTTTACTACATGGATTAAGGTTTCAGTTTCAGGTATTCCCTTTGCTTTGAAGCACAGTGTCTGACACACAGCCTGTACCTTCCACCAGGTGGGCTCATGGAAAAGATTGTTCCTTACCTGTGCTCACGTGTGTCTGTGTTTATGTACATGTGCACACACACATAAATGCACAATGCCAAAGTTCCGTCCTGCTGAGCACTACCTAAGGAAATGTCATCGTGAAATGTCAAAAAAAGCCATTCAGCTTTGAAAAAAATAACAGCCTAAATCCATCAGCTTTGGGGGAGGTAAGAGAGACGAAAAGAGTGAATGTGGGAGAAAATGAATCAGGCATAAAAGATGCGCTTGTCTTACCTAGATTATTTCTTCCTGGATGCATTATTACTGTTGTTCAATGCAGGTTTGTGGGGAAGCGGTTCACACTTTTATCATACTAGCAATACCACAAGTCCATCGCAGCAATTTTATAGAGTACTAAAGTTTGCGCCATCATAAATAATGGACCTTTGATTGATGAACATTGTTCAAGTTGTGAATAGTTTTTTTAAAACAAATTCGAACTTTTTAAGGAAGAAAAAGTATGAATAGTTTATATTTATTTTTTAAAGTATTTTACCTAGAAATTGTTATTACTACATTTTCCTGCTTGATGTGTGGGGGTCTGCAATTCACAGTAGGTTACCAGTCCAAATACCCCGCAGCCTAAGAATAACCATTTAATGAACAGAACCAGTAAGAAATCTCACACAGTAAAGCAACATGGCGCTACAGATTCTCAAACATCTGGTGGTTGCTTTACCATTAGGCGTTCCGAATTTCCCTGGATAACTGAATGTGTAAAGTGCACAAAAGCGGCTGCTGGGTGCTTGACCTTGGCTTTGCCTGCCTGGCACCGAAATGCAGCTTTTGTTTTTAAATAACCCGTGTTCGTTTCTTGGACTTCAGGAAAGATGGGGAAGCGACAGTTCAAACTGTGGGACCTGAGGTTTCACTTCAGCAATAGCTTTGTGTCTGTGCATTTTACATAGGTTTGAACACATTATTAGTTTTCTTGCAGAGAAAATTCTTACCTTTATTTTTGTCCCCAGTCCCTGTTCTCCCACACAGCCATTTCATGCATCTTTGAAGCATGTAAGAGGGAGCTCTGGATGGCATTTCTTGCCCAAGCGAGGCAACGAGACTGTTGGTGGGTGTGAGATTTCACAGCAGGGCTGAAGTGAGCATAGGTGTTCTATGTCAGACCAGACACATGAAACATGTGTGTGCCCTTGAGAGTTGTATGTTGATGAGATTCAGGGCAATCATCAATGGCAATGTGTTTTCTTCTTGGGAAGATCCCCTAAAACCAAATCTGATTCATTTCTGTTTGGATTTGAAATTACTCCAGTCAGGGCTGTTCGTATTCTCCCAAGGCTGAAGCACAGGGAGAAGTCTGCGTCTCGGAATTGTAACCGACACCGGAGAAGCCCACGAGCCCAGAAGGAACCGAAACGGAAAACGAGGGATGATGAAGAGTCCCATGTCGTCTTTGATTTGAACACGGTTGTAATGTATATAAATCTGAAGGGTCTTTCAGCTGACATTTATGGTTATTCCTATTTATTTCTAAATACCATCTGAGAGTAGTGATAACATGCTTCCCCTAATAAGACAGCTCATTCTAGAAGGAGAAGCAACCCAGACACATCACTCAAAGTTCACCTGCGAAGCTCTTCCTTTGCTCTCCGCAGCGTCTCTCAGAGGCAACAACTCGCTGCCTCCTTGCCACGGGCAGAGCAAAGAGCACACAAAGGACATCATTCTTGACAAAGGGTGGTTTTTCATAAGACTCTGTTGTTTCCTAATAATATGTTACTGTCTCCCCTACCATATCTGTGTTATTTAACACAGAAAATTTGAAATCACTCCAGATGTGGCTGTTTTTAATGAATCCTGCAGGCTAGAACACACACACACACACACACACACACACAGAAGGAGACAAAGAAAGGCCAAGGAAAAGGTGGTAGAGCTCACTGCACATGTGGCTTTCACTCTTGAATAATATTATGCTAATTTGAAAATTATTACCATTGATTAATCTGAGTGCAACATTTCCAGTGAATAAATTTCCTGAATATTTACTGGGCATGTTTAGGAAGCGATAAAAGTGGTATTGAAGGCTGTCAAGTCCAGCCCTGTCTTTCGGGGGAGAACCCAGACTTCACCACCGAACCGGAATGCGATGGACACGTGCTGAAACCGGGATCTAAAGCAAGCAGCAGATTCGTCAGTTCCGAGGCATAAACCACTGTGACTTTTTAAGACCCGTGGCAGTGAATGCTAAGAGCACATAACTGAATTAGAAAGAGAGATCTAAAAATATTCTCTTATTAATGAGGGTGCCCCTCTGACCACTTGAAAACACTGAATACGTGAGCTTGCAGTTCATTCTGTTCGTAAGAAAAGAAGACTTCGCCTAATTCAATTGCTCCAACCATCTAGTGGTAGAAGGAAATCACGATTGCCATTGTGAAAGTAAGGAAACTGAGTTCATCCGGAGGGTAAAAGGGTTGCCCACGACGGGACATGGATGAAGGTCAAAGACGACATAGGCAACAACAGATCTTGTGCCTCTGGCTGAGGGTCCTTCCTGTCCCTCCTCGCTGGTAAGCCTCGTGTTTCTGCAGCTGGCTCAGAACCGCCGAAGTGAACTTCAGAGACTCAGCGTTTCACAGACATCCTCTCATCAGTCGCTTAGGGACTGAAAGTAGATATCAGGTGAAGGAAGAACTGGGAATACAATGTATTTTTAATTTATTTATGCTTTGCTTTTGTTTGGGAAACAAATTATCTTAAGATACCATCAGGGAATGGTGAGGCAAGTTTGAAATGAAATTAAAATATTGCCTTTGAGTAAATGACGTAGTTTTATATCAGGTTTTTCTCCCTGTTCATGGAGCAAATATTTGCAGAGAAAGATGTACGTAGAAAGAAAGATTAAGTCAGATTTATTCATGCGGGCCTGTGTGGCACGTTTCCTGTCCTAGGGCACCACACTGATTATAACTTCTGTCAATTTAATGAACCCGCCTGGCTTCATGGTCACTGTAGAAGGTTCCAGAACAGTTAGAACTCAGATCACCGCTCCTTCTGACACATCTAACCGTCCAGACCTTCATCGTTGTTTAAAGTTTCATAACTACTCTTATTGAACGTTAAATAAGAGGCATAGCTTCCCTGTGTGGGTAAAACTCCAGTAAAAACTCAGTCATTCCCCAAGTGCGGTCCCTGTAAGGTTCTCTTAGACCCTGCCGAGGAAATAAGCAGCCAATTAGCCATGGAAACAGGCAGATGAGCTTTATTTTGGAAGTTTGTGCTCCTGGGGCAACGTTTTCCCCGCCCAGAGAAGGGGCTAAGAAAAGACCTCAAGGGAGAAGGGAAAGGCTGGGAGTTTTATATGGCTGGACTTCGCGCGGGAGCCAAGGATTGATTCTTGGTGAACAAAGAAGCAACTTAGCATTGGTGGCTCCTGGTCTGATGTCAGTCACCTCTTCTGGGTCAGAGTTCAGTTGCATATTACTTGTAGTCCAAATGGTGGCCATATTTATAGTCCAAAATGCTAATTGTAACTAGATTCCCACTTGTCCTACCCCATAGCGTACCCCATACCGTAGTGGCAGCAACAACAGAGAGAAAGGTCCTTGGGCTCTCCTCAGATCGGCTGAGTCAGACACTCAGGACCTGGGGTTCCACAGTTCGTGTTTAACAAGTTACACCCACGGTAACACCTGCCACGATCTGCCAATCACTTCAATAAAGCAAAAATTATATGGGCAGCAGCATCCTTCCGTCTTTTGGGGAAGGCTTGGAGAGGAACACCTGTTTTTCTTGGTTATTGGCTACTGAGCGGCAGCAGAAATCAGGCAACTAGAACTTGGCTTGTCCACCACATCTATTGCTCTAACTCCACAGTAGCCAGTCGATGGAATAGATGCTTTGGTGTTCCGCCAGTGTTCAGCTTGGAAGGTCCATTTTAAAAGAGAAGCAAGAGCCATATGCTCCCTCTATAAAGATTATACACTCTCAGTTCCGTTTTCTGCCATGGCCCACAGAGGCAACTAAATATATTTTATGAAAAGCTATTTCTCTTGAATTTGAAGAATAAACATTATTGATAATAAAAAGATTTCCCACAAAAATTAAACTCGTTCTTTTGCTATACAATTTATTGCTTTTCAAAAGCATAACCATCTCAAGAATTTGCATTATTTATTACATATAAATATTTCTACTTAAAATATAAGTTCAAAATAAACCATTCGTAAGTTCCTGGAAATAATGAAGTATTTAACGTGTTTAAATAGGCTCATTTGTTACATCTTAGGTAGCATATTTGTAGCCATGTGTCTAAGTATGCAAGTTCCAATTAGTCGGTTTTTATACTGAATTATAAATGTTACGTGTAGAGCTCAGGCGCTGTGGCTTTGAAGATGTATACTTAAACAGAAGGCTGTATTTCAGTGTATAACTGTCAACTGAGAAAGTTAAAAATATGTATATGACATCGAGATTTCTTAAAGTGCTATTTGACTTTTAAAAAGGATAACTATTTTTGTTCATTTCAAAAACATTTAAGTGGAAGAGCACACCCATGAACATCTATGAGCCTGTCTACTAGACATTTTATCTGTAAAGATGAAAATGGTGAGTGCACTTAAAAGTTACCTTTGGTATTTTCAAAGACAGAGGATTTCACTTTGCATATAGCATATCGTTACTTCCCATATGCTTCAAAGCATTGAACACCAAAGTCCTCTTTTAAAGGCAGCAATTTTCTATGATTTTGATATTGGCCTCAATGTATCTGATAGAAATCTTGATCAGGGTGATATCGGGCACTGCAAATATCAGTGAGTGTTCTCCGCCCCCCACAGTTTTAAAAAGGACATCTCTAATTTGTGTACCTTGTGTTATAGAAAAGGCAAGTATAAGAGACGTGTCTTACGAAATAGTTTTTCATGATTGTTTTTCTCCTATTCTGCCACTTTCTCATTTGAAAAGACAAAACATTCTAGTAGCTAGGTCTAAACGTGATTTATTCCTCTACCAAATGAAAGGCTGAAATCTGACGGGCCTTCTGATCAGTGGCGTGCAAATGGAACTGGAGACAAATGTCGGTTACTGGGTTGTGCGGTTTTTAATTTTGGTGGGGTATGAATTTTCCTTCCCAAAACGTGTAAAATGGGGGTGAAGAGACGGTCACAGCAGAACATGAGCTCTGGCCCCTGTCACTGTAAACCAAGGGCAAAGTCTGGGATACCACGGGACTCAGGGAACTGAGCAACATTTAGGTTTCTTTCAGAGTATGGTGAAACACGCTCCTGCCCTCCATTGTAATAAGATATTCCCCTTAATCAAAAGACTTTCTGTGTAAAAGGTTATTTAATTGTGCTAACTCTGTCAGCTGTGTTACAAATGAAGAGGGAGAATTGACATTTTCTTTCTCCCTTCTTTCCACATGGGTCTTGCTAATTTGAAAATACAACACACTAAATTAGTGAAACTTGAATAAATACAATAGCCCGAGATAAAATGAACCACATGTCTCCCTACTTCAGACATGTAACAAATTAAAATCCATACCCACAATAATGGGCGCTCTCTCTCTCTCTCTCTCTCTCTCTCTCACACACACACACACACACACACACACGTGTGCATGCTCAACAGGAATAAAAGTTAATATCTGGGTGCCAGGAAAAGAAGTCGAAATTCAACAAAGAGGGACAAAGATGTAAACCCCAGTGGCCTGGGGGTGGGGAGGGGTGACTCCATGGATACCAGCCCCAGGGGTGTGGGCGTTCCCCTGTAACATGTCCAAAGGAAGGGAGCTCAGCCCTCAGAACTACTGGAGGCGGTTCTGAGAAAATGAGCCTCCTTTTGCAGAGCCAAGAGCCTGGAATTGGGAATTCACCCATAAAAAAGGAGGAGCGAAGTTCCGTGGTCCAGCCTGGGGAAGCAGGCCACAGATTTGCAATCTGGTCTTGCACAGGTATGGCCTGGAGTTCCCTTTCTCCATGTTTTAGGATGTTGCGTCAAGACTATAAGGAAAACTTCTATAAAAACAATCAAAGGTATATGAAAGCAACTAAAATATGATTTTGGTCATATCTGTATCTAATATCATATCTATACATTTATTTACAGGAAAATGGGCAGCAATGAGGAGAAACATTGATAAGTTTAAAATCATGGGGAAATCTTGACATCTCTCAGAAACTAATAAAGGAAAATAGATTTTAAAAAATTAGTTTTAAATAATACAAATGACTAATTTATTTCAAATGACATATATAAAACTCTATAGCCATCTTTCCCAAGTTAGAGAAATGTGTTTCAGTTATATTGTCGACCCCTGGCTACCCCCACCCCCACCGGGATCCCCAAATCTGTGCAGATACTCATGTAACAGAGCCTTTGCACATGACCTACACACATTGTGTGCCTGTTTTACACCGTCTCTAGATTACTTATAACACCTAATGTAGATGTTATGTGAATAGTCGTTATACCATATCACTTAAACAATAATGATGAGGAAAGAAAGTCTGTACATGTTCAATACAGACGAACACATTGTAGGCCTCCCTGCCTCGTTCACGTCAGCCACGAGGTAGCGTGTTCCACTCCTCCATTGACGGAGTCTACAAGTGCAGACCCTGGGGACATGGGACATGGAGGGCCGACCGTGGACTCGGATTAAAAGCGAGCCGACACAGGCTAGGTCATCAGGAAGCTGAGGGCATGCAGGTCACTCTATAGTGCGAGAGAGTTAGGAATCACTGCAAACTGTAAAAGGAAACTTGGATTTGGGTGCCCAAACATGTACTTTTCAACACAAAGAAAATCATGATAGGAATTTTAAAACATGTTTAAACAAAAGACTGTTACAGTACATTCGGAAACATGTGTGCTGCCAAAGCAGCACCACGCAGAGCTGATGGCTAGAGCACTGACCTCTAGAAATTAGCTATAATAAACGGAAGCTCCCTCAATAAAAGTAAAAGAAAGCAAAAATAATAGCACACATTAATAGACTATTTTTAAAAGTCTGATTCTTTGAAACTAAGAACATGATAGCAACCCCTATCAAATCTGCTCAAGAGGAAATAAATAAATAAAAGCCTCCAACAAATAATAAAATGGATGAGGTAATTAATTTTAAAAATACCAATCACGACATAATGTCAATACATCTGAATCTTCATTGAAATGCTTCCTGTTTTAGAAAAAAATATAAATCACCCAAATCGATTCACTAATAAATTGAAAATTGGAATAGATCGATGATTATTAAAGTAATTGAATCTGTGTTAGAAATAAGCCCCCTCACGCCTGCCGAGGGGATGCTGGCTCCAATGTCTCAGGCAAGCCCCACTGAGATTCAAAGCCTCACACGACCCGCTGCAGCAGGTCGGTGCCCAGGGCAGAGAGAGGAGGCTCGGGGTCACCATCACCACTCTGCTCTCACCCTACGGCCTCTCCCTGCAAAGTGTTAGGAGCATAGTTAGACTACAACATAAGAACTCTGTTGTCTGTAGCAATTTAAAGACACAGCTTGAATTTTGTAGGATAAAGCAGAGTTTTTATCCTATCTGCTAGATTAGTTTTACTCCAATTAGTTTTATTTACTCCAGTTTTCATGAGCGATCTTGTTTTGGAAGCGTTAGGACTTTTGCTCTAGAGTGTAAAAGCGTGGGATGTTTCTTGTTATCATCTGTAAACATGACCAAAGTCCACAGGCACGGGGCCTTCAACAAAAGGTACAGTAGAGTTTGTCACACAAATAGTTTGTAACAGAAACACTGGTGGGGGAAGAATGGAACTAAATAAACAGAAACCTTTCCTAAGGGCCCCTGTTAGGAGAACGTGTCGCGAGAGGAAGGCTGGGGAATGAAAGGGTTATTAGGAAACATCAGTTTATAGAAATCCGACAGGTCATAGGAGCATATGGCATGGACAGAATGTGTGTCCCCCCGAAAAATCACATCAGAGCCCTGACCCCTATTAGGGCTAGAATTTGAAACATAGGTAGGTCGTGAGGGCAGAGCCGGCATGCTGGGGTAGTGCCCGTGAAGGAAGCGACACAAGAAACAGGTTCTCTCCCTGTCCTTTGAGGGCACGGCCAGAAAGGCCATCTCCAACAGGAGAGGCGCTAGACTCCCAGACCCTGCATCTTCACCTTGGGCTTCTCAGCCTCCCAAACTGTGAGAAATGTTTGGTGTTGAAGCCCCCACTCTGAGTGTGACTCTTACAGTGGCCCGAGAGGTCAAGGCAGTGAGCCTCTCCTTACAAGAAGGTTGGAGGACATCTTTAGGAAATCAGGCTGTCTTCCAGATGCAGACCGAGCATATTAGGTGCACATGTAAATAACGAAGAACCTTTCATTTTGTGAACTGTTACAGGATGTTGAAGACAACCAACTCGAGGAACAGAAAGTACCTCAAGAGTTAACCCATTAGCATAATCAGCATTTGCTTAAAAATGTAAACTTAATGGTGATAGATTTTGAAAGAAAATGGATAGTCACAGTAATCATTTCAATTTATAATAATGTAGTCACTGAAATGGGACATCTGAGCACATTTGCATGTGTTGATACAAAATTGTGAAGTTCTAATAGAACTATTCTAAACTAAATACAAAATAATTAACAAACTCTATCCAGCGAACTCTCCTAACATATTCCGGGAAATTAATTTCATATTCATGTGTCTCCCACTTATCCCACGCTGCCATTTAAGGCTTGTTGTCTTCTGTTTTTTACTTGAAGCTTCAGAAACGTATGGCCTTTTTCATGCAGAAAGGATTCTGATAGTTAACACATAATGCGTAACCTTTACTCTAAGTGGTTTACATATGCTAATTAAATCCTGTAAGCGAGACGCTATTGTTTTCTTCATTTAACCAACAAGCCGGCTGAAACCCAAAGAGGACGGGTCACTTGCTGGACATCGCCCAGCTAACAGCCTCGGGGCCAGGCTGCCCAAGGAGCCAGTAAAGCACTGAACCCCCATGTGTTTGTGAAGCCAGGCGCTAGCGCTGCTGCAACAGTGATGGGTCGTGAGGAGCAGAGCAGTCAAATGGCGCTTCTGTCCTGGTGCTGAAGCCGATGCTGAAGATAACCTTGTCTGTTTCCCGGGGCAAATGCACAGATAGGATCAAAGGCAGCCCGTCTTTTGAGCTGGTGTGAAGTGTACCTGCTAGATCAGAGAAGGAAGAACGGCTTGTTTGCTCGGAGCATTTAAATGGACTGTCCTTGTGAAAACCTTAAGAGGGACGCTCATATCTCATTTATCTTTTGATTTTATGACCCTATCATAGTGCTTGCCGCACCTGTCGTAGTTGGTTTATTTATTCATTCAGTATGTAGTTATATTTATTTTACATGTATATATCTTATTGGTACTGATTAATCCATCACTTATTTAGTAATCATTAATAATAATTGTTTTACTTATTATATATGTATTAAATATTCACGGTGATCTTTTATTTTTCAAAACTGGGGACATAGCAGTGAACAAAAACAAATGTTTCTGTCTTCATGGGGCTTAGATTCCAGTGGGAATAGACAGACGATAGCTGATAAAGACATAAATGAAAGTGCTGTGATTCTCATTCGTTGTGGTCAGTCATGATTTATAAAGTCACTGTGAGTGTTCATGTTTGACTCCTGGACGCCTGTTCCTAGGGTAGATACCGGGCGAGGCTCTTGCAGAGTCTCCGGTCGAACCGTCGTCATCAGTTGGCTGATACATGACCTTGTTTTACACGTGCTCCTTTCTAAAGAACCGGATTTTTATGTCGTTGAGTCACTGACATGGAACAGCGACCCACAGCACTGTCCCTCTGCCTGTGGAAGCTTGTCTCACACACGGATTTTCTCCACCACCACGTGGGTTAGGGCACTAGGCTGCACTTGGAACAATGCTAGGGGACCCTTGTAAACAGTGGAATCACCGACACAAGGCAGGAAAAGGTGGAGCACCTGGCGCTCTGTGGACCCCCCAAAGTGTCTGCTTGCTCTCAGAGAGGCCAGCCATCAGATGGCATTGTGTACCTCGGGTGAGGAATTTTTCACTGCCCCGCACATGTCTGCGAATGACCGCGAAAGCACCCCGATATTGATCTGGGAGATACCCATACATTTCAGCTCGGAGACAAACTTGCAAATGTGGAATCCGTGACTAACGAGGGTCAGCTGTGCCTTCTGTCTGGAAAGCGCTCTGGAGAAAACAAAGCAGAGTACGGAGGGCCGCCCGAGGCAGCTTCCCCGAGACAGTGGTGTTGGCACAAAAGCCTGTGAGAGGTGGGCAAGCCGTGAAAATCCCGAAGGGAATGCACTCCAGGCGGAAAGAACGACGACCTGGATGTCACCGCACGTTTGACACCTTTGCAGAACCCTAGCCACCCGGGCTGCAGCGGGGTAAGTGAGGGAACAGCCCCAGGCAACGAGGTTGGGACTTAGGCCCGAGTGCGGTCACCGCACCCCCGCGGGCAATGGGGGGAGGGCTTGAACTTGAATTCTGAGGAAAATGGGGAGTCGCTAGAGTTGGGGCCACGCAGGTGAGAGACTCTGGCCCTTTCTGACCACGAGGTGGGGAATAGACCCCAGAGGAGCCGAGCCTTCCTGCAGGCGAAGGAAGGAAACAGGTTACAGAAACCCACGTGGCGGGAAGAAAGCAGCCGGAGGCGGCCAGGGTGCCCTAGACCAGGGCTGTGCTGGCAAAGGTCGTACAAGGTGGAGAACGCGGTTCCGCAGAATGGCTAAATGATCCCCTGACGGACTGACTGTAGCATGTGAGGGAGGGAAAAGACCCGATGAGGGACCTGGCTCTTCGACCTGAACAACTGGGAAGGTGGGTCTCCTTTCATTGAGATGGGAGACCGCGGGACTTGTTGGGGATTTGGGGGCAGAAGGCAGTGGGTGGTGAGTTCTGGTCCAATTGCAGGGCTTACGAGACATGTGCCAGGAGATCTTGATTAAACACTGACATGACGCTAGTTAGAAGTTCCAGGCCAAACCTATAAATATGCATTGAACCAATGAATGCATTCACTAGTGAAGAAACCCATTGTTTGACTTTGATCTTAGGTAGGTCATTGCTTTAAGCATGGTAAACATTTTAATGTCAAGTCACAGGCTGTGGGAATATGGAGAATAGAAAAGAACTGGCTTCTAATCAGAAAAATTGAGTCTGAATTCTGCTTCTTCCACCTACTTTTCTGAAATATGTATACATTAACTAATAGAACTGTCCTCCCTTTTATAAAATGGACAATATTACCCTCTTAATTGGGTTAACTGAGGATTTAGCTAAATAATATATAAGAATCTGCACATAGTAGATACTAAATAAATATAGTTTCTTTTGCCTTTCCTTGTAATTTCAAATAATGACCAAGTAGCATAATACTATATTTTTTACTATTTCCAAAATCAGTAAGTGTATAAATACATTCATGACCTGAAGATGCTAAATTATCATAAAAAGCAAATGTGAATTTAGGGCAATAAGATTTGATTAATAGACTGAAATCATATTGTAATAGGAATTTCATTCTTATATGTTTATTAACTAACAATAACAAATCATAAAATGTATGCCAACATTCTTTCTTCCTGTACTCATTCAATAGTCCTAATTTTATGCTTAACCTAGACTTCAGAATCCTTCTCAACATACTTTTCCTAAGTCAATGATCAAGAATCAGTATAATTCATATGTGAGTTAAAAATCTTATAGGAAATATGAGCTACTCAAAAATACAAAATGGTGCAATTTATTATATTAAGGTTAGAAATCAAAATATATTAAAATAAACTTTAAGCAGTTTTTATATAAGTGGTTCACTCCATTCAAATGTTAACCTCTTCCTACGGCCATACCTCTTCAGTTGTTTGAATGCTAAGTCTTTGGATATTGAAACTAATACAATAGAGTATGTTTTATGTGTAATAACCTTTAGAATTCTCAGATTTGACTGAGTAATGCGCAATATCATATTCCAAATTTGAAACTTTAAATTTAAAAACATCCAATCCTGCAAAGAACATAGAGAGGTAGCATTACTGATGGCTAAAAAGAAAAAAAGTGTAAGTTACTGAGTACAAACTCTGTATGATCTATGCTACTGAACCATGTGTATGTACAGTTTTATTCAATCCTTATACTAAGGCATAATTATAACTATTTTATAGATAACAAGAGTTAGAAACAAAGAAAATTAAAGTCATAAAGTCAGGAAATGATTGATCTGTGTTTTGACCACTTTATCCTTTTTAAATTTATTTTAATTTTATTTTTATTGGATTTCCTCATTGCCATTTACTCGCCCTATAAACTCCTCCACCTCCACCCACTCCTTCTACCCCCGAAGTTTATACTCGCTATTCAGTGTTTTCCTGTCCCGGAAAACTGATCAGAATAAAACATTTAACTTTTTTTCTACTTTAGTTCAATCATTTTGCTGATTAAGTCAATGTCAACATTGTCTTATTTATAAGTCCAATAAAATGCAATAGATGTCTGTGATCACCATGAGCTATCATTTCACAGACCTTTTGTTAGAAATTTATATCATGTGAAATGGAGACACAGTTTTAGGCATGGGCATACTAATATTGACAGTAATAATAATAGTAACAACAATTATACCTAACACTCACTGCTTTCCTGTGAGTCAGACATAATGCGAGTGATTTCTCATGTAGATGCAAACATGGGGTGGGGTATATAACGTTGAACAATAAAAGAAATAGGGCATGGAGGGTCAGGATAAGGGTCCAGTCTGAGACATTTCCGAAAATATTTTCAAGATGCCACAAAATCAACACCAATTATAGATCTTGGCATGCTCATGCCTAACAACGTTTTATTTCTTTAGACACTAATTTTATTACTTAAGGGGGGCATTTCCTATAATGGAAATACATGTCATTTTAAAAATTGATGTATACAGATCATGTATTATAAAATTATACATCTAAAACATATATAACTTTATTAACCAACATGACCCCAATACATACAATGAAAAAGAAAAAATACAAATTGATGTTAGGTAGAAAATGGAATTCCTTGTAAAGAACTTCCTGTTACTGTCAACTATTCTAAAGCAAATCTCTCAGGTGGAAAGAGAAATGTAGACATGTACACATGCATGTATAGATTCTTTCCTGTTACTTGCTGTTTATTTGATGCCGACATTTCTCTTCGAATGGTCCGCATTGCTAGTTTTCAGACCACGACCATGTGCCATCCTTGGTTTTCCATGTGCTTCGTCTCTCAAAATAACGCTAAACACGTCGATACAACTGCTCACTGATAGGTCAGTCTTCTTTAAAAGGCTTTTAGCTCTTAAAGGGCGGGGACGGTATTATAACAATGGTTTAATGCTCAGTACAGAGCTCAGTAAGTGGCATAAAAATAATTCAATGTTTATAGCAAGGAAAAGAAAAGAAAGTGAGCTGGTCATTGACCTCCAGGTGCCATAACAGAATAGTTAGATTGCTGTCAATTCCAGCTGTGCCACAGCATCAGCACATTTCGCATTTGATCATGGGCCATATAAACTATTAGCATTTGAATGGAAATAATCGACATTGCCAGATGTTCAAGGTCAGTGAAACCTGTGCTTCCTACAGGCGACTGGTCCTGAGCAAGGAAATGACTTCTCTTAAAATAGAGAAAGGTCTGTGTTTGTATTGAAGTGAGTAATGAGGCAGAACTCATGTCATATTGTTCAAATTTCACACATTCCAAGGAGTATGATTCTCCAGGAACATAATTAGAATGCCTGTGTCATTGGTTCAGAATGTGTCTGTATTTTGGTTGGAGGTCACTAACCATTTTCCAGATAGACAGGAACCTTCCCATGTTGGTAACTGTTTTACCAGCAAGGAAACAGGAAGACCACATTCCCTAGGCAGACACTTAAATATACAATTTGATTTATTAATTCAATCAAATTATGGGTGATGCCTACTATCTTTATAAATAGGTAGAAAATCACAGGTATGTAAAAGAAGTATTGATGTGGAAAGTGCTACAATAACAAATCTTATTATAAGAAAAAATTTTAAAATAACTTGCCAGAAGGGTGGTGACCTCAATTAAATTTTATGTGAAGTAATAATTGGTGATTTTAATAAAGGAACTCTATTGCAAATTGAATATTTGATAATATAGTATTTTGGAATTTCTTATTTCCCTCTGGCTTGGATTTATATTAAAATCTTTGAGATAATCACATATGATTTATAATTTAAAGTGCTTTTTCTTTCAACATGCTCAAATAGATTTTAAATAGTTTTAAATTCAAAGGGAGGGAGCGAAGAATAATACTTAAAATCTCCTTGGAGATATTTATTCTATTGGGGAAAATATTGACTATAAAAAAGTAGAGTGAATATGCAAGTGACAAGCCTAAGAGGGGAGATATTAAGAGATACAGTACTAGAGACATTTCACTGAAATAAACATGTTTGCTGTGAATCATCTGGAAAATACCAAATTAAAGTCACATTTTCTGTAGGACAATCGTCTATTCTCCGGTTTATATGGGACTGTGCTTATAGATTTTTTTGCACAAAACTATTACAATGGCTACACATTTTTATTTTACTTCACATATTGTACTCATACAGAATTTTGAGTTTAGATAACTTTACAATTCAACTAGAAAAGGCTTTTGTTTCCAACCCTGCAAACAAAGTATTTCTGTGTAAAACACGTGACTCTTACTGAGCTGCAGTGTCCTCTAAAATGTTACATTGAAATTGAGTGTAGAACCGGCAAAGCCTGCATGGTCACGCTCATTTTCTGTAGACTCCAGAAGCCCCTGGTATGTGTCGATTTCTCTGTCGCAAGATGTGAATTTGATCCTGGTTCAGGGCGAGGCCGGCGAGCTCATGGGGCAGGACCGGCTTTTCTGTTATTGACGTGGCGTAGTTGTTCCCAGTGGGTGTTCCGTGGTATTAGCCCGCAGTGAAATGAGCAAGAATCAGTGGCCAGCATGTCTGAGGGGATGCGAGGAACATGCTGGTAACCCGGATTAAGCGCACCAAGCAGCCCACACGGCCCACGTCGACAATAGTTTCAGAGTTACTGACATTCACCAAAGCTGCATTTCCAATGTGCGTGCAACCCTGCCACTGTTTGCATCAAATTATATCTTCTTTCGTGGTTGGGATTTTACCAAATATGATTTGAGGGACCGTATGGCTAGGTTCCTAGCCATAATACATTTTCTACTTGAGCTGCTGGACAGGGTTCTCCAAGTGTGTATTACGTCAGTATCAGCAGGTAAAACAGGGTGAGCAGCAAGCATGCCTTCCAGGACACCATTCTGTTGGTTTCTGGACACACTCCAATTTGTCAATTTCCTTCTTAAAACATGCCATCTGAAGAACACAGAATATTCTAGATAAGCACTGTCTAATGCGGAGATTGCTGAAAAATTGTGTGTGTGTGTGTGTGTGTGTGTGTGTTCTGCATATGATTAAGGTATTACAGCTGCTTAAGGCTCTGTTAGCCTACTTAGTAATCATATCTTGCTATGGTGTACAGGACTGGTGGTCATTTTCTAGGAGTTTAGTACAATCTCCAGAGAGGTTAATGATCAACCTCACTGCTGAGTGCATCTATCAGTCACAGGGGCTGTGACTGTGGAAACCACCAGTGCAGCTGGAAGTGTCAGGCCAGCTCGAAGCAAGTCCAGTCTCTCTCCCGGGAGTTTTCTGGGGCATGCGCTGCTTCGTTGTCGGCACCTTAATAGAAATATCAGAAACCACACCATTCTGTGCCGTTCTGGTAAAGGAAGGCCCTGGGCACCGAGAATCACATTTCATCAGCGGTGAATAGGCACCCTAGTAATTCATCTTCACGGACACTTTAAAAACAACGTCTAAATGTGCTAATATTAACAAGTCACGCATTGTTTTATTCCCAGAAAATAATACCTGTGATTTGTTTAAAGAGAGGCATAAGTATAAATCTGGAGATTTTTTTTCAAATGTGATTTGCTCAAGCCTAAAAAAATTTTCTGACGCAGAGCAGCTAAAATGGCAACAAACACGTGTACTGCTGGGCTGGGTTCTTTTGAGACGGGGTGGCGGTCTCGCATTATCCTCACTGCTCCCTGGTGCCTGTGCGCATGCACACA
Source organism: Phyllostomus discolor (assembly GCF_004126475.2). Lineage (NCBI taxonomy): Eukaryota > Metazoa > Chordata > Mammalia > Chiroptera > Phyllostomidae > Phyllostomus > Phyllostomus discolor. The sequence continues at coordinate 89,359,562 of NC_040913.2, read as the reverse complement.
CAAACATGCACACACACAAAGAACCACTTCCCATAGAATTTTTAGAGTAACCTGAGTCCAGTGTGCACTGTGGTAGCTAGACCATTCCAGCACTTTCCGAGGTGAATCCAAAAACCAGCCATTCTCAACCAAGGGCTCTTCTGTCCCCCAAAAGACATCTGGCAACAAGTCCTTGTTCAAGGTTGTCACCACCAGGGGGCTGCCACTGGCCTGGGTGGGCAGAGACCAGGGAGGCTGCTAAACAGCCTACCACGCCTAGGACCCAGCCATGACAACGCAGTACCCAGCTCCAAATGTCAACAGTGCGAGGATGAGAAAATGAGCGAGACACTCCAGTCCCCCGGCTGAGCATATGGCGCTGGCCCACGCTGCAGCCGATTCAAAGGGCACCAGCTGCCATGCCGCTGCCGGAACAGACCCCCGGGAGAGTCAGACGGGGCTCCTCTGGTAGCTGGAGGGTCCCTGAGCGGACGCCTCCTTAACGAGGCACATTTGTGCTCAATTGCTCTCTTATTCGAGTGGTTTACTGTTATTTAATTAATAGCCCCAGTTCTGTGCTTGTAGCCTCGATCCTCACATGAGTTACGCTCTTTCTGTTTCATGTTCCTGCCGAGATCCCCCAGTGTAGCCAAATGTCTTACGTCTAACTAGTGAAATAACTCCTAGCTCTTCCCTCTGCCTCCTGTGTCCCCTTCCCACACCTGCCCCTGAATCGTTCACCTTTTTTCCAGCTGTCCAAACAGTCAGTCTGAAAGCTAGGGCTCACCCTGTCACTCGCCTGCTAGCCAGACTTGAGCGGCTGCCCCTTGCCACCCGGAGAAAAAGCAGGCCATTCCCTCTAGCACTGGAGAGCCTACCCGGGTGGCCTGACCCCTGCACATTTCCCCAGACCAATCTCTTGTTCTGTCAGCCAGATGTTTCCACCCTGTGGACTCTGGGTCTCCTGGAGTCTCCGCATAAGCCACGCCGTCTCTCACCTGGGTGACTGTATCCCAACCTGCTGCTCTGTTCCCCGGCTCACCCTTCGCCTCTGCCACCTCTCTGGTTCCCACCTGGCTCATTTACCACTTCTTCTAGGACACTCCAGTCATTCTCCAAGGTAGTGTTATGTCTGTGTAAGCCTGTCTATCTTTCTGGCATTGCTCTTCTCGGGTGGTTTTCAAAGCAACCCTCCATGTCTGCCTCTGGATCTCATGAAGTTGTGGCCTAAGTCCTTTCAGTTCTGTGTCCCTGACGTCCTAGCCGGGGGCCCAGAAGATTCTTGTCTCTCAGTCGACGTGAGTAAATGTCTGTGTGTCTGTGTTCATTATTTCACTGTTACAAGTGAATTTAATTGTTCTAAATTACATAATGTGCTATAGTTTACTTGTACATTTGTTTTAGAATTACCTCGACTATAATTTATGTATAATCATCAAAAAGAAGTTGAGTTCATTTGTTTTTATTCTCTTTAGTAGCTTATATGTCTGTATTGGTTCAGATGACAAAAGAGTCAAAGAAGTGTAAGCATTAAAAGATACAATCTATTTATATGTACTAGTATCCTAGGAATTCTTAATTTACCTCTGGCCCAAGAATGGCTGAGTGTAGAGAAAACGAGTAATATAATATTGCCATGTGTCGAGCAATTAGTGTGTCACGTGCTATACTAAGAAATAGATATCATTTTCCCATCTAAGTTATGAAGTAGAACTATCGTTATTCCCAGTTTAAACATTTATACACATTCAGGAGGAAACTGAGGCACAGAGAAATTAAACTGTATTTCCCAGAATGGCCCAGATAATGCGTGAAGGAGTGGGCTTTGGCTCAGCTCAGGAGCTTACACGCCTTTTAAATCAAGTCCTAGACAGCTTGTCAATTTACTCCTATAAAGTATGTGAGTGCACATCCTAATAAATACAGATGTTTTCTCTCATCATCACCCTTAACTACATTCACGATGTTCTTACTATCATCTAGTATACAGTAATAGTCGTTTCACCAGTTCTCTTTAAAATACCTATCTTTTTACAGTTGGTATTTTTGCCTCATGGCCCCAGTAATGTCCACAAATTACATTTGGTGGTTATAGTTCGTAAGTAAGTCCTTGTTCATAGAGAGAAGTGCCCCCATCTCTCTTTTATTTTCTCTTGCCTTTAACTCGTTGAAGAAACCAGATCAGTTATTCTGTACAATTTCACACCATCTGAATTCGTGTTTGATTCCTGGTAGTGTTATTTAACTTGTTTCTCTCTTGTATTTCTGATAAGCTAGAAAACAACTACGTAGTCTAGATTGAATGTAGGGTCAACATTTTTGTCAAAAATACCTTTACATGTTGGCCCTGACCAAGTGCCTCAATTGGTTGGAGTACTGTCCAGTGCACCAGTAGGTTGTGGGTTCGGTTCCCGGTCAGGGCATGTATCTAGGTTGTGGCTTTGATTCTCTGCCTGGGTGTGTATGGGAGACAACTGATCAGTGTTTCTTTCTCTCTTTCTCACTCCCTCTTTCTCTAAAATCAATAATCATATCCTCAAGTAATGATTAAAATAATAACAATAATAATAATACCTTTACATTTCGAAAACTGAAGAATGTTTTACTTGGGGATAGTATCTGCCATCTCAGAATCAAATTCATAAATACAAATCAGTAATAATAGGAGATGTTTATGGTCACATGTACCTGTGGCAATATAACCTTTAGAATGATAAGAAATGAAAAAAGTATGTGGTTATGTATACGTGTATAAATATAAATATACGTAATATTTCTCCTCCCCATCTCTCAGGGAACAAATGACTCTTAACTTTACCCATGCTTTTTTTATGAGAAAGAAATCAAAGTTTCCTCTCATGTAATCCATCCATCCATTCATTCATTCAATATCTGTATATTGAGTTTCACTCTAGCAGGAAGTGTGCTTAGTGATACACATAAAAACACAAATTAGGCTTCCTCCTTAGGCACAAGGCAATTGCAGTCATATGATGATGAAGCTCACTGTTATGGAATTTGTTCCCAAGGGGCCTAGAGGTGGAAGAGTATATGCCAATTGTCGTCTGCAAAACATTGTAAAAATATAGCAAAATTATGTTGTTTCCCGAGACCTAGTGTAGTATGATTACATGCTGACTATGGTCTGTAAAGCAATGTGGAAGAGGACATTTGACATAGTTTATTATACTTAAAACAATCAATAGAAAAGTGAAAAATGTATTAGTTTAATTAGCTGTCTAGTCTATATTACATGGGCATCTTCCCCAGTGTCTCCCCTGGTTCCTGGAATACTGAATTAATAAATATTTCTTGAATATATTATTGAATAAATTAAATGTATTTATTTAGTTGTAGTACATAATCTAAAAACTAACTAAAATGTGTTAATTATCCAAACAACTAAACTTTACATTTGCATAAAATTAACCTAATTCAGATGATTTAATACAAAACTAAACATTAATTATGGAAAGTAGTATCAAGATAGGCATTACAGGGGTTTAAGTTGTAAGAAAGAAAATCCCTATCCTCAATAAATTTTCAATTGAGTAGTTCCAAATAAGCTAAGTACTTCAAAAAGATGTGGCATTTTGTAATTACCACATTTCTTACATGATCTAAAATGCAGAAAATATGTGTTAAACATCATAACCTATGTGAAGTGTAAACTAAATTTTATTGTAGTACCAGTGGGGAGAAATAACCTTTTAGAATGGTAAGAACACCTTCCTGATAGAGTTAGAAGTAGATTCTTTGAAGAAGAGATGCCATCCAATGGGCTAAACATTCTAGCACATTCGAGTGGTCCTGGATTTTCCAGGAGATACCAGTTGTCTTCATTTTACTAGAATATAGGGTCTTGTAGGTAAGTCCTGAACAATGATATTTCAGTTGTCACTGAGATCATTGGGAGTCTTAAAACTCACCCTCCTCAGGTAAGAATATGTAAGGCGAGGGATGTTCTTGTCAGGCTATTAAATGCCGATTGCCCTTTTTACATATCCTGATTTAAATTCTCTTTAATGCAATTGTATTGCATAAACGTTACAAGGTACTGAGAAAGAAGAGAAAATCATAGTAATCAGGTATTTGTTTTTACACATTTTCAAATTAGCAAACTGAAAATAGTATTTGGCTCTGCACTGCATAATACATATTTTTAATCCAACCTATGGTTCAAACTCAAGTTGTTTTCTTTTTCAGCATGAAGTAAACCTTTATAAAAGCTGAATGTTATCTCCATGACACTTCTCTTTTTATTTTTCAAAGTTCATTTCAAATGTTTGTAAGATTAATGTTATTAATATGTGAACAGAATTAAAACTTGAAATGTATTTTTATGAGTTTGAAATCTGATTAAGGATAATTTAAATAGCTACTCCAAAAAACTGAGGTTTGTTGAATATTTTCTTTAGATTTTTTTAATAGTTCAAGCCAACCAACCATCTAACCAACCATGTTTAAGACTAAAAATAAATTACCTTTTTCTTTCCATGTTCTGCTTTTGAGCACCTGGGAAAGAAAATTGCTTTGAAGACAATTGGGCATTTTTGCTCCAAGAAGTGAACACTTTCTTCTTGCTTTTTCTTTCTTTTTTTTTTCACCCCTTTACCCACTGAGTTGCAGGAAAAATTATTTACTGAACGTTATTTTAAAGACTATCAGGATTTCTAAAGATATACCACAGACAGACAAACCCCAAACCTGTGTTTGGATGTTCCAATCTCTTGTGATGAATGAATTCAACAGGAAGGCCTGTAGTATCAAAATGTAAATTAATTGTAATCATGGAGGTTCCATGTTTGGCTTCGGTGACTGCTGCTTGCTGCATTTCCTGTTCTCACTAGGGATCGTGATTGGTGGGTCGGGAAGGCTGCTAAAGAGGGAATTTTAGTTAACTATTTACCTTATCGTGACACCATAGTATTTCTGTTCTTTTTTTTTATGACTTCATTTTTAAGAGCAGTTTTGGTGTCACAGCAACTTGAAAAAAAGTACCTTTATTTCCTATACAATCCTGGCCCCCACATATGCACAGACTTCCCCCCCCCCCAACCATCATCAAAACCCTCAGCCAAAGTGGCACGTGCGTGACAAGTCCTGAACCTATACACACATGTCATTATCACCCAGAGTCCACACTTTACATTAGTGTTCACTCTGGGCGTTGTGTGTTCTGTTAGTTGAGGCAAACATAGAAAGACATGTCTCCATCATTACTGTCTTGGGCACTGCCCTGAAAATCCTGTTTTCTACCTATTTACCCTTCTTTCCCCTCAACACCTGCCAGCCACTGATCTCTTTATTGCCTTTCCCAGATGTCATATTGTTGGAATCCTATAGAGTACGTAGCACTTTTCCTATTGGCTTCCCTCACTAATCACGATGCAGTTAAGGTACCTCCTTCCGTGTCTTCTCATGACTTAGTGGCTCATTGCACTTTTCCACTGCTTAATAGTCTGCTCTCCGTAACAGAACCACGGGTTATTTATCTGTTCACTCACTGAAAGACATCTTTGTTTGGAAATTATGAACAGAGCTGCTATAAACATCTGTGTGTATAATTTTGTGGGACCATAAGTTTTCAGCTCCTTTGACTGAATGCCAAGGTGGGTGATTGCTGGGCCAGATGGTAGAAGTGTATTCACTTTTGCAAGAAGCCACCAGACTGTCTTCCACGGTGGCAGCGCCACTTTGCATGTCCACCAGCGATGTGTGAGAGTCCCCATGACTCCACATCCACGCCAGCATTTGGTGCTGTCAGGATTCTGGATTTTGGTCATTTTAATACCCACGCAATGTTACCTAATGGTTTTATTTAGTATTTCCCTGATTACATATATCACGGAAAACTTTTTCCCATTGCTTACTTGCCAGCTGCATTCTTCTTTGATAAGGTATCTATCTGTTAAGGTCTTTTGCTGAACTTTAAAATCATGTTGTCTGCTTTTGTATTATTCAGTTTTAAGCAATATTTACATATTTTGGATAACAGCCTTTGACCAGATGTGTCTTTTGCAAATATTTTCCTCCACATATACAGCTTGTCTTTTTATTCTCTTGACCTTGTCTTTCACAGGGTTTTTAATTTTCATGAAGTTCAACTTCTCAGTCCCTTCTTTTCATGGATTCTGCCTTTGGCGTGATAGCTGCAAAGTCATTGCCATGCCCGATGTGATCTAGGCTTTCTGCTGTGTTATCTTCCAGGAGTTTGATAGCTTTGTATTTTACATTGAGGCCTATAGTCCATTTAGAGTTAATTTTGAGAAACATTTAAGGTCTGTGTTTTCATTCATTTTTTTTTTTTTGCACATGATGTCTGTTTTTTCCAGCCCCATTTGATGAAAAGTCTATTTGCTATACACTCACAAAACATCTATGAGGGTGTATTTCTGGGCTCTCTATTCTATTACATCTGAATATTAGTTATAGAACTAGTCCTGCATGTTCAGCTGTTAAAACTTGTCATAGCGTTTTGCTATTTAAGAGGCTAAACAGGATTCAGCACAAAAACTGCATATTGATTCTGGACTGTAGTGTAAAGAAAGGCATGTGTTGTAGCTCAGTGGGTTGGGCGTTGGCCCACAAAGCAAAAGGTTGCCAGTTCCACTCCTGGTCAGGGCACGTGCCTGGGTTGGGGGCCCAGTCCCCAGTTGGGGGGGGGTGCGGTTCAGGAGACAGCCGATCAATGTTTGTCTCCCTCCTTTTCTCCCTCTCTTCCCCACTCTCTAAAAATGAATAAATACAGTCTTTTTTAAAAGAGGGATTATAGAAATTTAAGTAGTAAAAAATATATAATTTGAGTTGTGGAGCGGTAGGCCAAGTGAGTTTTGATAAATAAAGTAATAATGAAAGTGCATTTTGAAGGGCAAGTAAATAACAATCTTCATTTTGTTCATCAAAAATCTGCTGAACCCCGCCCTGGCTGGCATAGCTCAGTGGATTGAGCTCGGGCTTCGAACCAAAGCATCGCAGGTTCGATTCCCAGTCAGGGCACATGCCTGGGTTTTAAGCCACAGCCCCCAGCAACTGCACATTGATGTTTCTCTCTCTTTCTCTTTCTCCCTCCCTTCCCTCTCTAAAAATAAATAAATAAAATCTTTTAAAAAATTTACTGAACCCCTACAAATGCCGAGTGTTGGTTGAATTCCTAGAGATACCGCCGTTAGCCAAACAGCTCCAGTCCCTGTCCCACAAAGCCCCATTCTTGCGCAAGGAGCAGGCCGTACATCAGTTATATGTAATGCAATGTTAAGCACTGATAAGGAGTAGCGAACCCGCTACTCACATAAAATTGATGGACAAGGTGGGTTTTCAGAGCAGGTGATTCGGGAGGCTCTCTGAGGAGGCGACACAGACAGGAAAGGAAACCACGCAAAGGGGGACGGCACATTCCTGGCAGAGAAACTACAGAGGTAAAGGCCGGGAGACACGCCTGATATTTTTGCGGAACATCAAGGTCAGTGAGCGGTGTTGTGATCAACAAAGGAGGAAAGGGCAGGCAGTGGAGTCAGAGCCATCATGGCCTGGGGCCAGGGTCCCGGAGGGCTTTGCCTGAGAAAAGTGGGGGCGCAGGGTATCCCAGCAGCGGGGGCACCGGTGCGGGAAGACTCAGAAACAGGAAGACGGATGGCACCTTTCCAAAAGGCCGAGAACTTTGCTATCATTTTGCTTCATTTTACAAGTGAGAAAGGATTAGGAAGCTGCAAGGAGCAGATTTCAAGCGTCTTTGGAGGGAGAGGCATTCAAGGAGTCCGAGCTGCAGCAAGACTGTGGCGTGCAAGTCGGAGTAGGGTCCGGGTGGGCAGAGGGAGGATCAGCTGGAGAGGAGCAAGGGGGGCTCCGGGAAACCCGCTGGGAGACGACTGTCGTAAAATGAGCCGACGGTCAGACTTGGAGCAGAAAGGGGACATTCACCAGTGCGAATCAGTGCAATCTTCTGATCAGTGCCCCCACATCGTGATGTGCTAAGTGGCAAAAACAAGACAAACAAGACTGATGTCATCAGTGAATGTAGTAAGGACCACGGCCTCACCTGCTTGAAGACGGTGGTTTAATTTGAAATTGGTACCATATAAAAATAGAGCTGGGGAACCCTGACTTATTCAAAACTAAAAATTACTGGAGTAGGAAAAAATAAAATGTAAGTTCCTGTTAAAATATACACATTCATAGGTGAACAGAATGTTCTAAGACGTTAAGAAAGAGTATGCTAGGTAAGAGTTGTGCTCAATTTAGTTCAAGCTGATAGTAAATGAATGAAAGTTTTACTGTTTTGAAACGGAAGAGCTGTGCCACTCGGTGGTCGGTGTTGTTCAAGGTAATAGGGGAAATACAGTTTTGGTTAGTTGGATTAAGTGGAATGATAATTAAGTCTTTGGGAAAAGCCCCCGCTGGTCACTGTAATTCATCAAATAATTCAGCATCACTTGATGGCTTCATCCAAGGCCTTTCCCATCCCCTCAAGCAGGGTGAAAACCATTTGAAAACATTTCATGGAAGAGTAACACAAACAATTAAGGTGTAATCTGGGTAAATGACAGTTTAAAAACACTTAAAGGTCGTAACTGAAATGAGAACACTTCTAGGACTGGCTTGAGGTGGTCGAAAAATTATGTAGATTAATTAGAGTAAAATACGAGATAACAGCATGAAATTAAGGGAATCATGCTGACCCTAGAGTTTGTGGAACATCAAACATGCAAATGGCGGTATTAAAATCCCTGTTTCTTTGGAGAGTTTAAGTATAAAAATATACAACTAAATGCTCCAGGGAGAAATCTTTTAGAACATAAAATAATGGGCTTATGCAAACTTTTTAGATAATCCCTCTGAGTGATAAAGTACAGAAAAAGTCCTATTTTAACCAGGAACACTTTATTTTAGTAGTTTATCAGTGAGACAAGTTGAATCTTTGGGATGAAAATCTAAAATGCTCAGGAAGTCAAGTTTTGTTGATTACCTAGGGCAGAAATATGCCTCAAATCATCCATTAAAAAAAAAAGAAAAGAAATCAAAGCAAAACGAGTTATGGAACAGATGGAAGATAATGAAATGAACACTTAAAGTTGGTGTCTCTAATGTTTCTCATTAGCTCTGATAAGGCTTTTATTTTGTGTAGAGATTGTACATTAATGACGAGATACATGGATGTCAGAGAAGAAAAAATTAGTCTGATGTAGTTAGTTCTGTGCAGAAGGAAATGAGGAGCTCTATGCTATATGTTATGGGCCAGTTCTTTATAATTAATGCCATTATAATTATAATTATAATATAACGAAATATTATTAATTGTAGTCACAAATGCCAATAAGATTTGGAGCATTAACATATGTGTATATTTTTATGTATATGCATACAATTCACATTATGCCTGCATTATTCTCTAACCCCCTTTACAAAAGGCCCAGAAGCCAAATTTCCACCATTTAGGGAAAAAAAACCCACTAAGTATTGCAGACTAAGCTGCCGGAACATTAATGTCCCAGGCCACAGCAGCTCTGCTCATTTGAGAGCTGAGCCTCCAAATTCCTCTTTGCTCAGCCACAGCAAAACAGCTAAGTGCTTTGCCCCCGCTTCCAAGAGACTTGCCAGTTTCAACCCCTCATGTGCAGAGTGAGATGCCAACTCCTCTTTTGTTATTTCCACTCTTGAAAATGAACGGAGAAATAAACCCCAGACATTTGAGGGAAGTCCAAAGAATAACAGCTAATGTAAAGACAATGATTAAGAACAAAAAACTGACTCCAGAGGAAAGAGAAGTAATGGAAGCAGGAGATCAGTCCAGAGTTCCGAAGGGACTCAGATTTCCCCCTGCTTGCCTGGACCGCTCGGCCACATGGTTATGGTGCTGGAGGAGACCTGCGACTTCTGGCCACAGGTAAAGGACTGTTTATCCCTCACAACAACAGTGTGGACAGAATATTAGCATTTCTTCGCCAGTTCCCTAAGTCCCCATCCCCAGAGACCAAAGCAAAGTGAGCCAAGTAGCACCCTTGTGTGTGCAATGGGTCAACAGGAGAGAAACTCCAATTTTGGGAATACTTGTAAGGGGTAATACTCCCGCCTGACATTTTCATCATAGTGCATCAATATTATCTTTATCAAAGACACAGTGAATAAACCTGCCCCTTTTTTCCCCAAAGAGAGACTTTGTATCTCCCAAAGTTGTTTTTCTTTTTCCTCTATAAACATCCTTGAAAAAAAAACCCGGCCAAAGACAAGCCCACGGCTGCATTTGCAAGAGGTGCAGAAAGGTGAGCCCCTCTGACCCTGTCCCTAAGCACTGCGTGACCTGGAACAGTTGGAAAAGCTGGCGCATGCGCACAGCTGAAGAGGGAAAGAGGGGAGTCAAGGGGAGAAGAACATGTTTCATAACTAAAACACATGATTAATTTTTTAAAGTTCTAGAAGTAATATAATAATAAATTGGGAAGTTCCCACAAATGTAGAATGATATAATATGAAACTATAAGAAATTAGGACCATCCATCCAGCAAATCCAACAGTCAACAAATACAAGTCCCAGAAAGAAGCTGAAGGTACACACATTATTGGAGAAATGACCCAAGAGGACTTTTGCAGAGCTAAGGAAAGGTGAGCACCTTCAAACCCTCCTGCCAAACAATGAAACCTTCTCGGCTAAAATGAGTGACGGTGCGATTTTATAGAACGCAAGGAGAAGGATAAAGCAAAGTGCTTAGAGAAGAAAATCTACTCAGGTAATCAGTTCCGACCTTAAACACGTCCGATCAAATTAGACGAGGAAGTAACTGGGTTTGAAGAAGAAGAATGGAATGGGCATCAGACAGAACAAATGAGAGCCCGAAATGTAATGGTAGCATACTATTGCTTATGCCAACAGGAAAGAAAAAGATAATTTTACACTTTTGAAAATGATATGCACCCAATAAACACGTAAATTTGTCAATCTCTCTAGGAATTCATGATCGAAGCATGAAGGACAATTTATTCTGAGTTCTTATGGACAACTGAGGGGAGTCCATTTGAACTGTGTCCTTGGAGGGAAAGAAAGGTCAAAGCTATTTTACTGTGGAGAGCATCTCACCATAGCTACTAACTTACCTTTGTACTGAATATTGTTCTCCTAGCCAAAACGGTATAAATGTTGCAAGATGGTTTTCAATATTGTGCATCAGTTTTTGAACAAATAATATGACCATAATGGCACAAAGCAGTGCCAATGTTATCAAACGTTACAATGTAAAATTGTAACATTTAGTGGGCTGACATGGGGGGGGGGGGAGGAAGGGAAGGCTGGAGCCCCCATGTCATCCTCTTTCAATGTGTAAGTTTGGTTACCTAAGATGACATTTTAACTATATTCTTAAAAGCCCAAGAGCAAGCACCAAAGGAATTAAAATAGCAATGTAAAAATCAGTAGGCAGCTGGAGAGTAGAGAAGGAATTCAGCTAATTCTCCTCTTGCAGAGCAGAAACACACACACACACACACACACACACACACAATGATTAATATTAATGAATCAAAAAATCATGCAGAAATCTGAAAATACAGTAACTACCAGAGGAACTAAAAGCAAAACTAGTTCAAAGTGGTCGCCCCTGGAAAGTGGCCCTGGGGGTGGGTAAGGATGCAGTAGGGAGTATTATTTTTCATTATACTTCTGTGCTACTATTATGAAGATTCCTGTGTGTAAAAATAGAATTAGTATTATGAAATTATTCATTCTACACACACTTTTTAAAGAGGCGGTTGATCTTAAGTGTAATATTTCCTTTATGTGTTGGAATGAGGTCATGCTTAAAAAACCAGTATTATAAAACCCTAGATATTTTAATAACTGCATTGAAATTGTCATTTGAATATCATTTTACTGCTTTTTCGAGAAGTTCCTTAGTATGTTTAAAAGAGTAGATGCCTTGTTCATAATATGTTCATAACTGTATCTTTCGAGTAATCTAATGCATTTTTTTAGGTAGTAAAAATTTAGAATTTACTTTCTAAAATGAACTTTGGGTTCACATCCTTTTCTGAAATAGTAATAAAATGCTATTACTTAGCCTATTAACAGATATAATTTTATAAGCATTAACTGAGAACATAAGCCTGATTTTACATTTCTGCGTTGCCTTTGAAGAGTGTATTCTTGAAACTTTTATCTCTGTGTAATGGTTTCAGCTACTTTTATAATGGAGATGTTCAGACTAATCCAAAGGGCAATTTGCACTTAACCTCTTTTTAACGGAATTCCCTAAGCGGGATATCTCAGCAGCTCATTTACAATTCTTACTGCAGACAACAGACTACAGCTCATCTCCAAGACTGGCTTTATGAATTGTAACCACAAGAGCAGACAGTAAAGGTTTTGCATGCGTTGCATTTGGCAAAGGGATTATACCCCAAGCAGCTTTCCCTGGAGTCCAGTCAAATAGAATCCGGGGTGAGGAAATTACTGACCTTCTTCTACCGAGCTGCCACGAGCCTTATGCAAAGAGGCCCTTTGCTCAGGAAGGGCCAGAAGGGACTGGAGTGTCTTTTCTCCTGATCCGTAAAGATGTCCCTCTGTGTCTGAATTTTTGGTTCCCTTATAGTCTCTCTCTTCTCTCTCTCCCTCTCCCTCTGTCTGTCTCTGTCTCCATATTCCTCCCTTGGTGATATACATATTGATGGATATAATACATAGGATGTGGAACATAGACAAAAAATATTGATAGATGGCACAACAAGGGTTTCTTGGAAAACCCAGGTCTGACTGGTAGAACTATCGGAGCTTTATCCTGTAACTTTCGCCTTAGCATGTATTTCCATTAGCAGCACCCAAATCCTATGCTGGGAACAAAGTTGCCTGTTTCTCAAAGCATTTGCTGCTTGAACTAAAAGAGAACTAGAGAAAGCAAAATGATCCAAGAAATCTTAAGGTAATTGCAGGCATATAATAAATATTTACCCATCATCTCTTTCCCCAGTGTGTCTTACCCAGCTACCCTCTCTTCTCTTTTATATACATTTAAAAATAACTGAAAAGATGTCTTGCTTGATACTTGATTAAAACTTCTTTCTTGGCAACCTGAATTCCATCTGTAAATTAGTCTAAAGTTCTCTGTGTCTGAATGCCACACACTAGATGCTTTCAAATATTTCACATGGACACATTCAAACTGATGAGCTCATTCAGAAGTGGTCTTTGCCATGTGACTAATGCTATTTTGTGGCTGGGGAACTTGGCCCCCGCACTGTGACAAATAACAAAAGGGACTTCCTCACCTGTGGGTAAAGGGATTAGGTAGGCAGAAAGAGGTCGATTGATTGATTGATTGATTGGTGAGCTGTGCAGACGTCTAACAGGTCCAGGGGGCAGTTTCCGTGACTACAGGTTTCCAGAGACCTCACAGGATTGGGGCAAAGAAGGTCCTTGAAGCCAATTCTTTTTTTTAAAGATTTTATTTATTTATTTTTTAGAGAGGGAAGGGAGGGAGAAAGAGAGAGAGAGAAACATTAATGTGCAGTTGCTGGGGGTCATGGCCTGCAACCCAGGCATGTAACCCTGACTGGGAATCGAACCTGCAACACTTTGGTTCGCAGCCCGTGCTCAATCCACTGAGCTACGCCAGCCAGGGCCGATTCTTTATTTCCCATTTTCCAGTGAAAATTAGTGAAATTCCTTATATTCCCCCTCCTGGGAGGGCATTGCTAATCTCCAAGTGCAAACACGGGTGACTATAAAATATAAAATAGTTGCTTTCCCTTCAATTTTATAAAGGTATTAACTTTTGTATATTAGAAATTCAAAGCATTTTCAGAATCACCTTAGGAAAGCAATGGGATGCTTCTATAGCTGTTACTATATTGTACACAGGTAAAATATATAAAATAGTATGTTACTTGTGAGTCCTCAAAATAACTTCTGGGGTGATCTCAGTTAGCAATGGAGAGACCTCACAAATGAAGAGGTGGAAGGGCCATTTATATATATTATCTTGACTGTAACAGAAATAACACAATCTGCTGACAGCATGAGTAAGCTCATTTCCTGTAATCAACCAAAAAAGAGGAAGGAAGGGACAAGAAAACAGTGAAAGAGTTTTCATCTCACCTGCTGTAAATGGGAGGCCAAGGGAAAGCAGTCAAGGTCCTCAGCTTCTCAGTTTAAAAATGATCACGACCTAAGACCAGTTCCTATTTTCTTACAGTATCTGCTGATGCGTACCTTAGTTCACCAAGTAGATACTGTATCTCTTTATGGATATCAGGATCTCTGAATATATCGGGCTCATGCTAACTATGGAGAATATTTCATTAAGTTTCTTGTGAAAAATGAGTCAGAAAAATATTCTCAGTAAGGTAAGAAAGCCACATTGTGTAATTTATACTTTGGTGCAAAGCCTTGTGGGATGAGTGAGTGCGGAAGCAGAATCAGCTGAAACGGGCCCTTGGAAACTTCTCATGTGTTCACTCCACGTAAATAGACTCCAAAACCCAGTCCCGCACCCTTTTCACCTGGCCAGAACACCCATTCGCTGCCCAGTCACCCCTTTCACCAGAACCCTCCCCTCGGCTGTCCAACCCACAGCCCGAGAGCTGCAGGCAGCCAGGATGGCTGAGAATGCGGCCCAACACAAAATCCTACATTCACTGAAAACATAATGAGACTTTTGCAATTACACGTTGCCATGCATTTAATGGGTGGCCCAAGGCAACTCTTCTTCCTGTGTGGCGTAGAGAGGCCAACACCTTGGTTACCCCAGAGTGAGTCACATGCCAGTAACAACCACATCTGTTCTTAGTGCCCATCAGCCGACTTTGAACCTGTAGTGTATTATCTCCTGCCTTCTCCTCAGTCTAGGCCACCTATCGTGTCTTCTGTTTGTGCCTTGCCCAAAGAAATAATACCAGACACAATGAATTTACTAAATGTATTAAAACATCCCCCTTACAGAGGAGACATTTGGTCCATTCCCTGTCTGTAACATTCAGGGCCACAAGGGATGGCAGGATTTGGTTGCTCGTTATGGGGCGGCTGTCCAGGTGTGTGAGCCCCGCTGAAGCCTTTTTCAAAATCCTCTTTTAAATTCAATTTTAATGGAACCGACTGCTAGAGATATGCCAAGAAAATTGCTCCTTAACATCTGCCTGCAGGGGAGTGACCCCCGATGCCTTTCCCAGGCTGGTAACTTCTGGGCAGCGGCAGAAGCCTGCGTTCACGAAACCTCTCAGCAGCTGCACTGCTGGAGGGAAGGGGCAATGATGTGGTTGGAGAACTGCCCCCAGTGAACACTTAGCTCGTGAATTATTCCAAATGCGCAAAGAGAAACGAATGTCACCTTTGTTAGCTCATGCGGTTCACTCGCCGAGGTAACCGCTGCATTCTAAACAGATTTGGGCAGACAGGACGGGGAAACAAGCTGTTATGGTCCCTGGTTTCTTGTTCGCTCTTGACGCAACTGGCGTGGCTTTCTCTCTGGGAAATCCATCTCCTCAGTGCCAGTTCCCCGTCTCAGCTGCTTGCTTTTTGTTTCTCCTTATAAACAAGACCCTTTATACTTGAGGAGATACAGACACCTTTATCAAATGAGGAGTCTGTTGTGGGAGGTGGGGGTGAAACTTTTTAACACATTTATCTAGTTTTTGTGATGATAAAAGACTTCCCTGAGATTTTCCCTTCAAAGCGTATTAGCATATTGTCCTGGAAATCTTTTAGAGCTTCAGGTTTGCTAAGGGGAGCCGTCCATATTTACATATTAAGGTTTCAGGGGTTTAAAACGGTCAATTTTGGGATCCTATCCCCAATCCCGTACTGAGCACATGAGTTACATTGCTTCTATAAGAGAACGAATATGCATGTAAAGACAGAACGTCCAGTAAAACCCAGGCCATGGCATTGGGGCTGTGACTTTTTGCCTTGTTTGTGGGAAGGTGACTTTGGGGGATTCCCATTCCTGCCCCACTGGGAATCTCCTGGGGTGGGGGGGCGGTATCTCGGAGCACAGAGGTGGAAACGTATTGTTGCAGTTCAGAATACAATGGGCATCTCTTTTGTTCCCCTGTCTTTGAAGTCTGTGGCTTGTTTTATGTTGCCGATTTAACTAACCAGCCTCGGTCAATTCAGCCCTTTCCTCATCTGTGATCTGGTGGGCAGGTCCCCCTGTTCCCAGGGACTATCCCAAAACAGCACGACGTGAACTTCTCATTTCTTGGAACCTGCCCCCCCGACCATCACGACTTTCTGTCGTATGGATGGATGATAGGACTCCATCTGTTTCAGCGGCCCTTTCTGGGGATTTGTTTAATTTAAATGATTGACTTCTGGTACCTGAATCCTCGGCACAAGTAATGATGAATACCCAGGGATCTGTCATCTCCACCCTTTCCCTCTCCTCATTATTACCGGGGTCCGCGGTGGGTTGGCGCTCACTGCAGACCTGCGCAGCGGCGCAGGCAGGGACGGGGGCTTGCCGAGCACCCCTTGCTATTTGTCGCTACACTACAAAAGAAGTCTCTCAACTTTTCTGGTCCTTTCCCTGGAGAAGGTGAACGCTGGAGGGGCTGCGTGTTTCCCCCCCTAGGCCCGGGTTTTGGATGATGAGGCAGCACTCATTTCCAGCACCAGGCACGGATTCTCAGCCTGTCATTCTCTCCTGTCAGCCGCGCACACGCAGGACGTGGGGTCGTCAGCGGGAGAGGAGCAGGAGCGGGGAATCTGGGAACAGGAGCAGTCTCCCGATCTGGCTTTGCGCGCGGTGGCAGCACCAACGCGTCTCATTAAAAGGTCCCCTCCTCCCCTTCGGGTTTCTTCCAGTAGCGCGGAGGCGGAGTGGCCCTATTAGCTCTGCTCTTCTGCTTGTGGCTGCTGTAGACAGAGCTGAACCTGATACACACGTGCCCCGTGACTGTGACGGTTGTCATTTCCAGCGCGGCTGCAGCTGTGCGCGACAAACCACCTTTTAACCAAGAACTCCGCCGCCCCCCTGCTGGAAGCAGCGGTGGACGGTGGGCGCTCCCTCAGCGGCACCCGGACGGGAGGGAAAGGCAGAGCAGGGAGGGAACCGCCTCCACTTTGATTCCCTCGCAGGATGCCGCCCCCGCGCACAGCTGGAAACAAATTAAAGTGGTTTTCTCTGATAAGGCAGTGAAAGTGGTTTCCGAGTCAAGATCCCTTTCAAATTATTCACAGTGTTTTCCCTTCCAGGAGAGGCTGCCTTTTATTTGCTAAATGAGATTGGTTTGCATTTAAATGTGGGTAACACAGAGAGGTGTTGTGTTCTGCGGGCTCTCTGTACATACGTGTCACTCTCCATACATTTATTGGTCCTCGGGCCACCCTGCGTTCATCCTGAATTATAGGACTATTTTAAAATCATAGTGACAATTTGTTTCCTATAGTAATCTTTCTTTACTTAGACGTCTGTTAGTCTTTTTTTTATGTCTCTGCATTTCTCTTTTCTAAAACGCCACTTTCCCTTCCTCCTGTATGCCACCTTGCTACTTATATTTCAAAATTCTCCATGATTTTTTTTCACCCCACATTTTGAAATGCGGTCCAGTAAGTCAACTGCTTCTTATTTCCAAGACATCCGTTTGGTTTTTATTTTTCCTCTTTAAGGTTGACTGAAAGTTTAACACCAGCACTAGAGTCGGACCAACATTGCTCTGGGTTTCGTTGATGGCTTTGAAGCCCTTTGCTGGCATGCAATAACACACAACGTGACTGGGGACCTCGTACACCATTGCTATCCATCAAGCATTTGTCCTTTTTGCCAGTGGCTTTAATTTTTGCACTTCCAGAAGACGTTGCTTACTTAGAAGTTGCAGAGCTACTGAGAAGGTGCTTCGCCTCAAAATTCCCCACGGAAGAGAACAGGCGGAAGCAGCCCCTGAGACACAGACCTGGGCACCAGTTCCCCCACTTCCCTCCACCCCTCCGTGGCGTGGACTTGAACGCTGAGAGCCAGCCTGGGCTCAGAAGTTTCTCACTGAGCATGTATGGTTGCGGATGTACTGTGCAAACACACAGTAGGTGCTTTAGTTCACCCATAGACACTCATCAAATATAATTTGGTGGGTAGCTGTGGGCTTCCCATGTACTCCTCAGCGTATTTCTGTAGTTCTCTGCATGTGTTTCTAGTTCCGTTTCCCCACCCCATCTCCACCCTACAGGGACGCACTTCTTGTGAATTATAATATTATGTCAAGAGGTCAGAATATATTGTATAAGTGACCATACACTTGGGCCCCAAATATCTCACACTTATAGCTTCAGTTTCTAAGAAAGGGGACCTGTGGCCATTGCTGCTGTGATTTCTAATAGCCAAGTTTTAAAATATGTATTCATTCTATTTTGATGAAGAAGTCCTTTGTAAAACCTGATTTTTATTTCTTGTGTGGTCCTGAGTTGTTGAATTAAATAGATTTAATTAAGCTAGTGATACCCATATTTTCTCTGCTATCTAATGGTTTGGGAGAATGATGAGCGGCCAGTACTGGGGCCCACATCTCATTTCTCCTGGGCTCCAGATTCAAACAGGGTGGTGACGTCGGAGCCTCTCACAGGACGGCCGAGCAGTGACCCGATAGAAGGAGCTGCTGCAAACCTAATTCCTGTGCTTCCTGTGCATGGGGGCTGTGTGCATGATTCACGATGTGAGTGATCTCGAGGAGCATCCTGGCTGGCAGAGTCGGTCGGCAGGCCAGAAATCAATGGCCCACGGAGATCTAACGGCCACATCCCCAGAGGTGCTCCGTGTAGGGAGAACACGAGGCCCGACCCCGGAAACCAGCCCCACTGCCTCTCTGCCTCTCGAGTGGGAGCAAATGGGTTTCTATCATGACTCCTAGCACCGTGTTTATTCACGGTTCCTTTTTCTCTCACCTTTGGGAAAGTATACATGCTTATAAATAGTGACTTCCACACATATTTCTGTTCAAGCGATAATGTCCTTACACTTCCCCTATCACATCTATACATGGAGACGTGCTAAAGGGTGTAGCAAATCTATTAATAACAATTAGAATACCGACTATTCATGTATTACTTCATATGTACTTCACACTGTTACTTTGTAAGCGCCCTTAAGTATGTTTTTTAAAGTATTTAATATAATTTTAACTATCTGACAATAATCTTGTGAGCTTGGCATTCAAATAGTATCCACAGGGGAAGGCTGAGACCATTAGAGTCAACCAGCGCCCCATCAGGTCTGGAGAGGCAGGGTGAAACCAGCAGGGTAGGTTGTGGGTCGGGTCAAGGCGGTGGCCCTGCCTAGAAAGCCCGACTATTAGCGCGTTGTCAGCGGCGACAGCCCAGCGTCGTGAAGTGAGCAGAGTGAGTGCTGAGCGTCCTCGCTCTTCCCGGCATTTCCAGCGGACAGCGGTGACAGGTGTTTGTTGGCCACGGCGGACTGAGCACTCTGTTTGCCGGCTGACGCGGGACACGAGTCAGACAGTGCCTCTGCCTTCAAGGCTCGAGCACGCTAATGGAAGGGAACAGACATTAAACTTGCATGCCGCTGTGTAAAGCGATTTAAGGCAGTGGCGAGCGCTATGACTAGAGTAAAGGACCAAGCCCTGGAGTGGCTGGCGTATGGGGATCATTGGCTTCTCCACGTAGGGTAGTCCGAGGCTTCTCTGCGAGGCGTATTTGAGCTGAGACCTGCATGAGGAACCTTTGAGGGAAAAGTATTAGAAGCAGGAAGGACAGCAAGGGCAACCACCCTGAGACGGGAACAAGTCAGGGCTGTCTGCAGAAAAGACGGGAGGCGTCTGGAAGATTCTGAGCAAGGGGAAGAGTGGATGACACAGGACGGAGAAAGAGGCAGAGGCCAGTGGGTACAGCATGCAGGAGGACCGGTGGGATGCATCTGGGGGCCTGACTGCTGCGTGGGTTCTTCGTACTTCCAGACGCCACAGCGGGTGAATGCCGAAGGATCTCGGGTCTGGGAGCTAGGAGTCTTTAGCAGGGTGGATGCAACGCTAAGGTTAACGAGCTTCGTGCTGCTAAAACAGTCATGTCAGGTTTGCAACTGCCATCTCAGAAAATTAGATGGATGTTTTCTAAGGCTCATTGCGTTAAAAAAAATCTACTCTATTTTACCAGTTTCCAAGACTATCACAACGTTTTGGGAGAGATTTGAGGGGAGATCTTTCAGTGCTTTTCCTCAAATATAGCCCTTAAATGTGTCTTCATTTTATGAGTCAGAGGCTTCGGCAAGTCCTAGTTTTATTCATGTTTTTAACTTATCAACACAACTGCACACAAGTGACTACTAAGTAGCCAATAACCTTTTCAAAAAAGAGAGATATAATTATTCCAGGAATATATATATCCCACTATTTAATAGCAATTTTCCTCTAAAGCAGTGATCTCTGAGCCAAGTTTTATAATAGTCCTAGATATGTGGAATTATCTCAAAATAAAGTTAATTTTAATGCATCAAAGTATATAAAAATAAATGTTACTTATTTTAGGAATTTATTACAGCAAACCATAAAATTAAAGATAAAAATGACAATTGGATGTAGAATTTTACATAAATTGAAACTCATTTAATTGCTATAAAGATATACTTATGTGTATATACGATTGGCTGAGCAAAATACTATAATCAAAATGCCACGGTTTCATTTCTATGTTTCTAATCAAAAGTACATTAATGTATTAAGATAATTTGCATAATTTTATAGGAAGCAATTGATTGGCTTTGCTAGCCAAAGACCTTTATTTTGAATATTGTTCAATGTTATGTCTCTCATCACAAGTCTCGAATCTGCCACGTTTCTTAGTATATTAATGTAATAATGTCAAATAGGTTTGAAGCTGGAAAAAATTACCTGAGGGCATTTTTGTTTTGTACTTAAATTTTATTTTGTCATTTATTCTTATTAGCAATCATTAAGCAATTTAATAATTATAAGCTCCATTAACATTTTAATGAGTCTAGTGGCCATTGCTAAGTGTAATTAAATTAGTTTTATTGTATGATATTTTGAAGCTGTGATTAAATTAAGTTTTACTGTGCTTAGAAGAATAAACCTATGGAGAGATTGCTATTCACCAAACATCTTATTAACTTATAAGGTACTGGTAAAATAGACATTAATGGAGACAGGAGAAAAATATAATTCCCCATTGAGTCTATTCATACAATAAAACTTTAATCGTCTCAGTTTGGAATCAATCTAGTCATGACAGCATAACTTTATTTTATTTTTAAAAGTGTTTTCCAGGTAGAGGTAGGATAAAGGGCAGAACAGATGGGTTCTTTGGGTCACGTTCTGCTCTCCCCACACTTTCTGTAGGTTTAGCCTATAGGGACAAGGTTGCATGAAGTCTGGCAAGTTAGCGACTTGGAGTGGATGGTCCATGTAAATCGGCGTTGAATTTTTTTGATGCCAAATAAAATCTCGTATATATTTATCAGTTAGCTTGGGAATTTATTGTAGAAGTGGGTATGTCATTGTCGTTTATTTAACGTGTTTATACAAGCACATTTTCAAAGCATAAAAAATGCATGCCAATGGTAATTCTTATGTTACTTACCAGACTTTTATATTGGAATCACAGCTTGAAAACCTCCCTTTCTTGCACAGCCTTCTTAGAAGCTACTTGGTTATATGTGAATTAGAAAGTGATCATACATTATACATACTCCTTGTGCCTGTCAGTCTTTGATCTTGTGTGAATGTGGAGATTTGATTCTTTATCGCTACTGCTGTTAGATAAATTCCGAAATGCTCTCAAGGGTAAAATGAGATAGTCTTATTTTCTGATGAATTGTCTTACATAGAATGCAATTAAGCATTTTACAGGATAGTAATTTGAATAGCATGCACAGCACATGTTTACTTATGGGAATCATGGGGGCTTGCTGTAATTATTAGGTTCTATTGATTGTATTCCATTATGTTAATGTTTCCAAAATAAGCATATTAAGCACTTTTTTACTATGCAATATTTCAGAAGTCTCAGAGGCATTTTTTTAACATTTTTAATGCCACAGACACATTTTATCATTAAATTTATATTTTCCATTTTATTACTTTTTTGTAATCAAAAAGAAGTATGGATATTTAATGTAGATTAAAAATAGCTAGTTATTAAGAAATATTAATAGTACATT
Source organism: Phyllostomus discolor (assembly GCF_004126475.2). Taxonomy (NCBI): domain Eukaryota; kingdom Metazoa; phylum Chordata; class Mammalia; order Chiroptera; family Phyllostomidae; genus Phyllostomus; species Phyllostomus discolor. The sequence goes on along the minus strand of NC_040913.2, from coordinate 89,337,483 downwards.
ATCACTGTATTTGCCTTGTACCAGTGATTAAAAGTACAAAATTAACTATTTAAAAATATTTAATGGCAAACTTAATTCTTTTTCAAGTATACTGACACACTTTTGGAACTTTTGTACCATGGCACTGATAAACTTTTGGACAATTAATGTATAACCCCAATTTTTTTCTTTACATTTCTGGGAAAAAAGCAAAACAAAATGTTGTATACAGCTCATCAACAAAAGAGACTCTTTTGTGCATGATGCCCTTTCTGTTAAAGATTTTAAATTTCCAATTGGAGATTTCAGTAAATACCATGTTCCTGGTGACGGAGAAGTCCACTTTGACCTTTATTATCACTAAATGTATTCTCATTATAATCCACTTGTTATTCTTTATCTTGATTTTCTCTCTAGAAAAATGTCAGCTATTTCAATAGTTTTAAATATTCCTGAAAAAAATTAATAATTTCTACATTGAGTCTAAGGTGTTTATACTTGTCCACCTGCCAGCTCCACCCAGCTGTCTGTCTCGTGGACATTTCAAACGTCACCTGTTTGATTCTCATCCTTTCCCCGTTAACTGGCCTTATCATGTGGCCAGTTTCTCAAACCAAAAATGTCGGTGAAACATGAATTCCCTCCATCCTTCCACCCATAACAAGTCCATCCGTGTTTCTCGATTCCATGTTTAACGTTTGTTTCAAGTCGAGACTCTCTTTTCATTGCCCTGACCCTCTCGGGGTCCAGGCCACCTGCATCTGTTAGATGGCCTGTGACACAGCTTCCTAACTCATTCTTCTATGTCACGTCTTCCCTGAATACACCTGTTACCTACACAACAACCAAAGGTATCGTTCATCTTTGAAACACATGGATGTGGTTGTTTCCTCTCCAGGTCCATCTCTCCTAGTGTTTCCCTATTGCCTATAGAATAACCCGTCTGTTTAATCTGTAAGTCTCTCTTCCTCCCTCCCTCAGTCATAACCTGCAGGAGGGCGGGGTCTTTATCTGTAAGGTGACCGCCGACTCTACACTAGTGTCCCAAGAATGCCCGTTCAACGGTACATGTGAATACTGCAGCCTCTCCTTGTCTGTCTATAAGCCTTCTTCACTTTCATTCATTCTGGAATTTGAGCTTTAGGATGGGCTTTCTCTGAAATCCCATCCAGAATAACCACCCCTCCATAAACTGTGTGGACCCTTTCTCACAGTGCAGTGTTTAATGTCATCGTTACAGGTCACACCCGCAGTCGTGGGTTCTCTTCCCCCACTGGCCTGGACTGTCCTCGAAGGCAGGGCCTGTATCTGTGTGTTCATTCTGGTCTGACAAATAGGTAGATAGCCCACACTGTTAAATAAATTTACTAGAAGTCACATATAGTGGGGTCTTTCTATATGGGCTCCTTGTTGTTGAATCTGCCCAGGGGTGGCTGCAAACTTTCGGTGTGTCTGGGCCACACTGGAAGAAGAAGAGTTGCCTTAGGCCCCACATTAAATACATTGTGACCTGTAATCACGAAAAAAAAATCTCATCGTGTTTTAAGTAAATTCACGACTTTGCATTGGGCTGCATTCACGGCCATCCTGGGCTGCATGGGGCCCATGGGCCACAGGTTGGACACCTCCACAAGCATTTTAGCTGGTGTGATGTTGGAGTGGATTTCCACCAGGAAATTCAAAGTTTTCTGTATGGAGTTTAGTTTACTTTTATCCCTCCAAAAAGCAGTCTTAATGACCTTTTTATGTTTTGAAAGATAAGTACCTAAAGTTTCATCTATTGATGAATTACCTTAAAATGTTTGAACTTTAAATCTTCTGAGACACTATATTTTTGAAGAGTAATAATACTAATTAACAGTTTATATTTATTGGGTCTTATTATGTACCAAGCATTGTCCTAAGCGATTTTTTTAACTTGTTAAATAACTTTTTTAGGTGTATCCTATCTGAAATTGGCAGGCTTGGTATTTAAATCCAGATAGGGCTCTGGAGCCTGCATTTATATTTAGTTAATTATACTTCCTAAAGAAATATGGCCCTAATAAAACAAAACCTAAAGACAACCTGTTTTTGAAATGCTTAATTTCAATGTTTGAATACTTTGATTGATTATATTTTCATTCATTCATTCTTCTTTTAATAAACTTCAGTTTTTAATGTAGTGTACATAAGGACAACTTATAAACGAAGTAGTCAGAGAACTAACATCTTAAATATTAAGACCAGCTGTGTGTTTATGATATGCTTTGTCAGGTTTTCCCCTTTAGTTGGGACAGCTTATTTTCTGATCTAAGTGAGGCAAGGTCAAGTATAGCAGTAAAAATTGTATATGACCCTTTATTGATTTGTATTTAACGTAGAGTTATTATTCAGTGGCTGGAAGAGATACGAAGGAAAGTCTTGCCAAGTCTCAGCAAGCTACGCTGCAGCTTCTCCGGACGGTTTTCTGCTCCTTGCTCATAGCTCTGCTCCTTGGCATTTGTCCATGGTCACACGGTAGAGCTGGAGGTTAATGCCTGGTGGACAGGTCCGAATAGCTATGCAACACCATCATTAGAGGCATGCTTGCTTATCAGACACAGAGCGGATGAAAGTTCCACCCTGCCTTTGCCCACGAGCCCTGGGGAAGATGGAAAAGGATGAATCAAGCCCCTTGTTTGCAAAAAGTGTGACATTAATCACCAGACATCGAGAACCACTGGACAGGTGTCATTTGTTTTTTACAGTCATGCTTTGTTGTCTGTGGTGCTGTATTAATCTTCAGGTTCTTTTAAAATAGTCTCCATGGGTACAGCGAACGAGAAGCAAATCTGTCATTCTTGAAAATGTTAAAGATCACCAAGTGCAGAGTGACTGTCGAGCTGAACGTCCCCCTTCATTACGGACTGCTGGAAGGGTATGCAGAGAAGAGATTGAGGACACCAGGACAATACAGTGAACTTCATATCATGCCCGGAAAGGGTCACACTCATGAGCCACAGCATCTATTTAGGGCCTTTTCCAGCAGGAGGGCCAAATAATGTGGTTTTTCTGATCTTTTGGGTAAAGGCCTGTGCCAAGGTGTCACTTTCTGTGTAATTTGTTCCGCAGGAGAGCTTTGGTGGTGGAGAAAAGCACCTTTAAGAAACAAGAGGATAAAGTTCCAGAGGAGGGAGGCCGACCTGGTTGATCATTGCATGTTTTAATCACTCTGGGATCTCAGGGACGTTTCCAAATAGCCTTGTTTCAAGTTCGCAACACACGATTGTCATTCGGACACTAAGTGCTTCCAATGTTGCCGTGGCAACAGGGTTTCTACCATGTGTACATCATAAAGTGTAAATGTGGTGTTAAGTTTGCAGAATCGAAGGATGGATTCTCTGAAAGAATAATAACGTTAAAGGGTGTCTAAGTTAGACTGGTTCTGTGAAAAGCATGCAGTGAGGGCTATTAATGGCCATTTGCACAGCCTTTTGGTAGATGTCATTCCTGTGGTATGTTGCTAACATACGTAAACGAAAACCACAACTCAATTATTTCATTATAAGATGAAAACAGCTAAATCTATATTTCCATAGAGATCGAGATTCTGGCTACCCCTTCTTTATTGTATAGTTATCGGTGGCAGCTGAGATTAACATCCCAGAAAGAAATATCTACTATTTTTCTTCCAGGTTTTATCGCGCACATTTTAAGCTCTGTTAAACACACTGCTATTTGTCTTACGATAGATACAAACTATCACAGGAGTCCTATCTCTGTTTGCATGAGCAGTCCTCGGGAATCCGAGTTGTTCGAGCACCTGCTCTATTGGCTAACACGTTTTGGGCTGCGAGTTACAGACACTCTGATACCAACTGCCTGGAGCAATAAGAGGATTTATTTTGTTCTTATCAAGACACTCAAAGGCATTACAGGCCTTGCAGGGTCTTTCGTTTTGTTTTCTTTTGTTTTTCAACTCTGCGTCTCCTGCTCCGCATTGTTGGTTTCGCTCGATCTAGTAGCACGATGGCATCAATGAATACAAACATCACTTCCACACACCCCAACAGTTAGAAAAGAAAAAAAAACCCACTTATGCTTGTGTATCTCTCCTGGAAGGGAGAAAACTATTTCTAGAAACCCCCAGGACATAGCTTTCCTGTGTTTTTGGCTAGAATTGCATCCCATGTCCATTCGTGAGCAAGTAACTGGCATGAAGCATAAGGTTAACAACCACAGGAAAGTCAGAAAGCGTACTGGAACAGGCCTTGCACTTGGTTGTCCCAGGTGGGTTTGGCTCTGTGGGGAGAGTGGCGCTTTAGATAAAACCTGAGGTTGTGCTGTAAAGGATACAGAAAGGATTGGATAGGTGGGCAGATAGTAGTGTCTGTTACACAAGGTCGATTTTATTTGCCCATCTGAGTGTATGTACAAAATGAAAGACAATACAACCAACCACCAAGGATACCTGTCTTTGAAATGCATCGCAGACCTTTCAAGGACTGGTAACTTATTGCACGAACTATAGGTATTTATGTTAATGTTACCATAAGTTTCTTTATTGCAGATGGTATTAGAGGAACCTAATTAAAAGTAGATAGGGTTGGCATATTTAGTCAGGCTTTAAATATAGAGTAGGGCTTATCCACAAAGTAAAACCTGTTTATATGTATAATGGCAAGTTGGTGTGAACATGTGTAAAATCTGCGGTGATGTAAAGTTAAACATGTTTTCTATAGCCAAGGCATCCCTCTCACGTTGTTTTGGGTGTAAATAATGTGTCGCATTAGCTCTTGGAGTGGATATCCACATGCCAGTCCCATCAAGAAGACTAAGTGCCTTCAAACACCATCCCCACCCCACGGAAGTCACCGAGAGGCCTTTGGCTAGAAAGTTCTGGATGTGGAGCCAGGGGGATGTCCCATGGTCTGGGAGAGCCACGGGGTCCAAACAGCAGGCTCCGGGCCCAGTGGTGGGTGCGTCGGGGAGGTGTGGGAATCCCTTTCCCAGTTGTACACAGAGACAAGAGCTCTGAATTCCATTTGAATCCACACATTGAAAAACCTCTGGTTAAAATAGTAATTTTTCCCGTAAGAGGCGGCCAAAGACGAGTGCAGAGGTCCCCTGCCACGTTCCCGGAGAAGGATCTGTGTGCGTGAACGTGCTTTGGAGGTTGGTCCTTTGAGGCCCAAATCTTCTCAAGGGCCCGGGGAACTGACGGGTTATGAATTAGGTGTGTTTTGTTAAGGTCACCTGGATTCGTCTTCGGAGAGTCTGACCCAGTGTGCTTGGGGGTGAAAGGAATGGGAGAAGAGATAGTGACTTGGATGTTCAGTACATGTTGACACTCCTGTTTTGGCCATTTGTGTTAAGGAATTTGGAAAAACAATACTTTATTTTTGTCAAACATAAGTGCCTTTACCTAACTATAAAATCAGCTTAGTTACTTTCATAAATACAACCCTTGGCGAGCTAAGCGATGCTAACCAGTTAGCTGTTTTCCCTTTCTAGACTATTTTGCAAGTGATCGTGGGCCCTTTATTCATTGGGAATGACTTTACATGTTAGCTAAGGTGACATGTAGAAGCAACTTTACAACATCAAGTATTTCCCACCGTATTTCATTAATGACACTCCCCACTGCTTAACACAAGTTGCATTTGGGTTGCCTTAAACTTCTGTGCGGTTGCAAGTTTAGGCATCAGTTTGAGAGGCACACTGACCTGTCCTCATTGCACGTGAGGCCATGGCTCTCCAGGTCTGTGCTTCCGTAGAGACGGGGAGCCTCCAGGACGGACCTAGGCGAGACCACAGCCACGGTGTCTGTGACTCAGATTTCCCAGTCTCCCTTGTGCTTATGTGAAGATGCGCACACACAGCGGCTACTTCCTTGCATACAGTCTGCAGTGTCATGAAAATTTGGTGGGAGGAGGAACTCTAAGACCAAGCTTATTATAGATTTCTGAGTTTATCTCATCATAGAATAGGAAAACATAAAGAGATTTTTATTATACTTTGCTAGAAACTCCACGTGAAGTTTTTCCCTGTGAAAACGTAGATGCGAATGTTTACCGCAGAAAGCATTTTAATTCTCCGGTGAGTAGAGATAACATAACCTATTTAATTCTTTAAAATTAATTTAGAAACAGCTTATTATGGAAAATGTTATTAGAATTATATATGCATATGAATATTTAATAGATTCATACCATCTTGCATACGATTTATTCAAAACGTTGCTTGTGGGCATGGTTTTGCATTTGAGCTCCTCAATAATTACAGATACACAGTGCCCAGGGTGACGCGTGTTTCAGATTTCCCAGACCCGGTGAGGACAGAGTCACGGCACACTTATCCTCAGATTCCTTATTTGAAAATCAACATTCTCCCTTCACAGTCTTCCCAGCATTCTCCCGGTGTGTACTGGGAGAGAATTTCAAAGGGGGGACGTAAACACTGAAGTCTCCTCCTGGTGCGTGAAAACTACAAATGAGAGCAGCAAACTCTTTCAGAAAAGTAATAATGGGCATCGGATGAGCTATTCGGACATCCAACATGAAGCTGTTCGTTAGATGCTCTTCTGTCATCATCAGAAACAGGATGGAGGTGTCCGGCCAGCCTGGGAAACTGAGTCAGAGAAGCTCTGAAAATGAAAAGCATCGGGGAATGGCAGCCGTTAAACAAGTGTCTTAATTTTGTAACGACTGACCGTGATTTTCATCAGAATGACTGTTGCATGCAGAGTGGGTTTATTCAATATGACTGTAGTTTTGAAATGTCCTCAGTGTTTCTCGCATCTTCTGATGTAAGATTTCCCTTGGGAATAGGTACTTCACCAGCACGTTCAGACTCGAGGGTGGGCGCCAACAGCAGGCCTGGCGCCTGAGAGCTGGCTCCTCCCGTTGCTCTAAGTCCTTATCCAACCGATTCTCACCTCAGCCGAGTGACTGACTACTGCCCTCCCCTGGACCTGCGGGTGGGGGTGCAATCGCTGTAACATGCTATATAGTACATGCATGTTATAGCAGATTTTAACGTTACACATTAAAATCATAGGAGTATGCACCTGGGCCATTAGGGCATCTAACAAATTAACAGTGAAGAAAAAGACACAAAAGCCAGCTATTTTTAAGCCATTTTATATTCTCTTTCTGCATCTTGGAAACAAGAATAATATTTACCTACAGATACCGAGCGTTTGATTATTTATTTGGATTTTCCCTGTGGTCTGCCAACATCATTTTTCTGGGTCTGTGAAATTTTGGAGTTCAGAAGATGCCACAACAGCAGAGGGGAGAGATGACAAGCCGTGACAGGACTTGTAGCCGGGGTCAAGTTTCACATCCGCTGAGCAAGTTCACGGCAGACAGCACCTTCTGGTTCCCAGCCTGGTCAGGACACATCACGAACTCCAGCCTCACCCACCTCTGGGTGCCTCCCGCGGCCTGGCTGGCATTTCTGTCTGATCAGAAAAAGTCGCTAATTGAATACAATGGGTTGCTATGAGAGGATGTTCACAGAATAAATAAACACAAATAAACACATGGACTAAGAGAGAAGCGAGTTTGTTCCCCTCATTGGAGGCGAGTCCTGGTCTGCTCGAGTCCCGATCCCGTGTCTCCTGGGCCCCGAGACACAGTTCCATTCTCGACATGTGGCCAGATGTGGCGGCGGAAACAGGAGAGCCGTAGAACGCTTTGCCCCGGCTTTACCTACACCTCCTTCCTTACACAATTTCCTCGAGCAGAGAATGAAAAACCCACTGTACGGAAAATGCTATCTTGCTAATACCTTTTCACTGACTGCCTCCTATTACAATCTTTAGACACTCATTTGGAAGCTACACATTATAAAATGCAAAAAAAAAAAAAAAAAAAGGAAGCAACAACAACAACAAAAAACACAGGCACAGAAGTGGTGCGGGCTGTTGGACCCTGGAACGTGAAGGCAGTGAGCAGGGGGAGCCACAGATGGGGGTCCTGACGCAGCCCCGCCCTCTGAGGGGCGCAGGTTCCCCGTGTTCTTTCTGATAAGGGACGGGTGGCCGGTTCGCGCCGGGCAGTAAATCCCACTCTGCTTGGCCGCCTGACCAGAGGGGCAGGGGCAAGAGGTTCCCCTTAGTCCCGCAGAGCCCAGCCCCAAGCGGGTACGTGATGGATGCAGGGGAAGCATTCGGCCGTGCGTCTCCGCCGCCCGCCCTCCAGGGCAGTGACTGGCAAGCGCAGTCACAGAAGGGCCGTGAGAACGGAGCCCGCCCAGACCATTTTCGGACCAACAGTGCACCTGGCTAGGACGTCCTTTATGCCAAGCGGACTGACGTGAAAACACAGGACAGAGCACCTCCAGAAGCTTCTGTGTGTGGGACAAGTGAAACAATGGGCACACGATATGTAGGAAAAGGATGCTTTATAGGAACAATTGACTGAGGAGTATGACTAAAGGGAAGGAGCATGGGCAATTTCTGGTTTTTCCGTTTAATTAGAAAAATCAGCCCTGGCTGGTGTAGGTCGGTGGATTGAGCATGGGCCTGTGAACCAAGGGGTTGCAGGTTCGATTCCCAGCCAGGGCACATGCCTGGGTTGTGGGCCAGGTTCCCAGTAGGGAGTGTGCAAGAGGCAACCACACGTTGTTGTTTTTCTCCTTCTCTTTCTCCCTCCCTTCCCCTCTCTCTAAAAATAAATTTAAAATATTAACAAAATAGAAAATAAAAGTAATAGGTTCACATATTAAATACCATAGCACAGAAAAAAGTCAGAAAGCAGAGGAAATATGCCCCATCCATTCCCCATCCCACTTTCCAGAGGCAAATTCTATGAAGTAGCTCAGTTCTATTTCTATGTTTACCTACAAAACTCTAGAAAATATTCTTAATCCTCTGTTTCCTGACTTCAATTTCAGACTATTACCTATTCTCAGTTATAACAGGTGAGGATTCAGCTTATCTTCATCATCTACCACTCAAAATTGGATATTTATATGATTACCCTTATTAGTTACTATGGTTTTTTTAAATAGTAATATATTTAGCCCTGGCTGGTGTGGTTCAGTGGACTGAGTGTGGCCTGCGAACCAGGGGGGTAGCCGGTTCGATTCTCCATCAGGACACATGCCTGGGTTGCGGGCCAGGTCCCTAGTGGGGGACCACATGAGAGGCTACCACACCTTGATGTTTCTCTCCCTCTCTTTCTCCCCTTTCTTCCCCTCTCTCTGAAAAATATATAAACAATCTTTTAAAAAATGTTAAAAATAATAATATATTTAAAACTACTTTTTTGCCATATGCTTTTAATTAATAATCCCATATTATTATCCTTTCTTCCTAGTGTGTCCCTTTCTGTTACTTTTTCAAGTTCAAGGTTATTCAGTGTACATTCTGCCTTGCAATATATTCCACATGTTAAATAGACATTCTGTTCACACATAGATCTGTGCATGTGCTTATGGTTATATATATTTGTGTACGTAGATGACCTCTCAGGGAGTAACATTGTTCCGTATGAAGAGTGTGTTAGCAGTAGTCACTGTCAGGCCAGCGGTGCATGGGCGTTACTTTCCCTCCTGGCCCCACATCGAGATGCCTTGACCCCTTCACGGAGCTTCCACTTGTGCCCTGGGTTTGTCTGCTCCTTCTCCTTTCAGACTGTCTAACCGCAAGTAGCCATGATATGGAAACAAACACTGATTTGGGTGGTGATTGTTATAAACAAATGTGGTTCAGTGAAAATCAGGGACTGGGGGAGGGGCTCCTTTAGAGAGGGTGAAAGGGAAGGTCTCCCTAGGCAGACGGGACAAAGGTTAAGACGTGGGTGGTCGGGAGACGCTGCCCTGGCGGGGTCTGGGGACCAGGCTCCGCTGGCTGAGGAAGCAGGGAGGCGGGGCAGACCCAGAAGGATGAAGACGGCGTCTAGTTTGCATTGAGCCATCGGTGTAAGGAATTTACGGATATGAGAACTGTTTAGGGCAAGTAGGCTGGGGTGTGGGTGTGGTGGGAGAAATGTTGAAATGCACTAGCTATCAAGTGCAAATGCAGTGCGGTGATAAACAGATACACGCATCTGCGTTTCCAAGGAGGGTCAAAGTGAAGCTAGAATGACACCCTGAGAGTTTTGGTGCCACTCGATGCCCGAGGGACTGGGTAAAATCTACTACGGTGCAGAGGATAGGAACTCCAGTACTCAGGGGCAGAGAAAAGTGACCACTGGGGAGATCAAGAAGGAGCCATCAGTGAAAAGTTAGAATTTCCTGTCTAGTCTACGAAGTATCCATCCCAGTGTCTTCCTTCGTAACGCTTTCCTATTCATATTGGTCGCCTCTTTCCTGCTGGCAGCTGGCCACATGCTTAGCTCTCCAAGGTTTGTTTTCCCGTTGGAGATGGAAGCACGGGGTGGCTGGTGTGGATTTCCACTCTTACGGTGAAAACAGATTTGTGGGACCCTGGAGGCAGAGGCGGGGCCAATCAGGTAAAAGACCCGGGGGTCAGTTGTGTTAGACTAGATTTAAAGTTTTCTGTTCATGTGTCAGGGCTCTGCACTGACGATATATTCAGGAATTTAGAATAATGTTTATTTCATTCTACTTACTATGATTTTCTGCTTTACAGAAATCATACAAATGATACTTTCCAAATACATAGGTTGCATCTTCACAAATGATGGGAAGTAGGAATTTCGACATAGCTTCAGATAGAACATGTATTGACAGGCAAACGAGAACTTAATTTTATCTATTCTCTGCAAGAATTCTGGCCAAAATAACTAACTTAGAAAAAGCCATCAATTGAGCAAAAACAGTAAATAAACCATCATAGTTGCTGTGGATTTCATTTGCCGATATTTCTACACTCTCGCTGATAAAGATGCAATTTCAATGATTTTTTCATTTTGTTTTGCTTGTGAAGGAAAGCAAAAAATAAAATGTGAGAATATCAAGTAGAGAGAATTGACTTACTGCTCTTGCTGTGTGTGTTTTGTGCTGTATTTTCTTATCAATAGATTGTCATTTTGTAGAAAAATTCACATTCGTTTAAACCAGAATGACAGGGTGTGCAATAGGGATTTGAAAAACAGTCAGTCTGAATGTATTCCATTACTTCCGTTCTTGACATAAATGCACATCACGCTGCTGATCTTGCTCGGTGATTTCATTTTTTCCATCTTAACATTTCTGTTTTGTCAAAGTCCACGACTTCCTGTATGTCTCTTTCAAAAACTACTCATTAACCCATTCTCACCAGTGAGGCCATGCCATTAGATGCCAAAATTATAAACTCAGATCATTATAGGTTTAAAATGTACTTCACATGTGAATCAGTGCTTTATTAACAAGTTCCTTTTCACAACGAGAGCCCGAAGAATCCTCTGAGCAGACTTGCCCCCATTTGGCTGGTGGTGCTCACCCAGAGCGAGCAGGTGAGAACTGAGTATTTCCCCTTCTCACACACTCAGATCTCTCTCGTCTCAAACGTCTGTGTTCTGTCGATTTTTAATTTTTTTTTGGGTTTTACGCGATATTCTTGTTGTTCTTGTTTCTAAAAGGTAATGTGTCTTCCCCTTGACACCATGGGACATGGGGCCCCTGTGAATTAAGAAGGCTATACTTATGGGATTTGTATTTAGAATTTATATCGCCGAAAAAATTCAGGGGCATTCCTTCAAGGCCTTCGCTGTAAAATGATCAGTTATTCATGATCGTCTTATTTCGGCAGCGTCTGTTTAATTAGTCTTCAAAACGTGCGTGTCTAAAATGTTGTTCAGAGGGCAGGAACCTCGCACTAAGGGTCCACGCACAACCCAATGAAAGGAGTAAGTAAAAGAGCAAAAACAAGAAAAAAAGTTGTCAAAGACGAGTAGCAGATGAGTTGCAAATGAGTAGCCCGCAGGTCAAACTCAACTCTGTAATATTTCTGTGAGCCGGAAATTCCTTTTCACATTTTGTTCCAACATTATATAAAAAATCCAGCTCTCTCTGTCTTCTTTAAAATTAGAAAATAATAAAGAAAGAGGGAGCTGGCCACATCATATCAACCGGGCACCACCCTGCGGGAGCTGAGCAGGGTCATAGCCCCCTCTGACCCGCCAAGGCCGCAGACTTCCCGACCGCTGGTGACTTGTGTGCCCTCCTCCACCCGCCTCTGCGCCCTCCTGCCTCTCCAGGCCCCAACTGCAACCGTCCTTAAATCGACCATGTTGTTCAGAGACCGATGGATGAAAAAGACATCATCTGCCCCTCTTCAACATAGTCCGTACAATGGGGAGGTGAGCATGGGTTAACGGTGCCGTCAGAGTGGCCCTGGGCAGTGTTCTAACCCCGGTGGCAGGGAGCCCCTCCCTAGACTGCCAGCCCGGCGCTTCGAGAGGAGGCGTCTGGTGCATTGTTCTCTGTGACCACTGGTGTTCCGTCTTGTGTTTATTCCCCACGAACGTGCCTGCTGGACGGCGTGCCCTCTTCGCAGGTTTAAAGGGCCTGAGGATGGAATGAACCTTCAAAGAGTCAAAGGTATTTTAGCCCCGGCTTGGGTTCATCACCTTAGAAACTTAGTAGACTTTCCTATTTGCTTCCTAGTATTCTACGTGTCAGTAACAAACAAAAGTTCTTTCTCAGACAATAATTCTTACGATTGATTTCTTCTTTTGCCTCTCAATCCCTCATCCATCTCTGTCTCTCTCTCTCTCTCCCACATATACCCCTCATTTGGAAGCCAGCTGAGGCCACTGCAGATGAAAAAAAGACTCCATGGAAGTCCCCACCCTTAATGTGACCGGTGCCCCTGTCAGGGTTTTAATGGCCTTTGTCTTTCAAAGGCTCTTTCATCCTACCTCTTACTATCTGAGGTCTCAAACGGTCAACTCTTCTGATTCCTAAATCCCTAAAGTTGTTTCTACTCTCTCCTGTGTGTTACCCTTCTGCTTAGAATCCATGCCTCAACTCACCCTTTCCTTAAAATGCTTTGCTAAAACCGGAAAGTATGCCAGCATACCTACCATTCTGACTTTTCCCCCTGTTATTTCACCCAGAGCTAGCTTTAATCTGCCTTCCCAGTACCACAGGCCGGAGATTTATCATGCATTTGCCACTCTGTAACGTGGCTCTCTATCTTTCCAACCTTCCTGCCATTCAGCCGTATTCAACACTTGAGGTTCAAGGTCTCTCTTGCTTATGGCATCTCAACAGGCAGTGACACACACACACACAACACACACACCACACACGGGCCAGGTCTGTAGTTCCATGCACTTCTTCAGCCCAGTGGCACCTTCTCACAAAGGAGAGAGAAAGGAATGCTACAGTCCAGGCTGTGTGTTCAGACAGGAGCGGAAACCGGTTTGAGGGTCCGTTAGCCGTCTCCGCCCCAGACGACGCTAATGCCAAACACTCCAACACTCCCCCAGAGGAAAAATAAGGACCAGGTACTTTGACAACACCGTTGCCTGGATTTCTTTCCATTCGCACATATCTCTCAGTGAGGACTTCACTCTCTACATGTCGCCGTGCTGCATGGGAGTAGCTAGCTGGTCCGTGCAAATGTGTTACAGGAGATTGCAGGCGGTAGAGCAGGGTCTTCCGTTTCAGCAGCTTCTCCTGCCCTGCTCCCCAGGAGGGGGAGGCCTCCTGCGAGAGGGTGCAGTGACATTCTGAACCCGGTTTGGTGGGTTTCTCCTCACGTGACAGCCTCCCTCTCTCATCTGTAGCGTTGGATCAAGCCGATGGCTATGGGAAACCTGGGAGTGGACAGCAAAGTTTGACTCAAGATGGACTTTAAATCGACATGGAGTTTGTCAATTACTCTGTTAAACTGTGGACAGTGTTTAGTAGCTTGGGGACCTATGTTTTTAGCATTTTGTTTTCAGAGAAAACACTCAGATTTCTTAGAAACTTAAAAGGTTTTCTATTGCTTCAATTATTTTCATACCACCAATACACTATTGGTTAAGAAACAGGATTTTTAAAGTGTTATCCTGTGTTTAAAGTGGCTTTTGTGATTTTTACTTTTTTTCTGAGTCTTTAATTTGCATTTCTGGTAAGAAGGGAAATGTTAAAGGCTCAGAAGTGGCTTTATTTTCGGTAAGCAAAAGGCTTCAGTAGAAAATAAAAGAGAGAGAAAGGAAACAAGAACGGAAAGACATTATCTTTCCTTAGTCTGAGCGTGACCGCGCTTTATCAGAAGGAAGAAAGAGTGGCTGAAAGCATCCCGCGGCCCCTGCCTTCTTCCCCACCATCTTTCCAGGAACCACTAGCCAAAGCCAGTGGACTGCCGACTTACAATAGATGCAGGGAGGCTGAGAAGCTGGCTCACCCTACTCCTAAGGGGGCCCAGGATGCTACATACTGTTCAAGGTCAAGCATAGTCTTACTCTGTACCAATTGCATGCTCATCTAAAAATATGGGCCCTAGCCTTACCTCTGGACATTCCTCAGGCTGCGTGAAAAAGGGAGGCCATTAACCGTGTGCGTACCTTATTACAGAATTAAATGGTTACTTTTAACTCATGTGTAATAAAATGCCTTTGTCACCTGCGGGGTAGCCCATATACTGTTTTAATTTTAAGAGAAAACGTGTGATCTACTTTGTAAAGCTTGAAACTCTGGGGCAGACAGTAATATGTAACTAATATGTTTCATGTGGCAGAGTTGTTAAATAAGTCAGATCCAGCAAATTAGAGAAAAGTATTGAAAATTAATATTGCAGTGTGTCACCTTCTTGTACAAAAAAGACAAACATGGCAAATATGTACCTAGTGTCATTGCTGAAGATGCATATTTGTTAAGATAACACAGGGATGAGTAACAGACATTGAAGTTTATATTCCTACGTGTCTGAGCAGCGTAATTCGCTCCGAGGATAAACAAGCTGCACAGTGTATCCCGACAGCTAGGTGGCGCTGCTGCATTAGCCTTTCAGTCCTAGCAGAGCGAATTCAAAGTCAGACTACATGTTCCAGTCCCGTGGTCTAACCTCCAAATGAGACTCAGCTGCACATTTCGGAAATGATTTAGACAACACTCGTGAGTGGGCGCTGGAAGTGCTATCCGTCTTCAGAGAACAGTAGCTAGCTGCCTTCTAGACTCCCGGGTCATGCATGTGGACCTTGAATTCCCCATTGTATTTTTAATTTTATGGAAAAACTAATATCCTTGTACTAAAAGAAAGGAGTTTGATTTACATAAAAGGTTCCTTGGAATGGGGGGCGGGGTGGAAACACGCACCCGAATATTAAAAAGAGCTCATTGGAAGCAACTGCGTTACCATCAGAGGGTAGGAGCGCTGTTTCACTGCCCGCAACCGAAGGGGCACGTGACATCGCTGAGGCTCTACCTCAAGCCAATATTTAACTTTCGAATATAAACATGCAAAATTAAATGATACCATCAGGTATGTGTGTAAGGCTTATGGTGTCAGGGACTGCTCTAAATACTTTGCACGTATTAACTCGCTTATTCCCCACAACCTCAGATGTAGGCACGTGACGTGCCCCTTTCCCTGGAGGAGGGTCCCGGGAAACAGGGAGGAGAGGTAACCCGCCCAAGCCTGCAGCTACCGGGTAGAACGAGCTTCGAATACAAGAATTTCCTGTCTTCATCACTGTGCTAAGCTGCCTTTACAAGAGCCGTCTAACCCTTGCTTAAATGATCTGAATATGATCCAGATGCTTATAATGTACAAAATTAATAGAAATGGAAAAGGGAATTGGACATTTGTTTTGATATCAACGTGATAGCAATAGGATCAATAACTCTATATCTTAGAAATACTATAGAATTTAAACTTTACTTGCATATAATTTAAACATGTTAGAGAATGTAAGGCACGTCAAAATTACATCAAGTTCCCTATGAACTGGCTACAGAATAAAAACCCAGCGGAAACCAGCAGGAGTGACCCCCAGATAATGATGTAGAAATGCATTTCTTTGAATTTTTCTCTTCTTTCTCTTTTCATCAGTAGGATCCTTGACAAATAATCTCTCGTATCTTAAACATCTTTTTTCTAAAAGTCAAGTACAGGACTTTAGGAAGTATTTTAATGTTCCGTGGATAGACAACTGCTGAGCCCTTACAGCCAGCTGGGAGCAACACCAGGAAAAGCCACAGAACCAAAGAGAACTGCTTCTGTTTGTATTCTATCGCCACTGAACAAATTACCAAACAGTAATGGCTTTAAAACAGCTCCCAGCTCTGCCGTTCAAAACCCAGGGGTCCTCAGTCCTCGGAACAGGGTCTCATCAGGCAGAATGAGGATTTTGACAAGTCTGAGCTCCTCTCTGGGGGGATGAGGAAGAACCAAACTGGCTGGGAAAAGCCAGTTTCCTGTGGTGGTAAGACTGAGGTCCCCACTTGTAGCTTGCTGTTGGCCAGGAGTTTGCTGACCAGCTTCTAGAAAGCTGCCCTCATTCTGGCTTCCTGGCTTACTCCATCTTTAACTTTTGCCTCAGTCTCCCAAGCCAGCTGCCATGTATCAAATCCTTCTCATTCTGCGGATCTCCCTGACTTCCCATGTGCCTTCCTCTTCTGCTTTTTAAAGGCCATGTGGTCCACCCTGACTGGGTGGCTCAGTTGGTTGGAGCATCGTTCCAGTGTCCCAAGATTGTATGTTTGATCCCCGGTCATGGAAGATTATTAGAGTCAACCCAAAATGCACAAATAAGATGAATTAGTGGAATAACAAAATTAATGTTTCTTTCTCTCCTTTCTGTTCTCTCACCAATAAAAACTCAGTAAACAAAAATAAAGGTTACGTGTGGTAAATCAGTCACACGATGACGAATGGCCACATTTAAGGTCAGGTGACCGGGACTTTCATCACGACTGCAAAATGCCAGCAGCACCGAGATTCGAATTTGATGATGACCCAGGAGACAGGCGTCTTAGGGAGTCACCTTTGGAACGTCACCTACCAAGTCTCTGACACCATCAAGGAGCACTTTTCATTCCTCGTCACTGGACATACTGTTCCTAATGTTAAGATGAGTATTATCGTGTATAATAAATTCAGAGATTAAACAACCAAAAGTGTAATAATAGCCAGCCATCAATTAAGTACAGTACATGTTCTTGGCAGCTTATACACATTTTCTCCTTGGATCTGTGCACAGCTCCCCAAGCGGGAGGCTGAGTTTCATAGACTTTTAGTGACTCCAGGCAACCGGTAAACGAGGGGAGCCAGACATCAAGACAAGACTTGAATGATATAGCGTCTTTGCTTTCCGCAACGCGGGTGAAGGGAAAGGGATCTGAGAGTCTTGTCCTTGAGAGGGGAGTTACGCTTCCAGCAGAAAGATGGAATGAAGTCTGTTATGCAACATCAGTGGTGATTAATGGTTCATTACAGAGAGCATCAAATATTTCAGATGCATACACCTGTGAGTGATAGTGTCCATTTTATTATAATAATAAAGGAAGTTATGTGTGTGTGTGTATCTAAGATGAACACAGAGATGATAAAAGCTGTTCTAGAACAATTATTGAGATAAGCCTTCATCAGGAATGAAGAAACGTAAGGAGGACCTACAACCTCGACTTGTGAAGATGGCAATCGTGTATTTATTTACTATCCTTGAGCACCAGACTAAAGGGCATTATTTAAAATTGGGGTATCATAGGGCAGATTTCAGAAAGAAACCATCTTAGTTGCTAATAAACTCTCAGAGCGCTCCTCTCATATTAACAGATAAAACAATCTCATCAGATGCACGCACTAGAGAACCACAGATGCCAAAAGACGTGTTTAGAATGACACCAATGAGTTCACCTCTCAGTGTGGGGTTTTAAAACTGCCAATGGTAAGAGTTCCACAAAGGGATGGAACTTGCAGAAATGCAGTAGGCAATTTAGGTTCTGGGAAAAAAAATAGGAATATTGGGCAAAGCTGGTGCCTGGCAAGACAACTTTATGCAGAAGTCCTCACCTTCAAATCTTGTTACTCCCTCCACAGTGTAACGCTCATCAAGGCTCATCAAGGTTCTTTCTTGGTCTGTAATGTCATGGTCTTTATTCTTCCTCGGTGGTTCTTTGTCTGCTCCCTTTGCTTTAAACAATTCCTAATGCAGATGTGCCCCGAATTTTTCACTCTCATCCTGAGATTGTGGCCGCGCCTCTCTTCAGCATACTGGACATTCCTGTCTGATGTTTTATTACTTTCTAAACCTCAGTCATCAAAATTGACGTCAGTATCTCCAAACCTCGAAGTGGCTCGCCCTGACTACTCTGCCCCTGTCCGCAGTGACACTTTCCTCCATCTCACCGAGACTTCTGTGACTTCCTCTCCTTCCTTCCTGCACTCAGAGTCACAGGTAACATTCGTGCGGGCTGTGCACTGCCCAGCGCTGAGGGGCCCCGGTGACATCGTAGGCAGTGTAGACTACAGAATGACCATGACAATGTGGGGGCAGATGACAGCGCGGGATTTCACGGAGAACACTTTTTCTCCAGCGTCAGGTCCTTAGAGGTGAGTGACAGCGTGTGAGGAGGAAGTGAGGAGATCCTAGGAAGTGGACACAGCCGGTGTGTAGTCCACACCTCACAGGTTCTCCAGTGGGTAAGTCAGATCCACACCCACGAAGGAGCCTGCATGATGCCGGTGCAGCAAGACGTTCTACCTACGATCGGAGCACATACACGGGCAGAGAGGGTAAAGTCATTACACATACAAGGGTTAAGGAGAGAGGCAATAAACGGTGTAACGATGTGAACTTCCTGTGTGTGCTTTGCTCACACTATAGAGCACAGAACATGGGATGATCCCATGGGTCGAATCTAGCCCAGCTACTCTGCTTAGCCATTCCCCAAACATGTTCCCCCAGGTAACCTCCGGGACACAGAGGACTCAGAGCCCAGGGCTAGGGGCCACTGGTTGCAGGGAGAGGGTGGGGTGGTCGCAGCCCCTCCCCCCGCTTTGCTCCACCACTTTGTGCAATCTGCAGGAAGTTTGCCAGAGGACCCGTGCGGGAGACGTTTTCCTACTACCATGTTCTGAGTCAAAATAGTAAACCACTGGAGCTGAATGACAGCGATCCTCTGAGCAGCACACAGGCCTGTGGCGCTGCAAAGGGCATCGCCCAGGCTCAGGGACGTTGAGTGCTTCCCGCACACAATGTTGCATTCGTTTCTCTCCATGGCGTTCGCGGGGAGTTTTACGCTGATGTTGTGCTTTGAATGCGGCCGTGGCTGCTGCCTCGCATTAAGCACAGGCTGTCCCAGGGGCAGGAGCAGACATCACCTGTCTGCAGAGGGTATCCGCGGCGGGTAACAAGGCCCCGGGAGCTTTACATACATTAATAATTTGCATTTGTCGCCCTGGCTGGTGTAGCTCAGTGGATTGAGCGCGGGCTGCGAACCAAAGCATCGCAGGTTTGATTCCCAGTCAGGGTACATGCCTGGGTTGCAGGCCACAGCCCCCAGCAACCACACATTGATGTTTCTCTCTCTCTCTCTTTCTCCCTCCCTTCCCTCTCTAAAAATAAATAAATAAAATCTTTTAAAAAAACTTGCCTTTGTCGACAACTTCTGCTGCTCCTCTGTGCTCAGGCACCTATCGTGATAACTCCTCTCTGGCTGACCACTTCACCCTTGCTGAAGCCCTCAGAAGCAGCCCGCCTTGCCTTCGGGAGCAGCCCCGAGGGGACAGGACAGCCTGTGCGGCCCCGTCTTACAGAGGGGACAGGCGCGCCGCGCCGGAGACAACCCTGGGAGCACGTTCGGCTCACCTGGAGCTCCGAGCGCATTTTTGCCCGGTCCCTGGAGTCCTCACTACGTCCGCTGCCTTTTTTTTTTTTTCACTTAAAAATACTTTTAGTGCAATATAATGTCTGCTCTTTTTCCGTATCTTTAATTACATTATTGCTAGATCTAACTCCTTTAAATGTTTGTATTCGATGTGCTGGGGCGACATTGATTAGTGACAGCGCGGAGGGCGCTGTCGAGTTCTATAACACGTCGTCTGTGTCAGCGCATCGCGCTGGGTGCTCGCCTCCCGAAGGCGGGCCTTCTTCTGACGTCATGCATTTGGCCCCTTTCCTCTCTGCAACCTCCCCCTCCCCCTTCCCCCGGGTGACTGCCAAGCCATCGTCTGTGTCTACGACTTTTTGTTGGAGTGTTTATTTTGTTTGCTCATTTGTCACTGTCAGTTGTACATTCCACCTATGAGAGAAATGGCATGGTTCTTAGCCTTTTCGTCTGACTTCTTTCACGTAGCAGGATATTCTCACGATCCATCCACGTGGTCACAAATGGCAGTGTTTCATCTTTTCTTAGGTCTGAGTTGTGTTCCACCGTATGTGTGCACCGTATCTCATGAATCCGGTCCTCTGTCGGGGGTCACCTTGGTTGTCGCCATGTCTAGGCCACCGTGAATAATACTGCAATGCATACAGAGGCACATATGTCTTTACAAGTAAATGTTTTCAACTTTTTTCTGATAATTGCCCAGAAGAGAGATTGATGCATCATATGGTCATTCTATTGCTATTTTTCTTTTTAGAAACCCCCATACCATTTTTTCCATACTGGCTGTTACCAGTTTACATTCCCACCAGTGGTGAGCGAGAGTTACTTTTTCTACACAACCTCTCCAACACTTGTTATTGCCTGCCTTATTGATAACAGCCGTCCTAACAGGTGTGAGGTGGTCTCTCCTTGTAGTTTTCATTTGCACTTCCCTAATAGCTAGCGAAGTTGAGAATGTTTTTCTATATTTGATGGCAACTTTTATGTCTTCTTAGAAGAAGTGTCTGTTCACATCCCCTTTGTAATTGGAGTGTTTGCTCTGTTGCTGATGTTGCTGAGTTGCTTGCACCCCTTCTACATTTGGGATAGTAACCCCTGATTAGAGGTGTAGTTTGCAAATATGTTCTCCCATTGGTTGGTTGCCCTTTTGTTTTGTTGATGGTTCTCTTTCTCTGTACAGAAGCTTTTTAGTTTGATACAGTCCCGTTCATGTATTTTTACTTCTACTTCTCTTGCCTGTGAGGTCGAATTCATAAAGTCCTCTCTAACACTAGGGTCCATAAGTATAGCACTTATGGTTACCTTCATGGAATTTATTGTTTCTGATCTTATATCACGGT
Source organism: Phyllostomus discolor (assembly GCF_004126475.2). Lineage (NCBI taxonomy): Eukaryota > Metazoa > Chordata > Mammalia > Chiroptera > Phyllostomidae > Phyllostomus > Phyllostomus discolor. The sequence goes on along the minus strand of NC_040913.2, from coordinate 89,316,481 downwards.
CTTTGGTCAATTTTGAGTTATTTTTTGTGAATGGTGACTAGTAGCAGTCTAGTTTCATTCTCATTTTCACAGCACTATTTATTAAGAAGGCTTTATTTTCTCTAGTGTATGTTTTGGCTCCTTTGTTGAAAATTATTTGCCCATATATATGCTGGTTTATTTCTGGACTCTCAATTCTGTTCCATTGTTCTTTTTGTCTGTTTTCAGGCCAGTACCATGCCGTTTTGATTATTGTTGCTTTGTGGTATAATTTGAAGTTAGGTAGTGTGACAGCTCCAGCTTTGTTCTTTCTTAGGTTTGCTTTGTCTACTCAGGGTCTTTTGTGGTTTCATACAAATCTGATGATGTTTTTGCTCTATTTCTTTAAAAAATTCCATTAAAATTTTGATGGGGATTGCATTAAATTTGTATGTTGCTCAGATAAAGTGGCCATTTTAACTATGTTGATTCTTCCAATCCACAAACAAAATATCTTTCCATTTCTTTATATCTCTTTCAATTTCTTTTAATAATGTCTTATAGTTTTCACTGTATAGGTCCCTCACATCCTATAATGATTATTCTAGGTATTTTATTTTATTTTTTACTTCAATGGCAAATGAACTTTTTTTTAATTTCCTTTTCTGAAATTCCAGTGTTAGTATACAGGAATGAAATGTATTTTTTTACACTGATTTTGCATCCTGCAACTTTACTGTATCTATTTTTTCTAGTAGATTGTTAGTGTTGTGTTTAGTAGTGTTTTTAATGGAAAGAATTATATTGTTTGCAAAAAGTGACAATTGTACTTCTTCATTCCCAATTTGGGTGCCTTGTATTTCTTTCTCTTGCCTGATTGCTTTGGCTAGGATTTCCAGTACAATAGTAAATATCAGTGGTAAGATTGGACATTCTCTTCTTGTTTCTGATCTTAGAGGAAAAGCTTTCAGTTTTTCAGCACTGAGTGTAATGTTAGCCAAGGGCTTGTCATATATGGCCTTCCATATGTTGAGGTACTTTTCTTCTATAATCGTTTTCTTGCCTGTTTTAATAATGAGTAGATGTTGTATCTTATCAAATGCTTTCTATGCCTCTATTGTTATGGTCATATGGTTTTTATCCTTTATGTTGTTAATGTAATGTATCACATCAATCAAGTCTCATATGTTAAACCATTTGTGTGCCCCTGAAATAAGCCTCACGTGATCATGCTGTATTACATTTTTAATGGAGTGTTGTATGCAATTTGCTAGTACTTGGTTTAGGGCTTTTGTATCAGCTTTTCATTAGAGGTATTGGTCTGTAGATTGTGTGTGTGTGTGTGTGTGTGTGTGTGTATTCTTGCCAGGTTTTCGTTTAAGGGTAATATTGACCTCAGAAAATATGTTAGGAAGTATTGCCTCTTTTTATAATTTTTGGAATAGTTTGAGAAAGATAGATATTAAATCTTTAAATGTTTGGTAGAATTCACAAGTAAAGACATCTGGTCCTGAACCTTTACCTTTTGGGAGGTTTTTGATGATTTGTCAATTTCCTTTCAATGTGTTTATTGATCTATTTAGATTTCCCAGTTCCTTGTGATTCACTCTGGGAAGGTGTGCATTCCTAAGAACTTGTCCATTTGTTCTAGGTTATTGAGTTTGTGGCATACAGTCTTTCATAGTATTCTTGTATGATTGTTTGTATTTCTGTGGTTCCCATCATAATTTCTCCTCTTTTATTTCTGATTTTATTTATATTTTTTCTTTTCTCTTTTTCCCTTAGTAGGTCTAGCCATAGGTTTGTCGAGTTTATTAATCTTGGCAAGGGACCAGCTCTTCGTTGCATTAATGTTTTATTCTAGTTTTGTTTTCTATTTTATTTAATTTTGCTGTGAATTTTTTATTATTTCCTTTCTTCTACTTAGTTTGGTCTGCATTTTTTTCTTACCTAGTTCTTTAAGATGTAAAGTTGGGTTGTTAATTTCTTGAGATAGGCCTGTAATGATGTAAACTTCCTCTTATTACTGCTTTTGCTGTATTCTGGAAGTATATATATGTCATATTGTCATTCACATTGGTCTAAATGTATGTTTTGGTCTCTCCTTTTACTTCTTCTTTGACCCAATCATTCCTTAGTAGCATTTTGATTCATTTTCCCATAGTTGTGGGTTCTTTTTCTCCCACTTTTTTTCTTTTTGCAGTTGACTTCCAGTTTCAGAGCATTGTGATCAGAGAATATGCTTTGTATAATTTCAGTCGTCTGAAATTTTTGAGGCTAGTTTTGTGTCCCAACATATGGTCTGTCCTTGAAAATATTCCATGTGCACTAGAGAAGAATATATAACTTGGATTTCTGAGATGAAAGGCTCTGTAAATGTTGATTATCTTCATTGTGTCTAATTTTTAAGGTTATTTCTTTAATGATTGTTCTGTTTGGACGATCTATTTATAACCTTCCGGTGGCTATTTAGGTACCTCATTATAACCGGGTTTTGTCAGTTTCTCCCTATAGTTCTGTTGTATGTTGATGCTTCCTGATTGTGTGCATATATCTTCCTGATGTATTGTCCTTTTATGATTATAAAATGTCCATCTTTGTCTCTAGTTACATTTTTGATCTTGAAACCTGTTTTGTCAGGCATCAGTACAGACACACCCACTTGGGTGTGACATTCTCTGGGTGACATTTGCTTGAGGAATCATTTCCCACCCTTTTACTTGGAGTCCGTGTTTGTCCTTGAGGCTGAGACACATCTGTGGAGGGAAGCGTGTGGTCAGGTTTCATGTCATGATCCGCTCTGTTACTCTTTGCCTTTTTCCTGGTGCGTTCCATTCAGTTATAAGTGGGGTGATTATGGATACACGAAGATTTCCTATAGTCATTTTATCTTTTGTTTTCTGGTAACTCTGTCCGTTTCTCTTCCCTTGTGTTTCTGTATGTTGTTTTAGTTTGGTGATATTCAATGACTTTTTCCTCTGTTTCCTCTTTTTTAATGTTATGCCTCTGTGTGTGTGTGTGTGTGTGTGTGGCGGCCATTAGGTTTATGCACAAGAAAGTTTCCTATACACAGTGGTCCTTTTTCCTTCCAAATGCATCTGATCTCCATTTCCCTTTGCCAGCTTGGACCTCCACACCCATCCCTTTCATGTGTCTGTTGTCATAAATTATTCCTAGTTATGCTGTGAGTTTATTTCCAAATTGCAGTAGCTCCTGTGTTCTTCTTTCTGTGTATAATGGCCTATTCTGATTGCAGAACCATTAAAAACAGATTGCAGTGTCCTGCTTCTGTCTGTTAGTCATCTCACTGAGGATTTTGTACCCTTTGTCTTGGTGCTTCAGGTAGAATAACCGTCTCCAGTCCTGCTTGTAATGAAGGTTTCAGGGCAGCAAATTCCCTCAGCCTCTCCATGTCTGGGACAGCCTTTGTTTCTCTTTCATGTCTAATGGATAACTTTGCTGGATATATTATTCTTGGCTAGTAATTGTTGTCTTTTAATACTTTAAATATTTGTTTCTACTGTCTCCTAGCTTTTGGGTTTCTGCTGGAGGGGAAAATACGACTATAGAATAACAGGACTAATTTTATAGGCTACCTTCATCTTTTCCCTGGCCGTCTTGAGAATTCTTTCTTTGTCATTCATTTTTGATAATAGTAATAGTATTACCTTGGAGAAGAGCTTTCTGGATTTAGGTAATTAGATGCTTCATTTAATTTTTGTATTTGGGGATATAGCTTTTTTTGTATGATTGGTGACTCCTCATCAGCTCTATGTTTGAAAGGCCCTCTGGTCCACTCTGGCTCTCTCCTCCTTCTGACGGACCCACCATTCTTGCATTGCTCTGTCTGATGCGGTCAGTTAGTTCTCGCAGCATTCCTTCATTTTTTTTTTTAACTCTCAGATCTCTCTCTCCCATCTGTGTCAATTTTAGACGTCTGTCTTTGATACCACTACTCCTCTTCTTCATCCGGTCAGCTGCATTTCCTGAGCTCACTAGTTCACTCTTTCTCTCTTCTACTGGGTTCTTTACCACCAGGATTTCTACTTGGTTCTTTTTTAAAGTGTCAGTCTGTTTCGTAAAGTACTCCTTTTGTTTGTTGATTTTACGTATGGGTTTATTAAACTGCCTGTCTGCATTTTCTTGCATCTCATTGAGTTTCTTCTGAGCTGCAGTCTTGAATTTGCCATCGTTTTTCAAATCCCATATTCCTGTCTTCAAGTTTATTTTCCATTTTCTTTCTGATACCTTGCTACCTCGCTTATTCATGCCACTTGATAAGTTCCTTCACTGCCTGGGCCTTTATGGAAATAAAGCCTGTATTAGTAGTAGTAGTAGCATTGATTATTAGTTATTATTTTAATTTTAAGCGTTTTTTTATTAAGTTGATAAGGAGTCTTTCTTTTGCTTTCCAGTAGGTGGCGCAAAGTGCAAGTTTTTTGTTTTTCTGACCCCGCTCTGGCTTCTTGGATCTCTGCAGGGTGGTGGGAGAGGCCCTGCATCCCCTGGGCAGGTGGGCGTCTTCCTCTGTGAGCTGGTGACCTTGGACTCAGAGCACCACCCCTCCGTGGGAGAGTGTGGTGTGCTACAAGGGTTACAAACCTTTGAAATCCCTACACTGCCCCCTGCCCCTGGCTGCTGCTGACCCTGCTGGAGGCTTCCCAGGCGTACCCCTGGCTGGGCTCCCACCCATGGGTGGGGGCAGGGTGAGCTGGGAGGGGCTGCTGGTGCTTCGTTCTCCCCGCAGTGGTGACTGCCAGGCTTCAGCTGTCTCAGCTCCGTGTCCCCACCCCAGTCCCTGGGATTAGCCCCAGGGCCTCCCGTCCCTCCCGGAGGGAGGTGAGTCTGCTTCTCTGGGCTGGGGCTGCGGAGACTGCGCTCTGCAGCCCCGGCGGGTGCTCACCGCCACAGCTTCTGCAGGGCCTGCTGCTGCCGGCTCTGGGACAGGAGGGGACGTGGCCAGGCCCTGTCGCTTTCTGTTTTTTGCTTGGCAGGACCGGCTGCCTGAGAACCTTGGCTAAACTCTGCACTCCTTCTCTGCCCCGTCACTGGGTTCCGCCTGAGCTTGTAGGGACTCTCGGGCAGCCCCCTTCTCTGGGGTCTTCTGGGCTGTGGGGGCCGTGCATGGCCACCTGATTCCTGCCCTCTCCGAGGCCTGCGGCAGGCTCCAGGGGGGCTGTGTCCCCAGTACCCATCTCCACTCCTCTCCCTCCCCTCCTCCCTTGCTCCCTGGGACTTGGACTTGCCCAACTTCAGGTGTTTCAACATGCGGGTATCTCAGGTGTGTGTGTGTGTGTGTGTGTGTGTGTGTGTGTGTGTGTGTGGTTAGCGGGGGGACCTTTATTGAATTATATCCACTGGCAAATTGTCGTGACTTCCAGGGGAGAGACCAGGGGAAGCTCTCACTGGCCAGGCCACTGACGTCCTTTCCAAGGCCTCTTCAAAGGCAGCTGTTTACGTTACCTCTGAGATAAGGTGGAGAGCCATGCAGACACCTGGGTGGAAGCCTCCCAGCGTGGCGCCCAGGCGAATGGATTCACTCCGCCAGGGCCGTGGATTCTGATGCAGTTCGCGTCCCACCCCATCCCTCGCTGCTTTGCCGCCACTCCACTCAGCCCTTGAAGCAAGCTAAAAAAATTCTTGCCCCAGAGCCATTGGCAGAGAGATTTTTATGTTACTAAAGCCAGCGCTTTACAATGCATGAAGACAAACTTCCCTACTGGGATGCCAGGAGAAGCTGCGGTTGAAATCCGTGTCTTTCAAGCATCCGCCTTCCCCTGGGACACCTGGGCGAGTGGGATCCGTGCACTGTTCTCAGAGAAGCGCCCAGGAATCCTACTTTCAAACCCCTCACAGAGAAAGTCAAAGAAGTAATTCCCTAAAACAATAGTCCTTTCTTCCTTCTGTAATTGGATATCCTTGAACAGGGTCCAAAGTACACTCCCCCTACCCCCGTGACAGCCCCTGCCACTCTCTCCCAGAATTCTAGCCTAACGTGAACTGTTTTATAGTGAGTTTGTAGTACGCATCTCTTCTTACACAAATATGCATTCTATAGAAGAATGTCAAATAAGTTCTAATATCAGTTGACCAGATTCCAGTAGATACTTAATACAGGACAATTGCATAAATGTTTAAACGTATTCATGGCTCTACTTGGATTTTGTTTAGATCTGAATTTATAAATGGGACTAGACATACCCAAACTGTATTGGGATTCCATGAAACCCTTTATTGTAAGGTTCTCAAAATAGGTCCTGGTCTCTTTTATTTATGTGTACCTATAGATAATCTGGTGCATCGTAATGATACATCTTTGAGCGAATATACCCCTATATGTTTAAATATACCTTGGATATATTAAAAAGGAAAACAAAGTTTTCATTGGCCAGTCGCCTTATTTGATATACATTAACTATGATTCCTTCATTGATGATTTCGTGTATGAGCCCTGCAGACCCAAGATATAGATTTTCTTCTCTATCTCTTTTATGTCGTGTCTGAGTAATGATCACTTTTGGAAATAGACAGTCAGCTACGATATAGTATGTTCTAGACCAGATTGAGGAATGGAGACGTAAAGTCAGTAGGTATGGTAAGGATACAGACTGAGGCATCCTTAATCTTCAGCCCATGAATCTCTGATTCATTACCTGATGGAAGCACGTCTAGGCTATTGATTTCCATAAGATGAAGATTCCTGGTTTCTCTAATCATGTCCATTCATTTCCTCCAGACAGATTCGTAATTTCTCACCATTGCTAATGGCAATCTCGGGCACTTAATTTTGCTTCCGCTCCCGAGCCGTCGCTCCCTGGCAGCATACTTGTGCCGCAGTAGATAAAAAATAATCCCGAGGCAAGGGACCCTCTCCATTTGTTACGGGGCATTGTTTACAGAAGCATCATTGCAAGCACTTCAAAGTACCAGAAATTTCCACCTACTACTTCTTTAATTAGAAATTCATGTTAGACTTTAAAATAATTGTGTTACCTAAGGGACCGAAGACTTATCTTAAAAATGAGTCACACGAAGGAGATGAACTACTTTGTTTTCCTTTTTCTCGTAAACATGAACAATGTAAATCTGAACAGTGCTTCCTTTGAAGAAAACTGAGTTGTTTTTAAGACCATATGTAAATTTTTTATGGTGCCATGCATTAGATTTTAGTTTTTACTGTCTTCTTCGGTGCAGTTTGGAGCATTTGTTGAATCCGATCTGTATTCATGCTCTGGGAGCATCTTAAAATATCGCTCTACAATTATTTTAAATTAGGTCCACCCTTAGGTCTTTCCACTGGCATTTAGTTCCTGAAGGATTGATTAATTGTTTCAGAGTCTCTATTGTGTCACGGACCTCCAGGCAGATTTCCATAGAGACAGGGGATCTAAAAGGCCTTAATGCTCCCAGTAAGATTATTGATTGCAAACTAATCTTCAACTGCAAACATAAGCTCTCATTCCAATGAGAGCACCCTCCACACTAGAGCCCACTTCTGACACACACAAGAGTAAGTCGTTCTTCATTTGTTTTTGTTGCGGCATAACTGACATAACATTTCGTTAGTTTCAGGTGTATAAAATAATGATTGAATACTTGTTTATATTGTGAAATGATCACCAAAAGTCAATTTAACATTCTCACCATATATAGTTACAAGTTTTTTCTTGTTACAAGAACTTTTAAGATTTACTCTTTTAGTAACTTTCAAATGTTCCTAAACATTTGGCCCACAGGTGGCAAACACAAGGCCGGCGGGCCGTCTACCTTGTTTTATCTAGCCCGGCACCTTGTTTCTGCCCCTAGTTAAGGAGTAGTTACATTTGCACAGTCCTAAAATTACATTCGACCCTGTGAAGACAACTGTAAGGTTGATGTGGTCCCCAGTGACAATGAGTTTGACACCCCTGTCAGCTACATGGTATTGTCAACTGTGGCCACCATGCTGCTTATGACATCTCCGTGACTTATTTATTTTATAAATGAAAATTTGTGACTTTTGACCCCTATTCTGGAGAAAAATTGTATGATTTGCAAGACTGAGGCTGTTTAAAATTTCCGAAGCAGCTAATAAAAGAAAAATCTGAGAATTTAAGGAGGACAAATAAATTAGTTTGACTGTTTTTCTGTTCCTTTTCAATCCTGTGCTTATTTCCTGGGTAATTATTTCAAAACGTCACTAGTTAATAAATGCCTCAAAAAGCTAGAGTGGTGAGAATTCGTGTGCACATGTCTGGAAAGACATGGTGGGAAAAGAAATCATTTTGATGGGAGGCGTGATATCTGCTGATTACAGACATTGAGATGAGTTAAATGAGTCCCGTTTTGTGTTTTTGGAGCCAATAGACACATTGAGAAGCCCCATAACATACTGGACAAGGTGAGACCACTTCGAGTCCTTGGTAGGAGCCAGGTTTGGGTGAGAAGACACGGGGGAGAGTGCAGGCAACCGGAAGCGGAAAAGCCGGGGCCGTCAGGGTTTGCTCAGGATGAATGAGAAGGAAAAGATGCTGCAGCTCTACGCACCGCTGGGAGAGGGTGGTGATGGGATGGACAAGCTGAGAGGCTGTAAGGGAGAAAGATGCCGTAGAAGGGGAAGTACCAGTGTTGTTGTTGTTAGTTTTTCTCTCACTTGCTATAGAAAGAATTCTGTTGCCCTGGCTGGTGTAGCTCAGTGGATTGCATGTGGGCCTGGGAACCAAAGGGTCACCGGTTCTGTTCCCAGTCGGGGCACATGCCTGCATTGCAGGACAGGTCCCCAGTAGGGGGCGCTCCAGAGACAACTGTGCATGGATGTTTCCTTTCTCCCTCCCTTCCCGTGTCTCCAAAAAATAAATAAAATATTTCAAAAAAAGGAAAGAAAGAATTGTGTTATAATTCTTTTTGGATAATGTTATGGGAGAAAAGTTGGAGACCTTTTTCATTTTTCCCCTCTAAAATTGTACACATATACTTAGAGTCAAATAGCTTTGCACTTGAATGATGTGTCGTGCTTCCTGTCCTCACAACAGAATGGACAGGTAGTGTGATAGGAAAGCATTTTACAGGCGAGGGCCTGGCTAAGGCCTTACAGGTGTGAAGTGGCCACCTCCACGGTTTTTCGTCCTTGCCTGTACGATGCGACCTGCCTCAGTGAATTAAAGACATCACCGTCCTGTCCACTACAGCATCGTCACTAAGCTGTCACAGCTTTATAACGAAAAGAAGATTTCAACTAAAGAGCCATTAAGTGATATATATATATATATATATATATATATATATATATATATACAGGTTTTGTAACTAAACTATTTCAGAGATTTCTGTGAGTGTTTATACCATATCGTCTTGATTTTTTAAAGCAATGGCCCTTCCTTTTGGATTATCTCAGAATGATCCTGCCTAGTGAGGGGAAAATTGAATATACTCATAATTTTCCTTCTCCTCAGTCACCTCTGTCTCACCTTCCCCGGGGAGATCGGGGAGGATGTGGCGAAGACGATCGGTGTCCAGGCTGAGGAATGCGGGTTTGGTGTCAGCCCAAGCAGACCGTGCCGTAGATTCAAAGGGAAGTTTGTGCTGTAGCCAAATGGACCGGCAATGCTCTGTTACGCCATATGGTGCTGCCTCGCATGCCCTAGACAATCTCCTAATATTTCTTGCATTATGACGATGAAGACACACCAACCGTGATTTATGTCGCAGTGTTTACACCCAGGCAGTCCTTCTCTATCACAGGAAGTATTTTACTGGACCCCGGAGTGGAATCCTTCTCCGACAGTCGGATTAGCTTTGAAACATGATAGGACCTTTTGAAGATCAGGATGTAAAATACTCTCAACCACACGTCAGTAGCTATTGGCAGTGGTAGATAAGACACAGGACTACTCAGCCCTCTGTGTTGCCGGCCGTCCGAATACTCCCAGTGGGGGTTCAGCTGGCAGCAGCTTGGCTTTTGGGGACTACAGGGGCTCTGGTGCCCTGAGCCTGGGATGCAGAGGTATCAGATGCGGACATGCAAGAGCCTTTCTGGTGTAATCTGCTGCCTGCCTTTACACCTGTCTGGTTTGAAAAAAAAAAATTGTTAGCCCTGGCTGGGATAGCTCAGTGGACTGAGCGTGGGCTGCAAACCAAAGCATCGCAGGTTCGATTCCCAGTCAAGGCACATGCCTGGGTTGTAGGCCACGGCCCCCAGCAACCACACATTGATGTTTCTCTCTCTCTCTCCCTCCCCCCTTACCTCTCTAAAAATAAATAAATAAAATCTTTAAAAAATGGCTTATCAAAAAAATTTAAAAAATAATTGTTACAGGATCTTAGAAGGTTCACAAACAATGCCATCTTTTTCACAGGATAATTCACACTTTTCTGAATTTTGCACAGCATTGGATTATTCGCTGGTTTTTGATACGATCCTCCTAATCCATTTGGTTATATTTCAAATCAGACTGCATGTGTCTTCCTTTAAAAGCATTGTTACTTTAACATGTTCCTTTGCTGTCATTTTTACTATGGTTTTTCTTTTACATAAGTCTATATGCCACAAAATTATTAAATTACCCTTCTTTAACTTTTCTTTAAACCATTTATAAAAATGATGCACTCTGTTTCATTGGGTAAATGTGATTAAAACATTTCAAGCCTGGAAACTATTTTCAGGTTTTGACTCCAGTTCCAACTCGTGGCTGATTGGTCACTGTGACAAGATACTTAGTCCCTTAAGTCTTAGTTGTGCCCCCAGTATGCTGCCTCCCACACAGTGTATACCGACAGCTATTTCTAATATTTTAAATATTCTTTGTTTTCATCCTTACCTGAGGATATGTACATTGAATTTAGCGAAGGGGGAAGGAGTGGGGAGAGAGAGAAAGAGAGAGAGGGAAACATCAACGTGAAAGGCAAACCTTTGCCTCCTGAACACGCCACAGCTGGGCATTGAACCAGCAGGCTGGGCATGTGCCCTAACCTGGGATGGAACCCGCGACCTTTTGGTGAGTAGGAGGACACTTCAACCAGCTGAGCCACCCAGCCAGGGCTGAAAGTTATTTTTTATCCCGAGTAGGCAGCTCTGTCTCTAGAGTTCATTATAGAATCAGATAAATAGAAATTTTCTAACCCTTCAGGAGCTTACAATCAGGTAACACATTTAGTCCAAGCCCTCCAAATTAGAGGTGATGCATTGGAGTTCTAGGAAGTGAGTGGTGGATTTGTTTAGGGTCTGAGGAAGGACCCTGGGTCTTCTTAGGTGCGTGCGGCCAGGGGCAGTGGACTGACCTGTGGCACTACTGGGTTCCATGTTGTCACCAGCAGTTAGGTTTCATTTTTAATAGAACATTTTGATGATGATAAAAATCACCTCTTTGCTTTGCTTATAGGCATTCTAAAATTACCTCATTAATATAGTGCCATTAATAAGTATTGAGCTTTTGGGCTATTTTAAATTAAAAAATAAAACCTAAGATTGCTTTAGTTTTTCCTAACACCAACCAAAAACAAATTTATTATAGGATGGTATTTTACATGACTATTCATATTTTACTTAAAGGTGCTACTTAATACGCCATCAAATTAGTATTCCACTATTATAAATATTACTGTGACTATTTCAATGTCATCAGAATATGAACCACTGTTACTTTAAGTCTTTAATACTTTAAAAATTAGACTGATGTCTCTAAATATAAAATGAGCTCATTTTGTAAAAAATGTACTAGAGATTAATATGAACTCCATTTATTAGTATTTTTTGTTGATTAACCTTTAAGTTTATTTTATTAGAGAAAAGTGGCCTCTGTTCTACTATGCAATATACATTCTAAATTTTTATTACTTTCCATCATGGTACAGTTTTATTTTGAATTAATGTTAGACATTCATTCTCAAAAATTTTTATACTGTTGAATCAACATAAATCTTTTTACTTTCTGAGATCCATAAAGGTAAAAACTGAAACATTAAAAAGCAAACTACTAAAATTATGAATCTGATAAAGTTATCTTACCACTATTTTATAGCAATTAAATTAATTTTAGTGGCAAATTATAACTATTCATAGCGGTTTCAATGAATCAGTAAAACACAACATTTTCTAGATGTCTATTGTAGAATATTATCATTAAAATGCTCAACTCTGTAGCCCTGGCTGGTGTGGCTCAGTGGGCTGAGAGCTGGCCTGTGGACCAAAGGTCACTGGTTTGATTCCCGGTCAGGGCACACGCCTGGGTCGTGGGCCAGGTCCCCAGTGGGGGGCAAGCAAGAGGCAACTGATCACTGTTTTTCTCACACACCATGTTGTTCTCCCTCCTTTCCCCTCTCCCTAAAAATAAATAAATACAATCTTTAAAAAAATGCTTAACTCTGTACATTGCAATCCTATGGAAAAGCAGGAAAAACAAATAGATACTTATCTCTACTTTATATGGGGGAAAATCATATAATTACTAGAGCAAACACTGAAGTAATGAAAAACATTGTCGATTATGTTAACATGCAGTAGAAGATATTAAACCTTTTATTTGGTATATTTTTTTAACTTCAAAGCAAGATACTATGCCTCCAGTGAACGCAATCAAAGAGGGGAAGTAGCCTTTATTTAAAATAAAATAACTGCCCAGCATTTTTTTGGTGTCTTTGTTCTCCTTGGCTGGACACTTGCCTGCGTGACTTGACGTGAACATAAGATAAGAGCTGTAGGTCCCACCCGCTGTCAGCAGACTCCTCTGTCACTGGTTACATGTAGCATTTTATCGTGCTTTTAGATATTGTTTACAAGTGATATGTAATGCAAAACTCTGAATGTATAAGTCCAGAATTCTCCTCAAATGCTAACTGGCATTTGCCAACGTTCCTGCAGTGCTGAAATATAGTACCCAAGAATTCATACTGCACAAGCCTGAACAATCAGGAACCATAACAAGATAAAGCACAGAAACATTTTTCAGTCCTGAGCAAATTCCTACGGGAAAAGATCTGTTTTAAACGCATTTGACAGGTCCGATCGCCCTGCTCTCCCCGTTGCCGTGCCGCATGCCGTCCGAGCCTGCTCTCCACATCCATTGGCTGTGGATCACACTGTGTTTATTTCTGTGTTGTAGCCACGTATCACAGGGTGGACGATCAATAAATGTGGTAGAAATTAGAGGAGGGAAAAGGTAGGAAGAAAGAAAAAGAGTGGATGGGTAAAGGAAAAGACGAAGGAATGAAGGACAGTGAGGCTAACTTCATGATGACTGCTATCTACCCTGAGTGAAACACTGTTATTTGATAGATGTCATTTGTAGCAAGGGAGTCCCTGGTCTCTGAGGTTCAAATAGCCATGCTAAGATTAAAATTATGACCTTTTAAATTTAGCAGAAAGAACCAACTAAATGGAAAAAAATACATATATCATCTGCTAGGAAGAGCTGGACACTATTTTAGAGTGAAAGATTTGTAAGAATTCAAACGAAGTCCATAAGGGCTGATACACTGATGTAGCAGTGGTTCAGAATGTGAAGGAAGATGATAAATGACGGCCTTAGAGAAGAGCAGTGAATTAAAGGGCGAGCATGTTGAGAAGCGGTGCTGGACGAACGAGCACGTGCAATAGTGAGTGACTGGTGCCTTTCTCAGCGGCCGCTGATGGGCTGATGCATGTGGTTCGCTCTGTCACTCAACCACTCCCCTGCCCGTCACAGCGGCAGTCTGGGCTCCCCTCTTCCCCCTCTATTGGACAGATGCTGTGGGTGCACCTCTGCTGAGGTCCCAACACCACCCCTTCCTCAGAGCGGAAAGCCAGTTCTCCCTGCAGATTTATTTCACCCCCTTTCTCTGTGAAGCAGATTGACCGAGCTGAAGACAACGGGACCCTTACTCCCCCTGTCTTTTCCAGCTTCCCCGCACCAGGCACCCCACCCACAACACTGCTACCATTTGGGACCACATACATTTTTGTGTGTACGTGTAGGAGAGGGGAGGGGTCGTCCTTGTAGGATATTTGGCAGCATCTGCGATCTACCCTCTTGACAATAAAAATGTGGCCAGACATTGACAAATGTCCCCTGTGGGGCAAAATCGCCTCCAAGTTCAGTTTCCCTGCACTAACTAAAAACTATGCTCACTTCCTCTCTTCATCCAATACTGTGCTTTCATTGATTTACAGGATACTTACTGGGCTTGCCCTGGTTCTCAGACTCTTGCCGGTACTGCTTACACAGATACAAGGAAAGGCTCAAGGGTCGTTTAGTTATTCAGCCTGGAACAACCAATCCTGAACAGGATTGGCTCAACGACTTTGGTGTCATTAGCAAAAGAGGATATTTAAGCTATTACTAATGCACAGCACCCACTCCCCCAGCAAAAAAAGACTAAGACACAATCCCTTAGTTGAAAGCAGAACCAGTGGTCAAAATGTAATTATGTGGAATTAAAAATCTAGCTGAAAACAACAGGAGGTATGTTCATTTTTTTTATTACTAAAACCGTATGGGGAAAATACTGGTTAAGACATGGAGACATTTTTTTCCCCTACTGTATCAACCACAGTTATTTCCAGCAAGCCTGGCCTCTGAAAATGACGACAAAGAAAATAGTCAGAATATGGAAAACTTTCCTTTTTTTCCCCCCATAATGGGATATTGTAGAGAACAAACATTAAGGATTACATTCCCAATCCATTCCACAACCCCAATGGTGCAGGATGGAACTGCCTAATGTATCCACTTTCCTGCCGTCTATTTTAAGCACCCAAGTTTGATGATAAAGAAGTTAATGTGGCTTTCACTGGTGCCTGGCTTACCCTCGGGGAGCAGCTCATGCTGGGAGAAGCTGGCTCATTATGGATTATCTTGTAGCATCAGTCATGCTAGGAGATGACAAGGCTTTATCAGACAAATATTATGGATCAATCTTCAGAGGCCAGCACTGCATGCAGCCAAAATTCCTCATTGGCAGAACAAAACTGAAAGCCCTTAATGAATTCTGTTACCTTGGCAGCATACCGTCAAATTATGCACTAATAGCAAGAGAGCTGGGAAACCATACCAAGAAACCAGCGTGTCTCTTGGCAAGCTGGAGCCAGGGTCTGGTGCTGAGCTTTCCAACATTCTCAAGGAGAGAAGGAACTTCAGAGTAGGGCCAAAATCCTCAAACAGACTCCCCAGGCTTTGGGGTGTGATTCCTAGAATGGCTACTTGAACACAAGGGTTGTTTTTCTTGTTTCTTCCTCTCTCTCTCTCTCTCACTCACTCACTCACACACACACACACACACACAAATGTAATTAGATGTTCATCAGTTTAACAATAAAAAAACATACCAAAAGGGTAATGACTGCATTTGGCATCGTGGTCACATTTTTGGGAACAGAGTTCTACTTTATGAGTCAATTCCTATAGTGTATCAACCTCTGTAATTTAATATGTGGCAGAATTTGAAGGCAATTATCATAACATAAGGGTGACCAGATGTCCTGGATTGCTTAGAAAGGAGCCTGTATTTTATATTTTTTGTCTTTGGAAGATAACTACACTAGAATCTTTCTCAGATTGAGTCGCATGCATCATGTTGCAAACCCACCTAAACTTCAGAAATTCAGAGATTTGAATGTAATGTGCACATCAAGCGTCTGGGACGAGATGTTCTCGTTGTCGTGAAGTCTCATTTATTTGTCGTATTCATTCTCTTTAAGCCGCTTTCCTTCAGGGCTTTGTTTCCCTGCAAAGTTTCCTAAAACTTCAGCACATACACTGCAAACTTAGAAATGTGGTCTTTTTCTCTATTCCCTTTTATTCTGACTCCGATCCCGCATGCTGTTTCTTATCTTACATTTCCATTTTCTTTCCCTGAAACATATATCTTCCTATGTCTGCTCTCTCTCTCTCTTTTTTTTTTTTGTTCTTTTTAATGAAAGGAAAAAAAAAAAGGAAATGGGGACTGGGTTTCAGTCTCGGCTTCCAGAAGGCCTGGAACTTGCACAGCGGTGGGGTCTGAGATGCAGGCAGGGCAGCAGGGGTGGGGGCGGGGTGGAGGAGGGGGAGGGGGTGGGGGGCAGGGGGAGCCGGGAGCGCAAAGGGCTCTGGGACACCCTCTCCAACCTGCGGGGCAGCCGTAGGCACACCGCTCATTTACAGAAACGTTTCCACAGCAGAAATACCTCCACCGCGAGGGGACCCCCAGGGCTACCAGGCACAGCACACGCAGGTAGGACGTCTGACCGAAGGAGAGCAATCGTACGGAAGCACAGAAGTGTGTGGGTGTTGAAGAAATTACTGTGCATGTGTCATCCTGTGGGTACTTTTCCTTCGGCCACCTTAAGTGCAAGGTGAACCTTAAAATCAGGAACCACTCATTTCCTCCCATTTAATAATGCCTTCTCCTCTCAAGATTTAATACCCTCTCCATCCCAGCTGAGCGAATCAGGCAGTATTTCCATTGTACTAGAGTACTGTACTACAGTTCTAGAGTATTTCCATTGAGTAAAATAATTAAAAAAATACTGTGAAAGGGTGAAGACTTCACTACATAGTACATCAACGAAACTAAGAATTGTCTCAAACGATGCCCCAGTTGTCCTAAAGAAAGATTATATATCTCACAAATAGCTACATCTAAAAATATTATTTTTATAGAAAGAGATGCTAATTGTTTAATCATAAAGATATTTTGACTTGATCTATAGCTTTATTCTTACATAAAATACATTATACGATGAAGAATTAATTTTTAAATTAAACATAAATGGATATCAATACATTTTAAAGATTTGTCCTACATTAATAAAAATAAGGGATATGATTTATATGACACGATGTCAAAATGTTAACACTTCTTAGCAAAAATATTAAAAGCAGGAGGTCATAGATTATTAATATTTTATTTACATTTTCTAAGTTTAACCTCAAGTTTCATAGTGAATAGCTTACTATTCATCTTGGTAACTTCCTTGAGGAAATAACTTATCCTAAAATCCTTATACTTTTTTTTGCCT